>NW_027257554.1:342790-685580 GCF_043159975.1 Macaca nemestrina
GTTTCCTTTAGTATTATCTGCCTGGAACTGGAAGGTCAGAGATGAAGTTTTCTTAGGTTGTAAGTCTCAGTCTTTGCTATGTACCTTTGTCTGTCTCCCATGTTACCTGCTGTTTTCCCCCCCGTTTTTCATTTTAATGTTTTTATTGGATAGGTGTCTAGTATTGCAGGCTACCTCAAAACGTTTTTGGATATTGACAGGATATAAGTATGAATAATAAGTAAAAGATAACTTCTTCTAGTTCTTTTGAGCAGAAGATTTGGTTTCTACATGTGGCCCTATTAAAGCTTTTGTTAAGTCCAAGTGCTTTCTGAACTTCAATTCCCTTACCTGTAGAATGGAGTTAGTTGTTAGTAATACCTGTTCTGCCTAACTCAGGAGATTGTTTTGAGGATCAAATGAAATAATGAATGTGATGGAATTTTGTAAATTTTAAATGAAATATTGTATTACCTAAGAATTTTTTTTTTAATGCCCTATTAAGAATGGAATGAATCTGGGTTTTCCTTTGAAATCCCAAATGTTTAATGTACAGAGAAGTTTTAATGTGTCTGTTGGGGAGCTTCATTAGGATTGTTTTCTATCTTTAACTGGCCAGTATTGTTTTATATTTTAGCATTTTTGGGGAACATCAAAATTTGTGTTTCAGTTATCATTAATATTTTACAAAGTTATTGAATGTGCATGATTTAGTCTTTACCAATCTCTTCAATTATTTACATTCCCATGTAAAAAAATGCAGTAATGGACGTCCATGTAAATAACATTCCCATGCTTTAATGAAGCATCATTTCTTGACATTGCAGTTTCTAAGTGCCCTGTGTTGAGGTCGGGAAAGCTAAAGGGCAGTCAGAGGTCAAGGTCAGCAAAGCACCACCTTTGACATTTGAAATTCAGCAGCAGGTATCACAGTGAACCCCATTCCAGCATCCAGGAAGTTTCTCTGCCCTGCCTCTCCTCCAGCCACCTCGGAATCTGTGTCTGCAGTGTTGGTCCTGCTTTCCTGTCTCTCCTCTGCCTTTTCCTTCTCTTCACCAACTTCTACCGAGTGCCTCTGGTGTCCCAGACAGTGGCAGTGGGAGGATAAAGGCTAATAAACCTGGCCCTGGTCCTCAAAGAATTGATGTTTTCTGTGCAGACATTAAGTTACACTGTCATATATAGTGTTGACAGACATTGATACAGATTTCTTGTGAAGTGCAGAAGCACCATCCTGGAAGCAGAGATGCAGAGGCAGCACTGGTGACTCACACATGGAGAGCTGGAGTTCTTGGTCTAGTGGGATAAACTGACCTGGACGGAGCAGGTCACTCCGAAGCAGCGGAGTGAGTGCTGGGATGGGCTCCCTCGGGGCATCTGGGGCTGGGTTTGTCTGGTGTTTAGTCTCCTGCTTGGTACTTAGAGTTTATCAGTAAGATGAGCATTGGGAGGTTTCTAAGTGAAAGGAAAGGCAATCACTTACCTGAAACCTGAAATTTGTAGGTGTTCTGGGCCATTTATAATTCACTGAATCTGTTTTGTCAGAACAAGTCTATCATCTATTGTTTTGGATGGAGTGTGGCCAGCCCTGTCTTGCGATGTAAGGAAGTCCGGAAACGCCTGTCAGGTGTCAACACCGTGCCAGACACTCTTCTAGGGGTTTCCATGTAAATCACTGTATTCATTTCTGTTGCTGCTTTACCACATTTCCACAAATTTCGGGGCTTAAAACAATTGAAATTGTATCATCTCACAGTTCTGTGGGACAGAAGTCTGACGTGGGTGTCACTGGGCAAAAATCACCATGTGGGCTGGGCTGCATTCCTCACTGGAGAATTGTTTCCAAGCACTTTTGGCCAAACATAGTTCTTTGTGGTTGCAGGACTGAGGTGTCTGTTCCCTTGCTGGCCATCTGTTGGGGGCTGCCCTCAGCTGCTGAGGCCTCTATCTGGTCTTTGCACGTGGTCCCATCAGCTCAGGACTAGCTAGGCCAGGGACCTGGTCAGGCTCTCCAGTTCCCCTGTGTGCATTTCTCTTCTTCCACTCGGAGAAAGTTCTATGCCCTATTTTAAAATTTTTTTTGAGATGGAGTCTCACACTGTTGCCCAGGCTGGAGTGCAGTGGCGTGATCTCAGCTCACTGCAACCTCTACTTCCTAGGTTCAAGTGATTCTCCTGCTTCAGCCTCCTGAGTAGCTGGAATTACAGGTGCCCGCCACAACACCCGACTAATTTTTGTATTTTTAGTAGAGATGGGGTTTCACCATTTTAGCCAGGATGGTTTCCATCTCTTGATCTCGTGATCCGCCTGCCTTAGCCTCCCAATGTGTGGAGATTACAGGCAAGAGCCACCGTGCCTGGCCAGTTCTATGCTCTTAGAGGCTCATGGGATTAGACTGGACCTCCCTGGATAGCCCAGGATACTCCTCCTAAGGCCTGTGGCAAAGCCCTTTTGCTGTGTGACATAGTCACAGGTCTCAGGGGTTGGAATCTCCCATCACAGTTACTGATCCAGTTACTACAGCAGCCTGGGAGGTGCTTTTCATTGCCTCTGGTTAACAGATGCCAATTTTTTTTTTCATTTTTGCAAATTGGCAAGAACATGAAGATCCCTCTTTTTTTTTTTTTTTTTTTTTTTTTCCAGACGGAGTCTCATTCTCTTGCCCAGGCTGGAGTGCAGTGGTGCAATCTTGGCTCACCACAATTTCCACCTCCCGGGTTCAAGCAGTTCTCCTGCCTCAGCCTCATGAGTAGCTGGGACTACAGACATGTGCCACCAGGCCCGGCTAATTTTTGTATTTTTAGTAGAGACAGGGTTTCACTATGTTGGCCGGGCTGGTCACAAACTCGTTAACTTGTGATTTGCCCACCTTGGCCTCCCAAAGTGCTGGGATTACAGGCGTGAGCCACCACACCCAGCCATGAAGATCCTTCTTAAGTGAAAAAACCGTTCCTCTGACTTGATGTGAGGCTGTTGGTGAGATTGATAGCAATGGAGACAGGTCCATTAGAAATGGAGCTAAACTTTGTGTTTTGGAGTATTTTGATGGCCTGCCCTGATTATGTAAGTTTTGCTAAGAAGTCATTCGAGTCATTCCTCTACTGGAAGAAACACCCATATGGGGAATTTGGGACCTTGCCTTTTCAAGTTTTACACAAAGGACTCTCTATGAGTGAAAAGTACGTGATTCCAGGTCCATTTCTAGAATGGAAACAGCTGCATCAGCCCAACAGCGATTCACATTCCTGAGTTTGAGAGAATCTGACTATTTCAAGGCTGAAGCCAAAAGCCCAATAAACAATGTTTGTACCTTTATTCATAGTTAGGACTTAGGTGCATCCTGTGGTCAAGAAAACAACTGATGGTGGCCAAGTAGTTTAAAACCAAGCAGGACCTCATTTTATCATGTGGGTGTTTTTGATTTTTTAAATGAAGTTTTTATTTTCCTGTGCAATAAATGACAAGCTCTGACTTGAAATACATTTCCTTTAATAAACTAGAATCTAGGGCTGGGCGCGGTGGCTACGCCTGTAATCCCAGACTTTGGGAGGCCGAGGAGGGCAGATCACGAGGTCAGGAGATTGAGACCAACCTGGCTATGGTGAAACCCTGCCTCTATTAAAAATACAAAAAATTAGCAGGGCATGGTGGTGGGCGCCTGTAGTCCCAGCTACTCAGGAGGCTGAGGCAGGAGAATGGTGTAAACCCATGAGGCGGAGCTTGCAGTGAGCCGAGATCACGCCACTGCACTCCAGCCTGGACGACAAAGCGAGACTCTGTCTCAAAAAAAAAAAAAAAGAAAAAAAAAAAGAAACCAGAATCTATAATCCTAAGGTTTTTAACCTGGCTTTCAGAAATTTATGAAGTCCCCAAAATCCTGTGCAACAATTTTGTGTATATGCATCCATGTGTGTTTATGGGGAGACGATTTATAGCTCTCCATACATTTTCAAAGTGGTTGGATTCCAAAAAATTTTAGAATACGCCACTTGGGCCTGGTGTGGTGACTCACATCTGTAATCCCAGCACTTAGGGAGGCTGAGGCAGTAGGATCCACTGAGATCAGGAGTTTAAGACCAGCAACATAACGAGACCTCCACCTCTACCAAAAAAAAAAAAAAAAATGCTGGGCGTGGGGGTGCATACCTGCGGTTCTAGCTGCTCGGGAGGTTGATCACCTGATCCCAATAATCTGAGGCTGTGATGAGTTAGAATTACACCACAGCACTCCTCCCTGGGCAACAGAGCAAGACCCTCTCAAACAAAAACAAAAAACTATATCACTTAATATACTATTGTTGTTGGTCAAGTATCAGATTTTGTTTAAAAATTAAATACTCTTTCTTTTTTTTTGAGATGGAGTCTCGCTGTGTCGCCCAGGCTGGATTGCAGTGGCATGGTCTGAGCTCACTGCAAGCTCTGCCTCCTGGGTTCGCACCATTCTCCTGCCTGAGCCTCCTGAGTAGCTGGGATTACAGGTGCCCACCACCATGCCTGGCTAATATTTTGTATTTTTAGTAGAGATGGAGTTTCGCCGTGTTAGCCAGGATGGTCTCGATCTCCTGACCTCGTGATCCGCCCACCTTGGCTTCCCAAAGTGCTGGGATTACAGGTAAATACTCATTTTTGCAAAGTTGTACAGGCATACAGCTCTAAGAGTCAGAAATTAACAAGGCTTACAATAAAACCCAGCAATCCCCCACCTTACCCTTCTCCACCCTAATCCCTGCTCCTTGGAGGTTACTATGTTTATGTTTTAGCTGGTTCTTCTAGATTGTGTGGAAGACAAGGATTCAGGTTGCTTACCCTCTCCCCTCCTCCTGTTGCCCACGTTTTTCTCCCCCATCCTCTCAGTATAATTATTGTGATAGTGAGGCCAGGCATGGTGGCTTGTGACTTATCCCAGATTTTTGGGAGGCCGAGGCAGGCAAATCACTTGAGGCCAGGAGTTGAAGGCCAGCCTGGCCAACACAGTGAAACCCTGTCCTACTAAAAAATACAAAAATTCGTCAGTTGTAGTGTCGCACACCTGTAGTCCCAGCTACTCAGGAGCGTGAGGCACAAGAATTGCTTGAACCTGGGAGGTGGAGGTTGCAGTGAGCTGAGACCGCATCATAAGCTGTACACGCCACTGTACTCCAACCTGGGCAACAGAGGTCGACGCTGTCTCAAAAAAAAAAAGTATCGTGATAGTGGGATCCATAGTACAATAGTGTATATATTTAGTATTCTTCCTGGTTTTTGGCCCAGAGCTTCTAAAACCCTTGTAATTTCCTGAGTGATAGGAACATCATTGGTTATAATATTTGGTCTTAGGTTTCAATACCTGACACAAGAGCTTCTAAGACTTTTGGAATCTCTGGGGTGATAGGAGTGTCTTTTGTATGATAATGAGATGACAGGTGGCTTCGGGCCCCTGGACAGGTTCAGGATTGGGGCTGGTTGCCAGAAAGATGAGTCATGAGTAAAGAGTTGGACATACCAGCCCCACCCCTACCTCTGGGAGGGGAGATGAGACAGGCTGGAGATTGAGCTAGTCACAGGTGGCCAATGACTTCATCATGTCTATGTTATGAAAACTCCATAAAACCCTCTAAATACTGGGTTTGGAGAGCTTCTGGTTTGGTGAACTCATTTGGTGCTGGGGAGGTGGCACTTCCAGGGACGGCATGGGAGCCCCGACCTCTCTGCCCCGTGGTGTGCCCTGTGCATCTCTTGCATTTGGCTGTTCCTGTGTTCTCTTCTTTGTAATAAACCAGTAAAAGTAAGTAAGTGCCAAGCACTTTGCGTCTGTCACCTCTCTTACTTTTTCAGCAACACTGTGTGGCGGATAATGTCCTCATGTTGCTGGTGACAAAATGAGATTGATGCCTTGAGTAACTTGCTCAAGGTCACATAATAAGTGGAATTCAAGCTCTGACTCCAAAGCCTGTGCTTTTAACCAGCATGCTGCATAGCCGCCTCTTTATTTGTTAGGATTTTTGGTGTCTTTAGGGCCTGACACCAAGTTGGTCGTTGTGGCCTAGAGCTGTTATAAGGGAGCTTTTAGCAGCCCTGCTGAGAACAGAGCCAGCACCTCCGGATTGGCAGGGCAGGGGCTGTTCCTGCTGGGAGCCGCAGGCCATTCATTCCCTGTGGCCCTTGGCTATCTTGCTCATCCACTCCCTCCCTCATTCAGTAGGTCCTGAGTGCCGCCTCCGTGTGGAGGAGAAGGAGGCAGCCTTCCAGCCCAGGTAGCGCCTGCAGGTACACACAGGGAGAGGCAGCTGTGCACTGAGCTGGCTGTCGGCTGGGATAGTGTGGCTCCAGAGGTGGCGATAGAATGCTCTGGGACTGCAGAGGGAGCACGTGCTTCTGAAAGGGAGGAAGGGGCAGGCACCGCAGAGGAGGTGTACTTGAGTTGGACTTTGAGGGAGGAGTTGCATTTCCACAGTGGAACCGAGCAGCTGAGGCTTTCTCAGCAGCTGAAGATCACAGCCAGCCAGCCTCAAATGTTCAGCTTTTCCTGAATTCTCTTCTTTACAACACTGCAGTAAGTTTTCAACAGAGATGAAGCAGTCACCTCCATGTCATTAATGTTCTGCAAATCCTGTGTGTAGTTTTCGATGCTTAGCAGATGGGGGCAGCCTGGGCCATAAGAGAAGAGCCTGTGTGTCCACCTATTGGGACAGCAGTCAGGTGTGGCACAGGGCAGTGATCACTGCCTGCCCCTGAGGAACTCAGTTGTACTTTTATGTGGAGAGGCCAAAGAAAGCTGTGGTACAGGGGGCAGGAGACATTTCACCTCCAAAGCAAGGCACAAAATACATAGTCTGTGCCCTGCATGAGAAACCGAGCAGAACCGTGTGCTGATTCCCACCCCTGCCTCCCCTCCTGAGAGTGAACCGTCCATTGTACTATGGCGGAAGGCATTTCTGCAGCCTCTGCAATTGGAGTGATCTGTCACTTGCCCATTGAGCCTTAGGGGCAGCAACCAAGTGGTGTGGCTGAAACACAGGCCTTGGCCAGACCGGGTTGGATATGTTGGTTCTGCCACTGATTGTGAATTACAAAACCTTGGAGAAGTCATTGTCTTTCTCTGTGCCTCTCATGTAAGATGGGGAACACTGCGGCCATTGCAGAAAAGCAGATAGGTGGAGCGAGTATGAAGTGCTTTGTGTGTGTGTCACACGGTGAATGAAATGGCACTGATTGACATTATTGATAGTAATAACAGGTTTCATTCAGGAACAAAACCGGTAAAGTAGGCCAGGTGCAGTGACTCCCGCCTGTAATCCCACCACTTTGGGAGGCCGAGGCAGGCGGATCATGAGGTCAGGAGTTTGAGACCAGCCTGACCAATATGGTGAAACCCCATCTTTACTAAGAATACAAAAACTAGCTGGGTGTGGTGGCATGCCTATAGTCCCAGGTACTTGGGAGGTTGAAACAGGAGAATCATTTGAACCCAGGAGGCAGAGGTTATAGTGAGCCGAGATGGCGTCACTGCACTCCAGCCTGGGCGACAGAGTGAAACTCTGTCTCGAAAAAAAAAAAAAATCTGGTAAAGTGTTTTACCCAGCCTAGGTACGTGTGGCAGAGCCAAATGAAAGCTTAGAAAAAGATGACTTGAGAACTAGCCCAGCAGAAGAATCAGGTGGGATGTGTTGTTACTGAGTAAGTGAAATTTGCACCTGCTTTCTCCCAGGCCTTGCTGAGTTGTGTACAACAGAGAGCTCAGGTGTTGGGGGCAGTTGACCGGTTGAAGAATGCATTGTTATTATGTGAGGAACATTGGGCTTTGAAAAAGCAGAACTGGATCCACGTTCTTGCCTGGTAACTCTAATTATCATCTAGTTTGTAAAGGGGAATGCAGTTCACTGAAAAATTCATATGACAGTGGGACAAGGATTGGGCCTCTGCATTGGTTTGTGTAATATAGGTCACATGAAAGAGCATTTAGGCTGCAGGGAGACTTTTCATCTCTATAAATTTGCTTTCACAGGACAATTCCATCATGATTTGAAGATTTGGGAGTCAAAACTACATTGTTCTGGTATGTGTTTCGGGGCAGATTTATGCATACAATTTGCTTAAATATTTCAGATGATACAAGAATATATGTGTGGTGTAAAAAGCTGAAATTTGCATTCCCCCTTCTCTAGAAGTAACCATTGTGAATAGTTAACTCTGTATTCCAGCTATTTTGTATATTATAAATACACTGTGAACATTTGAGTGTATATATACATGTATGTTACACACATTTTTAGAGATGGAATATTGCTGTGTTGCCCATGCTAGTCTCAAACTCCTGGGCTCAAGGGACCCTCTCGCCTTAGTCTCCCAAAGTTTTGGAATTACAGGCGTGAGCCACAGCGCCTGGCCTGCATGAGTATATTTACTAATTGCTAAGTTACTCTGTTCAATACGTGTCTATTGAACTCCCCATGTGCCAAGCATTGTTCTGAATACCTTATATGCACCAATTCACTTAATTTTTAGAGCAGCTCTATTATTGTGGCCCTTTTACAGTGAGGAAACTGAACCACAGAGAGGCTGGGGACGTTGTCTAACATCACACAGCCAGTGCTGTTGGAATTGAGGTTTGAACCCAGACAGCTGGCTTCAGATCTCTTAGCTGTTATCATAGATGGCACACCCAAACCTTAGGGCCACCTCCCAAGCCTTGCCTCCGATACGGGCTCGCCTGAGCTCTGCGAGAGCCATGTACGTGAGGTTTCTTTCCTCTTTAAGAACACAAGTCTTGAAATTGTCCCAGACCCTGGAAGGACCTCTTGAGGACCAAAAACAGGGATTCTTCAAGCCTGCCCCAAGGGCCAGATCTCTGATTTAGCTACTTGGAAGGTAGATGTAGAAGAGAGTAATTTTGCCAGAACAAAATGTCAGGATGGCTGGGCTGACTCGGCCAGATGCAGTGGCTCATGCCTTTAATCCCAGCAATTTGGGAGGCCAAAGCAGGTGGATTACCTGAGGTCGGGTGTTCGAGAGCAGCCTGGCCAACAAGTTGAAACTCCGTCTCTACTAAAAATATAAAAATTAGCTGGGCGTGGTATCGGGTGTCTGTAATCCCAGGTACTTGGGAGACTGAGGCAGGAGAATTGCTTTAACCCGGTTTACAGAGGTGGTAGTGAGCTAAGATTATGCCACTGCATCCAGCTTAGGTGACAGAGTGAGACTCCATTTCAAAAAAAAAAAAAAGAAGAAGAAGAAGAAGAAGAAGAAGGGGGAAGGAGAATGGCTGGGCTAACTCATAGGGTAGAGGCCCTACAGCGGCCGTAGGACCTTGGCCACTTGGGTGGAAAAGAAGGAAGGAAGAGCTTCACCCATGGCGGTGACCTGGACTGCAGAAACCACACTAAATATCCACATCCTGGAGCCTGGCCACCCCATTTGCTTCTCTTCTCCTTGGGTAGAGGGTGTGGGGAGCTTTCTACCCTGGAGGCTGAGCAGCGCAGCTTCCAACCAGGGTAGGCGTTTGTCTGTCCCTGGGAATACAGACAGCATTCTCATAAGCAGCCCAAATACTCCTGAACAGCTTTTTGTAGGGTGGGGCGGGGCGGGGCAGAGGGTGATTTTGACTCATAGGTACCTTTTCCACTTTCACTGCTGATAACTGTGTTACAGATTAAAGTTTTGTTTTTGATACTGAAGAGGGCTTAAGAGAGTGAGCTATTATGGCACATCTAAGTCTGCTAAAATAGAACCACGGGGTAGAGTAGGAAAATCTCTTCTAAATTATGGATGATATATGGTGAACGTTAGAAGCCATGTGTACCTAAGTTGAAAAATCAAAACATGTCTTGTATTTGGGTGACCCCGGTAAGTCTGGATGCCACTGCGCCTTGTGTGAACACAGGATGCTGAGGTGTAGGGACCAACAGGCTTTTTCTGGACATCTTGTGCTTCTCCCTTGGGGTAAAGTGGGGCGGCAGTAGGAGCGCACAGCTGTTGGGCCCCTAATATTTGTCAGCTGGTTTACATGTGGGATTCCATTTAATGCAATCTTGGAGGTAAAATGATTTTATTGAAGATGAAGATAGAGGCTTAGAGAAGTTAAGAAAATTGTTCAATGTCACGTCATTTGTTTTGTTTTGTTTTGTTTTGAGGCAGAGTTTTGCTCTTCTTGCCCAGGCTGGAGTGCAATGGCACGATCTCGGCTCACCACAACCTCTACTTCCCAGGTTCAAGTGATTCTCCTGCCTCAGCCTCCTGAGTAGCTGGGATGACAGGCATGCACCACCACGCCAGGCTGATTTTGTATTTTTAGTAGGGACGGGGTTTTTTCATGTTGGTTAGGCTGGCCTTGAACTCCCAACCATGAGTGATCTGCCCAACTCGGACTCCCCAACTGCTGGGATTACAGGTGTGAGCCACCACACCTGGCCGAGGCCATGTAATTTCTTAAGTGGAAAGATGAAGTACTTGATGAACTCAGAAGTTTGACTTCAAGGCCCTTCATCTTTCCATAACACGTGGTTCCTTCCCTGGTTGGTGGGAGTGACTGAAGAACTCAAGGAAGCTGTGTTTTGTGGAAAGAAGACCTGAGGGGTGTATGGTCTTTCCAGGCTTGGAATCTGCCATGCTGGGCTTCTGAATTGTATAGCTTGGCCATATAGAGAGAAGCCCCTCATTTAAGACTTATTCTTTGGGGGAAATAAAGGAAGGCCACCCGCATGAGACAGGCAGAGGTGATTTTCTCAGAACTGCTGTGGCAAGAGAGTCAGCACCATTACTTGCGTGTGGCAGAGACTGACATGCAAGTGAGTGGCTGATGAAGAGTGGGGAAATTTCAGGATGGAAAAGAACGGCTCCCAGTGGAGGCTGTTGTGGGGACTGGAGGCGGCTGTGCAGAAGTGGGTTGTCCTATGTGATTGGTTAGGGGCGTATTTGGCTTTCTCTGAATGATCCTAACTGGAAACAGGGGCCAAAATTAGGGTAGCTGTCAGTTTTGAGTCAAGTCCTGGCCACATGGACAGAGTTGTGGTTTAGTTTCTGGGTTGTGGAGAGAGAGCAGTCTGGCTTCCTGTCTGATGTGCTAGCCTGGCTGGCCTCCTGGCTGTTGACTGTAGATAGGGGATTGGTTTCCTGGGTGGGCAGCTACAGGTTGTGGTCTGAGTTCTGTCTTTATACGTATGATCAGGCATGGTCTGTTTGTATATTCAGTCCCTCATTTTTCTTGTCAGTAAAAATATCAAATGACAAATTGGATACATTGGGAACTTTTTAGATGTCTGTGTCCCCTGGAGGAAGTTTTCATGTTCACATTTAATCAGAATGAATATAAACAATTGGGCATTTATCTTAAGATTTAAAATAGGAAATCTTCCACAATACTACCTCGGCGCCATTGCCTCTCTGTCCGTCATTAGGGAATGTGTTTTTATCCACCGCCGGCTCATCGTCCACCAGTTTGTGGTTGATCCAGTTCTCTATACGTCTTGTCTTGTGTGCATGTCATTGTTTGCTAGTGTTAGCTTTCCCCTTCGTCAGTGTAGTTTATTTGTGTAGCATCTGTTGGTAGGAAGTTATTTGTGGAATTTGTGAATGGAAGGGACCTTGGAGGTCCGCTAGGTCAGCCCAGTGATTTTCAAGATAAACGGAAATACAGGGAAATGTTCCAGCTTTTTTGGTGGCAAAACCAGGAATAGAAAGCAGTGTTCTTTGTGCCACAATGTCATTGAAAGACAGCTCAATGTGGGTCTAAAATGCAGAGTAACTAACTTTCATTTATCTCTGCTTCTGACTCTTGTTATCAGACATTTTAAATTGACCTTAATGTGTTAGCAGAAATATGAAAAGTCCTGACTTGTTTACATATAAGGTACTCCTTTGCCTACTCATTTGGTTGTTTTTTTCAACAGGATTGAAAAGACATTGTTCTAAACTGAATGTTTATGTCTCCAACAGATTCTTGTACTGGAGCCCTAACTGCCAGTGTGATGGTATTAGGGGGTAGGACCTTTGGGAGGTGATAAGGGTTAGAGGAGGTCATGAGCATGGGCCCTTGTCTCACAGGATTAGTGCCCTTAGAAGAAGAGAAACCAGGCCGGGTGTGGTGGCTCACACCTGTAATCCCAGCACTTTGGGAGGCCGAGGTGGGCAGATCACGAGGTCAGGAGATTGAGACCATCCTGAAACCCTGTTTCTACTAAAAATACAAAAATTAGTTGGGTTTGGTGACACGTGCCTGTAATCCCAGCTACTCGGGCGGCTGAGGCAGGAGAGTTGCTTGAACCAGAGAGTCAGAGGTTGCAGTGAGCTGAGATTGTGCCACTACACTCCAGCCTGGTGACAGAGCGAGACTCTGTCTCAAAAAAAAAGAAAGAGAAAGCAGGCAGCTCCCACTGCCCTGGTGTGAGGAAACAAGAAGAAAGGTTGCTGTCTGCAAGCCAGGAAGAGGTCCCTGTCCCGGAACTGAGTTGGCCAACACTCTGATCTTGGACTTCCAGCCTCCAGAGCTGTGAGAAATAAACTAATGTTTAAACCACACAGCCTATGGCGTTTTTTATGGTATTTCCCTATGGTATTATGGCTATCTGATTTGACTGATACAGAGATGGTTCCAGAATATTGTAGCCTGTATCTAAGTTGGTGATACCATGAAAATAAATGTGGTAGTTCATTCCTTTATATGAAGATAGCGCTGTGAGCCCAGGGCCTTTGCTCATGTCTTAGTTGAGTCTTGTTTTCTTATAATAGCTTCCTAAGTTCTCTTTTCCCCCTCTAATTTATATTATATATCTGAATTAAATCATATATGGTATGATTTTATACTTCATGTCTATACAAACTTTTAGTGATTTTATTTCATTTTATTTGATTTTTGAGACATGCCCTTGCTCTGTTGCTCAGGCTGGAATGCAGGCGTACCATCACAGCTCACTGTAACCCTAAATTCCTGGGCTGAAGTGATCCTCCCGCCTCAGCCTCCTGAGTAGCTGGGAGTACAGGTGTGCTATCCTTAGCAGTCCTCTCGCCTCAGCCTCTCAAAGCACTGGATTACAGGCATGAGCCGCCACACCCAGCCCAGTGATTTTTCATTATTAAGATCAAGGACGGGTTCCCTGGCTTGGCATTCAAGGCTCATGATCAGGGCGTGATATGCAAGTTTGGGTTTCAGTGTTTCCATTCCCACCATCAGCCTTGCGTTCCAGCTTCTTTCCTAAGCCCTGTTCTAAAGCCCAGCCTCAGAGCTGCACTTAGAATTTATACCTTCTCATCTCTTCATCGTCTTCGCCTATGTTCTAAACTCCATCTGGGACATCGTCTTCGCCTATGTTCTTATCTCCATCTGGGACGTCATCTCCACACTTCCGCCTCTTTAAATCTTCTCTATCCTTCAAGACTTGAAATACTCATTTCCTTTACATGATCCCTACTCTGACATCCAAGCTAGAATTAATCTTTCTTCCTTTGAACTCTGATAGTGCTTAATATTTTTCATTCATTAATTATACAGCAGTCCTGTGTGTTAGATATTCTTATTCTCCCAGTTTTTCATAGTTTCTTTGAAAATATTTGCTGTAGTCATGTATTTTGAATATGTAATGTGAGTGACATTCAAAAGGTCCTGGAGAGTGAAAGGCAGTCCTACTCCCATCACTGCCCTGTGACCACTATTGCCAGTTTTTGTTTGTTTGTTTGTTGTTCCAAGGCAGAGTCTTGCTCTGTCACCAGGCTGGCGTGATCTCAGATCTCTGCAACCTCTGCCTCCCGGTTTCAAGGGATTCTCCTGCCTCAACCTCCTGAGTAGCTGGGACTACAGGCGTGCGCCACCACGCCCAGATAATTTTTGTATTTTTCGAAGAGACGGGGTTTCACTATGTTGGCCAGGATGGTCTGGATATCTTGGCCTCGTGAGCCACCTGCCTCAGCCTCTCAAAGTGCTGGGATTACACGCGTGAGCCACTGCGCCGAGCCTATGTGTCTTGTTTTTAAAAACACAGATGTTGGCATAAGATAAACACGGTTGTCCGCCGGTAAGTATTTAGGTTGTTCCCAACCGTTTGGATTAATCAATGCTGAGTTGTACATAATTCTTGCATATTTGCGTGAATATGTTCATAGGATGCATTGCTAGAAATGGAATTGAGGGATCCAGGGTTCTGCGCATTTTAAATTTTGATGGGTGTTGCTGGATTCCCTTCCGTTAGGGCCATACCGTTATCTCACTGTCAATGTGTAAGGGCGCCTATTTCTATTTCCTTGCCACAGTTTCTTCTCAGCTGTTTTCTTTGACATCACACACACACAAATACCCCTTGTTCCAAAAACATGGACATTTTACATATCTACTTAAAGTGTGCATACACTGATTGAAGCTCTGTGTTGCAGTGATATGTGCTGCTAGGATTGTGGCTCTGTTTCGAATCTGCTAGCCAGGCTATGGCTTTCCAGTCAGGTATTTTTTGTTTTGTTCATGCTGTTGCTGTCATTGGGCTGTGTGAATTTCCCTCCATTGCCCATCCAGATTTCCTTTCCGGTGGGCGGGCTTAGTGTCTCATCTGGCAGCCCTGTTTCCTAGTGACCTGGGCCGAGTGTCTCATTCGGCAGCCCTGTTTCCTGGTGATCTGGGCTGAGTGTCTCTTTCGGCAGCCCTGTTTCCTGGTGATCTGGGCCCCATGTCTCATCCAACAGTCCTGTTTCCTGGTGATCTGGGCCGAGTGTCTCATCCGGCAGCCCTGTTTCCTGGTGATCTGGGCCAAGTGTCTCATCCAGCAGCCCTGTTTCCTGGTGATCTGGACTGAGTGTCTCCATGAGAAGTTGCACCCATCTTCTCCAGTAGTGCATCTTTTCACAGCAAGCAAAACATTTTCACCACGTTTCCAGTGGGACAGGCACTAGCTCTTTTCTGGGCATCAGGAGACCTGGCTTTGTTCTGGTTCAAGCAACAGCTGGTGAGTTACCAAAGACAATTCGCATCTGGCCCCTGGTCCTTTTCTTTATAAGTAGAATCACAGTCCGAGTGGGCATCACTGCCCTGGTCTCTATGCGGTGCTGAGTGTTGTGGGGATGATGGCTAAGTGTCAGGGTGCATTTCCACCACTAGGGGATTACAGGTCAGCCAAAGACACAGGAGGAAAGCTAACAGCCCCGGGCAGGTACACAGAACCAGAGGAGTTTGGAAGGGTGGTTCCAAGCTCCTTGGTGTGATTGATGTGATCACAATAAACATTTTATCTCTAAGTCTTGGACCGTTGGACCAAGAGAAGAGAGAGCTGGTGTTGAGTTGTAGTGAGAGATGCGTGGTTCCTGTACCTGCTGAACCTGGCTGGGACTCAATTCCATTGAGTCCCATTCCATTTAACCTTCTGTTTCCACCTTTTTCATGCTCCTGCTTGTTTCTCCAGAAAAAAATGCAATAAATTCCTTTCAAAAACTTTACAAAAGCCATAGACGCTTATTGAAAATAGTTCAAATGATATGGAAGTCAGAAAGATAGTGAGTGTTTTTCTGTTGTGTGTTTGGATGGATGTGTCTTTGGGGTAGTCACTATTAACACTGGGTGTATTTCCTTCCAGATCTTTTCCAGTGTGCCTACAAATATGTATGTACACACTGTAAAAAACAAAATAGTACGTGATCAACATTGAGTTCCCCTATTCTCACTGCGTAGTCGACATGGACATCCTTTCATGGTGATACGATGAGGCCTGATCGACTCCTTTTGTTCGCTGGAGTGGCAGGTAATAATAGCTACAGATAACTCACCTTCAGTGGGCATTTACCATGTGACAGGGTCTGTGCTCCAGGCAGGCTACGTGAAGTGGGTCTTAAGGCTTTTTACAACAATGCTATGGGTGAACACAGTAATTGTTAACATTTTGCAAATGATAGAATTGCAGTAGAGAGAAGCAAAGCTGCTTGCTCAAACTCATGGCACGATTCCTGAGAGAGAGAGAGAGAACACTTTTAAAACAGTTGTTGTTATAGTCAGTTGATTTATGATCATTTCAAGAAATAGTGCATTCAGTGAATACATTTCAGGGTCTGGTACAGTCTGGGAGCTGGTTCTGAAAATGCTCTGCGCTAGAGGTAAGGGAGCGATCCATTGGCCCTGGGCTCCTAGTGCAAGGAGGGAGGTCCCGGGGAGAGGGGGCATGGAGAGGAGGTCTCTGAACAAACCTTGCAACATCCATTTCTGCTGAGTCTGGTCCGAGGTCTGGTTCTTGACATGTACACTTTTCAGAGATACTTGGTTTTGATTTTTATCATGGCTCAGCTGAGCAGCCATGGTTTCAAACTGCCTGGAGATGTGGTCTGGCAGGCCAGTGCTATGCCCATCCCTCCCGCTCCTGCAGGAGGGGAGTCATCCTGGGACTAGAGGGCTTCGCCTGTAATCAGCTATCTCATAATAAGTGGATTTGATGCTGGGTTCGCTAGGTCAGGAAATTTCCCATTTGGAAGGAAAACTGATACTTGTTTTTGGGTTTTGCTGAGGAGCCACAGGGTTTAGAGCAGGGACTGGAAGTTTGTTGAGACACACGTGAGTGCACTCAAACATCTTCCATGAAACGTGGAAATAAAGACAGTGTTCCAGAGAGGTCCCTGGCTTTGGGATATAAATATTTCTGTAACAGAATGGCACTGGCTGTCTGCTGTATTTTTTTCTCTGCTATTTTGGCAAGTTTTATTTGGGTGTGTGTCTCCTGTACAGAAGGTATGACATCAGTTTTTGCCACCAAGTATTTACAGCCGTTGGTACCTCCTGTGTGGGTCACTTTTGTGCCGTGGTTTCTTTGGGGAAATTGTAGGTCTCCTACCCAAAGCACATTGCCCATTTCAAGGTGCTCCTGGTTTCTGAACACCTGTGGCAGTGCCTTCCATGTGGGTGAAGCCAGCCGAGAAAGTACCCCTCCCCAGGAGGTGGGGACTGGTGATTGCCTGAGTGAGGAGGCCGGGGATGAGCCCTGGACTAGAACTTGTGACCGGCTGCTTTTCCTTCCCCTCCTGTCCGTCCTATTTTGCCACCACCCCCACTTTTGAAAAATTTCTTATTAAAAATTAAGCAACTATTTTGGTTTCCTTTATTCGCTATTCCTTGCTAATCGTATGCAGAGTGAGCCTAGGACAGTGGAAAGGAAAGTTGTACTTAGCTTCAGATGATCCTACCAGTCCCGCATTGAAGGGTTTCTGCCAGGCGGCATTGTCAAGTGGCGTTGTGGAGGTTCTCCTTTCAGTCCTCAGCATTAACCAACAGAGGTAGGTGGTACTTATTCCTGGTTAATGTTGAGGAAGTTGAGCTCAAATTGGCTAAGGGAACTTCCCAAAGTCACATAGGAAGTAGCAGAGTAGAACCAAACACATATTGTCTCTGAATCAGGCAGGTTGTCAGATTCCAAAATAGGCTCTTAATTTTTGGAGGTCAAAAAGCTGAACAGACACAGATATTTCTTTTTTCTTCTTCTTCTTTTTTTTTTTTTTTTTTTTTTTTTTTTTTTTTTTTTTTTTTTGCGCTAGAGTTACGCTATGCTGCCTAGGCTGGTCTAGGCTCAAGCTGTCCTCCTGCCTTAGCGTTCTGAGTGCTGGGCTTACAGGTTTGTGTCACCACACCCAATAAAACAGACATTTCTTTAAAGAAGACATACAAATGGCCAAAAAATATGTGAGAAAAATGCTCAGTATCACTTATAATCAGAGAAATGCAAATCAAAACCACAGTGAGGTATCATCTCACCTGTTAGGATGAGTATTATCAAAAAGACAAAAAATAGCAAGTGCTGGTGAGGCTATGGAGACAAGGGAGCTCTTACACACTGTAGGGGGGTGTGCACTAGAGCAGCTGGCTGGGCGCGGGGCGCACGCTGACATCTCAGCACTTTGGGAGGCCGAGGCGGGCAGATCACCTGATGTCAGGAGTTTGAACCAGCCTGGCCAACAAGGTGAAACCCCGTCTCTACTAAAAACACAAAAATTAGCTGGGAGCGGTGGATCATACCTGTAATCCCAGCACCGTTGGGCAGCTGAGGTGGGTGGGTCACTTGAGACCAGGAGTTTAAGACCAGCCTGGCCAACGTGGTGAAACCCCATCTTTACTAAAAAATACAAAAATTTACCAGGTGCAGTGGTGGGCGCCCATAATCCCAGCTACTCAGGAGGCTGAGGCATGAGAACTACTGGAACCCTGGAGGCAGATGCTACAGTGAGCAAGCCGAGATTGCACCACTGTGTTCCAGCCTGGGCAACAGTGAGACTCTGTCTCGAAGAGAAAAAAAGAAAAAGAGTAAGAGTAAGCTACAGCACCCACTATGGCAAACAGTATGGAGGTTCCTCAGAAAACTGCAAATGAATTTACAGTGTGATCCAGCAGTCCCACTACAGTGTAGATACCCAAAGAAAAGGAAATCAGTGTCGGAGGGGCATCCGCACCTCTGTTTCCTACAGCACTGTTCACCATAGCCAAGATAAGGAATCAGCCTCGGTGTCCAACAGCAGATGATGGATAGAGAAAATGTGGTCTTTATACACAGTGGAGTACTATTCAGCCATAACACGGGAAGAAGTCCTGTTATTCTCAGCAACGTGGATGGAACTGGAAGATATTATGAAATAAGCCAGGGACAGAAAGTTACACAGCACATGTTCACTTATGTGGAAGGCAAAAAGGAGTGGATCTCATGGAATTTGAAAGTAGACAGAGGATCCTAGAGGGTGAGAAGGGTCGGGGAAGAGGCAGATAGGGAGAAATTTGTTAAAGAATACAAAATTATAGCTGGATAGGAAAAAGTTCTAGTGTTCTATAACATAGGATGACTATAGTTAACAAGAATATATAGTTTCAGGCTGGGTGTGGTGGCTCATACCTGTAATCCTAGCACTTTGGGAGGCTGAGGTGGGTGGATCACCTGAGGTCAGGAGTTTGAGACAAGCCTGGCCAATGTGTAGAGAAACCCCGTCTCTACTTAAAATGCAAAAATTAGCCAGGCATAGTGGTGGGTGCCTTGTAACCCCAGTTACCAAGGAGGCCGAGGCAGGAGAATAGCTTCAACCTAGGAAGCAGATGTTGCAGTGAGCTGAGATCACACCACTGCACTCCAGCCTGGGCAACAGAGCCAGACTTTGTCTCAAAAAAATATATATATATATAGTTCCAGATAATTGGAGAAAGGGCATTGAACGTTCCAACAGAAAGAAATGATAAATGTTTGAGATGGTGGATATGCTAATTATGCTGATCACATACATTACATGTATTATAACATCACTATGTGTACTTCATACATATGTACAGTACACAATTATGTGTCAATTAAAAAAGAAAAGCTGAACTTAGATTGGAATGGCTATGAAGTAGCTAGCTTTTTCATATTTTTGATATAGACCCTAGGCATTTATTTTAAGTAAACTACAGTTGGCTTCAGGAAGTGTTTAGTATTTGAATTGTAGCCTTGCATTTTATAATACGGAGAAGTAAAACTGTAGGCTTGCTTTAGATACAGTCACAGGGGTTTGTCGTGATGACTTTTTTATGTAATAAGGGGGAAATGTACCTTAATTAATAGGCATATATGATCATTTTTCTCCCTCGTACACAATTTTAGTTGTTGTCCAGGCATTGTGATACTTATGTAAACAGTATGCGATACCTTAGGGAGGAATCAGAATTTTAAGGTAAGAATACTTAGAGTTATATATGTTTCAACCTTTCAAACTGGACATTTTACATGTCCATTATATAACTGTAATTAAATTTTCAAAAAGACAATGTGTGTCTTTAATATGGGTGATGCTCTATTTTTTTTTTTTTTTTTTTTTTGGGAGACAGGGTCTTACTTTCTCCCAGGCTGGAGTGTAGTGGTGCGATCACGGCTCACTGCAGCCTCAGCCCCATAGGCTTGAGAGATCCTCCCACCTCAGCCTCCCAAGTAACTGGGACCACAGGTGTACAACACCATGCCCAGCTAATGTTTAAAATATTTTGCAGAGATAGGGCCTCCGTCTGTTGCTCAGGCTGGTCTGGAATTCCTGGATTCAAGTGATTCTCCTGCTTCATCCTGCCAAAGTGCTGTGATTACAGGCATGTGCCACTGCCTGGCCCCATATAAGTGGGATGATGACTTGAGCCTAGGAGTTCCAGACCAGCCTGGGGAACATGGCACAAGACCCTGTCTCTACAAAAACTAACAAAATTAACTGGTCATGGTGGCACCTGCCTGTGGTCTCAGCTACTCTAGGAGGCTGAGGCAGGAGGATAACTTGAGCCCAGGAGTCGAGGCTGGAGGATAACTTGAGCCTAGGAGTCGAGGCTGCAGTGAGCTCTGATCCTGTCATTGCACTCCAGCCTGGGTGACAGAGTAGACCTTGTCTCTTAAAAAAAAGTTACTGGCTACCTGATTATTCATAGGAAAAAAAACCTGAACTCTGATCGAAACCTCATACCTCGTACAAAAATTAACTCAAAATGGATCATGGACTAAAATGTAAAATGCAAAATAAAGATGAAAAGAGGAGCTAGAGACTGGGAGAAACTATTTGCAAACCACATGTCTGATGAAGGACTCATATCTATAATATATAAACAACTATCCAAATTCAGCAGTGAAACCAAGTCATCTAGTTTGAAAATGAATAAAAAACCTGAAGAGACATTTCAGATAACATATAAGCACATGAAAAGATGTTCAACATCATGAGCCATCAGAAAAATGCACACTAAAGCCACGTCACTACACACCTATCAGAATGCCTAAAATAAAAAGTAGTAACAAGAGCAATGCTGGTGAGGATGCGGGGAAACGGAATCACTCACACTTGGCTGGTGGGAATGGAAGATGGTACAGCCATTCTGGAAAACAGCTTGACCGTTTCTTAAAAAACTAAACGTGCAATTGCTGTAGGAGGCAGCACTCACATTCACGGGCAGTTATCCCAGAGAAATGAGGACTTATGTTCACACAAAAACCTATATGTATCTGTTCATAGCAGCATTATTTATAAAGTCTAGAAACTGGACACAGCCCGGAGACTGCTCAGCAGGTGAATGGTTAAACAAACTGGTGCACCCAGGCCCCAGATACCACTCTGCAGTAGTTAATGACGTCCTTGTTCATCAGTCTTTCAACCTCGAAACCACCATCATGCTTAATCCCCTTTTTTCCATCCTGGGTCTGAGTGGACTTCATTTTGCATTTCTTTCTAATGCATTTTCCCTCTGTCCTTTCTGCTTGAGCCTCATGCCTCATTGGAACCATTGTAAGAGCCACCGAATTGTTTCTCTGCCTCATCATGGAATCCTTTCTACACTTCATGCCCCGCATTGCCATTGGAACAATCTTTCCAAAACATGAACAAACTAACTTAAAAGAAATATCCCAGGTAGCCTTCCAAATAAGTATAAGCTTTCTGTTAGAAGTTTCACTTCTTGTCTATAGGGAACCCAGGACTGTAGAGAGACAGATTTGCTGTCTGCATTTTAAGATCAGGCAGAAATCCCTGGAGGGGCCCATGTGGAATAGTGGAACAAATACTGGTTCTAGAATCAGAAGCCCTCATATCCTGGTTCTAACACTAGCTGGATGTTCTTGGGAAAGTTTTGGTTTCAAACCTCAGTATGAGGAAGCATCCTCAAGGGATCACACAAGGCTGCTGGGAGGAGCAGATGAGGGCCATGGTGAACATGCTGTGTAATCCGTGAAGCACGTCGTATGTGTGAGAAGTGGAGCTGTGTGGATAGCGGTTCTGGAATCATTGTATGAAAACGATGGAAAGCACATTTGTAGTTCTGCCTGATGATACCACTGGGCACCTGGGTTGTACACGCCTGCAACATGGGTGAGGCCCGGGTCAGTACAGCTCACAGTTTGGTTTTCATGCAGTTAGAAAGGCCCGAGAGGACCCTTCCCCCCTCCAGCTGTAGGAAGGAGGTGGCTGTCTCCTGCTTATATTTGGTGGGATTGTCTGTGGCTCCTTGGGGACAGGAATGCAGGGAGTGGGGGAAGAAAGCCGGCCTGACTGCTCGCTAGTCAGCCTTCCCCCAGGGAAGAGTGGAGGGGTCATTTCGTGGTAACTTGCCAAGTCTTTCTTAACCCATCTGCTCTTAGAAATGACCAGCATGACAAGTAAAAGACCCATTAGAGACAGATGGGCTGTGTGTCCCGTGCGTTTATGGCTTTGTGGTCTCAGAGCTGCCAGAACTCGATAGCTTTCTGGGGAATGCTGGGTCAGCCAAGGGGCTGAAAATAGTGAGAGGAAGAAAATTCCCCCTCGCTGCTCTGGTCTGGGAGTGATTAGTGAGTAGAGCGGCATGGAGGGCCCAGCCGTGGGGTCCCTCTCAAGCACACCCTCACTGCAGTGGGAACGCGGGTCTCAACCTCCCTAGGCCTCCGTGATTTTCGTCTGTCACATACTCACCTCCAGCAGGGATGTCTATGGTGATGAGATGAGGGAGCATCGTAGCACATGTGGCACTTAGTAGGCTTGCGGTGAGTGGACGCTGGCGTCAGTGGAACAGGAGACTGGGCGCTGCGTGTGGACGCACTCACGTACTGGTGGCATGGGTGGACAGAGGAGAGAGGGACGCTCTGCAGTTCTCCTTTTGGTCTGTCACCCCCGCTGTTGTGAGCAGAATCCGTAAGTGTATTCTGTTGCCCCAGTCAACTTGGTAGGCTGATTGCTCAATTTTCTGCTTCCACTTTTGATTTCTTAAGAATGGGAAAACGAATACTTCAGATACTTTTCTGGTTGATGCTATACATTCCTTGATATCACCTTAATGCTTTTTAATTTCTATGTATTTTGGATGTTGGAGCTTGCCTGACATCTGTGCTTTTATGTCTCAACCTCTCGCGTAACTGTTGGCCACACCAGAACCAGAGAGAAGTGAGTAGACCGATTGGTAGCAGGGCTAGGACTGGAATTCCCCAGCCTTTTGGCGCCCAGCAGGCTCTGTTTTCTGTATTGCACTGCTCTTCTCTATTTCGACCCCTGTTAGAACAGTGGATGTGAAATGTAGCTGGGCGCTTTTGGGGGTGTGCTAGGAGTGTGGCAGATGCCTCAGACTGGCATTTTCCCCTGATTCTGAATTCTCATGGCTCAGAGTCAGTCTCTAGGCTACTGACTGGGAAGATGCAGGAAGTTGTTTTGTATGACAAACTATGCCAGGGCATTTTTTTCACCCGGCAATTTGTTTGGTTTGGACTGGAATAAATCTCTGATCTTGGTTTCTTTGTCTATATTATTAGGGAGTGGAGCCTGACTTGTTAACTTAGCCCAATTCATAGTGCTTAGAATCTCAGTGAGTGTGTGTTGAACTGAGCGGAAGTGTGAGAGCATCTTGGACAGTGGTTTGCAAACCTAGCTGCATCTTGGGGGCTGTGAAAAAAGCATGTGTGCTTACTCCCGACCAGTTGAAATAGAATCTGCAGGAATGGAGCCTGGGCAGGTATAGTGCTGTTAAAAACCCCCAGGTGGTTCTGATATACTGTAAAGGTTGAGTAAAGGTTGAGATGCCCTGATCCACAGTGAATTGGAGTCCTGGATCATAGACATGCCTTATGCTTTCACCAGCTTAGAATGGTTCTTGTGCTTTAGAACTGTGAAAAAGTGTTATGCAAACAAATGTGGAAACAGCCTAAATGTCACATCCTGTTACTACCTGTCATGAAGTATATTTACCGGTTACTCACTCTACTCTGATCTCTACCCATTCCACCTTTTCTTCATGGTATGAAGTACTCTTTAGGCATTTATTGAACTCTTGTTTGTACCACCGCTGTGCTGGACAGTTTATAAATATTACTTCTTTAAACAAGGCCTATGGAGTCAGGCTGCCTGGGTTTTGCTAACTAGCTGTGTCATTTGGGGCAACTTTTTAAGCTTATATAAACCTGACTTTCATCTATGAAATGGGATGACAGGGGGTCATGATCATCTCACAGGATCATGCAAATGTGTGTGTAAAGTGCTTAGTTTGGTGCCTAACACATAGTAACTACTTAGTAAAGTTATTATTACACCATCATCATCATATTTAAATGTAAATATTAAGAGCTAATAAATTTGTAAAAGGTACTATACCTTACCCCTTGAACCAAAGACCACTTTAGTTTTAAGTGGTTGGGTTAATTTATCACTTAAATATTGGCCTCTTGAATACCTTGAATTTCAATTGAACGTAACCAGAGGATTTCATAATTGGACCGTTGCCTGTGGAAGTTGGAGCTTTGTTTGGTTTCACTTCCTACACTAAGCATATGGCTGTGCACATCTTTATGATGACTTTTGGTACTGGGGAATCAAAGCTTCATTCGCTTTTTGGAGGAGATGACCTTATGCTGTATGAAGCACTCAGACTTCGTTAACTATGTACCATCCAGACAAGACCAGGTGCTTCCCAGGGCAGCCTGTCCTTTTCTTATCTCTTTCATCAATCTAGCATGTTCCTTCTATTCCTCTTTATATTAGAACTTCTCTTTGAACAAGGAATGTTGTTTTGTCACTGCTAGGTCCCCAGCAATTAGTAATGCCTAGCACATACTAGGTGCCTCCTGAATGTTAATAGGTGATAATCTAGCAGTACACAAGATAAATCCGCAGGTTGAGATTTAAGCTGTGTGGTATGAAGGCTGCATTGGCAAACTTATTAAATCAATTTTGTTAATACAAGTTTAACATATCTTAGTAACTGACTTAGTTCAGGAATCATTTGCTGAGTGTCTTCTAGGCCAGACATTGGGGACAGAAAGGTAATAATATATGATCCCTGCCTCATATCCAGGAAGTCTAGTGCGATGGACAGATGCGTGCTAATGGCTGCCATGGAATACGGTGAGTATTAGATAAAGGGGCACCCTGTGTGCCCTTGGAGCATAGAGCAGGGCTTGTGTTCTGGGAACATGGGCTCCATGTGAAAACACAATTTAAATTCTCTTTTTTCTTTTTTTTTTTTTTTTTTTTTTTTTTTTTTGAGACAGAGTCTTGCTCTGTGGTCCAGGCTGGAGTATAGTGGTGTGATCTCGGCTCACTGCAACGTGCTCCCCCCAGGTTCAAGCGATTCTCGTACCTCAGCCTCCCGAGTAGCTGGGATAACAGGTGTGCGCCACCACGCCTGGCTAATTTTTGCATTTATAGTAGAGATGGAGTTTCACCATGCTGGCTGGGCTGGTCTTGGACTCCTGACATCAGGTGATCCTCCCGCCTCGGTCTTCCAAAGTTCTGGGATTATAGTCATGTATGTATTCATCCTTTAATTATCTGCGGGTAGCATTTAACTTTAAATGGGTACTAATTAAACTATTGAATGACTTTAGTATGGATTGAATGACTTTGCTCGGGCCTCGTTTTTAATTTCCTTCATTAGAGAGAAAAAAAAAAATGCAGGTTGAATATCCCTCATCCAAACTTCTTGGAATCAGAAGTGTCTCAGATTTTTTTCCTTTTTTGGATTTTTGAATATTTGCATTATACCTGCTGGTTGAGCATCCTGAATTCAAAAATCCAGAGTCTGAGCTGTTCCAATGAACATTTCATTGAGCATCACCTCGACACTCAAAAGTTGAGGATTTCGGAGTTTCTGGTTAGGGAGACTCATCTTGTATGGGTGCTGGGTTGTTGCAGGAGTTTTGGACCAGAGGTTGGGTGACTAGGCTTTGGTTTTCGCTTTGTTATTAAACGGGCTGTTTTATTCCATAATCTCAGCTTTAGATACCCCGGTTGTCAAAGAAGGGAACGGGCCATCTGATGTTTAAGGCCTCTGTTAGTTCTGACTTGGAGACACCTGGCTTCCGTTCATCTTCCTTAGGAGTGGACAAAGAATATGGGAATTTTGAAATCGTTAGTCAACATCTACAGGGTCATTGCAGCCTGGTTTTGGGTAAGGTCATCTTTAGTGAGCCCAGGGAGAAACAGTGGTTTAGCTGTCAGCTGAGAGGGGTAAGCGGTCCTACTAATTTTCCTCTGTGTTAGTGAAAGCATTGTTAAGGGTCACAGCGTTAGTGGAGCTGGCTGGAAAGAGGAGGGGAACTCACTGTTACAGGTTATATTGAATGTCTTTTCAGTCACTAAATGCTTTTTATGATATGTTTTTCAGGATTTCAGTGTTGTATGATTTCTCTGTGTTAAGCACAGGAAATTTAACATCAGCAAAAAAGAATGCTCTTTCTTTTTTTTTTCCTTTGAGATGGAGTTTCGTTCTTGTCGCCCAGGCTGGAGTGCAGTGGCGTGATCTCAGCTCACTGCAACCTTGGCCTCCTGAGTTCAAGCGATTTTCCTGCCTCAGCCTCCCGAGTAGCTGGGATTACAGGTGCCCACCAGCATGCCTGGCTAATTTTTGTATTTTTAGTACAGATGAGGCTTTGCCATATTGGCCAAGCTGTTCTTGAACTTCTGACCTCAGGTGATCCTCCTGCCTCGGCTTCCCAAATTGCTGGGATTACAGGCATGTGCCGCGATGCCTGGCCTTGAATGTTCTTTCTATGGGAATTTACAAAAGCCAGCTTTTGAGTCTAGTGGCAGAAAACCTCTTCATTATTTAGCTGTGCTGTGAGCTTGGAGGGCTTCAAGCCCAGCTGAAAAAGCTGTAGTATTCTATGTCAGTTGGCTGTCTTGGAGAACTTAATGAGCACTGGACTGGAGTGATACTGTCAGAGTTCATGAGCGGTTTGAGGCTCTCAAAGCCTAGATACTGGGGTTGCCCAAATACATCCGCTGGACTCACTATTTCTCTCGGGAGTCGGGGGGTGGAAAATGCTGTGGTCTTAACTCTGCTCTTAATTTTACAGTGCTGTTATTAATGGTAAGAATGATTTCATACGTTTGCATTTTGCTTTGTAATTCACAGAGAATTTTAAAATCTGTTATCTGATTTTATTCCCTCAGCAGTTCTGTGAAAAAGGTAGAGCACTTTCATATCTTCTGTTTTTCCATGATTCTCTTGTGGCTCACAGAAGCTAAGAGCCTTCACCAAGGTCATAGGGTGAATGAGTTGCAGAGCTGGGAGTAGAGGCTCAGGCTTCTAGTGACCCTGTTTCTTCCTTGATAGCTTGCTCTGGTGGCGCTATGCTCAGGTAACTGCGCATGCTCGGTTTGGTCTTTTGTAAATCCCTGCCCCATTTCGGGGGAAGTTCTTGGGAGGCTTCTATTCATTTTGGAGCATTTAAGTATCTTGTTCTCTGTCCCTCTTCCCAGATGCATGGGCATTTCTGCAGGCCCCCAGGCTGGCCCTTGTGCTTGGGGGCGTCTCCTGTCTCCACGTTGCTTGCACGCCCCGGGGCCCCCTAGTGCCTGCCTCCACACTGCAAGCTGTTTGGTAAATGTTACTAAGTCAGCATCGTTGTTTTCTAGAAATGGGACGGGGTATGGATGGCACGTTCTTTTCTGTGTGAAGTCTGCGATTGTATCATCTTGCCTTCCCCGTGTGTGCTCCTTGAGGGTGTCGCTGTGCTGCGGTCATCTGTGTTCCCTAGGGTGCCTCCCTTGGAGTTCGGGCGGTAGTAGACATGCAGTCAGTGTTCACGGCCTGAATGAGAGGAAGGCCAACAGAGCCATTAAATCTGGAAAATGACAAGTGAAGGAAAGGAATTTTTATTGAAGGCATGTGAAAAAGAAATCTTTTTAGAAAAGTTGACCTGTTTCTCAATTGGAGTTGAATTTCAGCTCAGAAAAGCAGCTGTGTGCCCAGAGGGATTTGGGATTTCAGTTTGTGACAGATGAATTGAATTTGTTGTTGTATGAATGTATTATCCTTTTGTGGTTTTATTAGGCCTTTCTCCCAAATGGAATCGATTTTTCTATAAAAGTCACACTTCCTTTTTGAGAAGTGTAACACTAATTGTATGGGATGGTCTCCCAAAAGATTACCTGCCAGGAACCAAACACACTGCCTGAGACTCACGGCCCCTGGTTTCTGCCTGTGCAGCTGCAGGGCAGAGAGGCACGCTCGAGCTGAAATCAAGATGCGTGTCTGCATCTTCTCTTTCTTGACTGCTGTTTCGTCTCTGAGCTGGCCTGCCTTCAATGTCTAGGAGCTTGGTGGGTGTAGACACACTACGGTATGGAGGAGGGATATGGTGTTGCCACAGCCAGGAGACTGGCTGAAGTCTCTGTTCTCTTCCTGCTCACTGCTCTGACTTTGTATGAGTCACATTTGTAGGGCTGTGCACAGCGGCTTACACCTGTAATCCCAGCACTTTGGGAGGCCGACCTGGGAGGATGTCTTGAGCCCAGAGTTTGGAACCAGTCTGGGCAACATGGTGAAACCCCATTCCTACAAAAAATAAAAATTAAAAAATTAGCCAGATGTGGTGGCTCCTGCCTGTAATCCCAGCTACTGGAGAGTCTGAAGTTCGAGAATCACTTGAGCCTGGGAAGTCGAGGCTGCAGTGAACCATCATCACGCCACTGCACTCCAGTCTGGAGCAAGACCTTGTCCCCAAAAAAACAAACAAACAAAAACTCATTTGTAATAGTGGCAGTAGTTAACTTTTGAAAGTTTGAAGAAAAGTTTCTAAATAACCTGTGACCATGGACAACTTACTTAGCCTTTCTATGCCTCAGTTTCCTCATCTATGAAAAATGAGAGAATATGGTACTGATCTTATAGGATTTCAATGAGAACTAGACGAGATCAAACTCAGAGCCTGGCACCTCGTGAGTGCACACTCAATGTTATTATTTCAACATTTTAGAGGAAAAAGAATGCTAATGGGTCACTATGGCTAAACATAGTCTATCACTGGCGTTACTTATGGTATTGGAAGGAAGTTGAATTCCATATAGATAGTGTGATGGAGAAAGTATTTTGGGCATTGGCAGTATTTATTCAAAGAACAAAGGATGTGTCTGTCCTGTGTGGAGAGCCGTTTCCGCTTGTTTCTTTAAATGCTATGGGAAAAGCAGTGGACCCTGTGCTCTCTGCCGGACAGCTTCAGTCTGCGCGTATTGATTTGGCCAATGGTCGCTCGCCGTCATCATGGCAGCAGCAGTGGAAGGGACAGCTTGTCTTGATTTGCATTTTTGGGTGTTTGTGCTATTTATAGACAATTAAGACTTGGAAGCCTGTTTATGGCAAGCTGGCAAATTCAGCAAAACATGGAAAAACCTGTTAGCAGAGTTTGCACGTGTGCAGGCACAGAGCAGCCAAATAAACACACAAGTTTTCCTGTATTTTAAAACTCTCTGGAAAAAAAAAAAAAAGACATTAAACCATTGCCCAGATGGCTTATAGAGCTAGAGCTTTTTCCTTGAAGTACGTGAGTATGACTGTCAGACATCTGAATCCCCAAGCCATCTTAAAACATCATTTGGATGCTACCCCCTCTCTGCCCTTTTTTTCCATTTGTAAGGGACAAGGATCCAGGAAGGAAAGTATTAGTTTACAAAGGCTTTTGTTACAATTAATCGTTCATGTTCTTTCTTTTGGTATCTTATTCTCTGTTTACATTTTTTTTTTTATTTTTACATTTTTTGAGACAGAGTCTTGCTCTGTCACCCAGGCTGGAGTGCAGTGGCACGCTCTCAGCTCACTCCAACCTCTGCCTCCCAGGTTCAAGTGATTCTTGTGCCTCAGCTTCCTGAGTAACTGAGATTACAGGCGTGTGCCACCACGTCCAGCTAATTTTTATGTTTTTAGTAGAGACAAGGTTTCGCCGCATTGGTCAGGCTGATCTTGAACTCCTGAACTCAGGTGATCTGCCTGCCTCAGGCTCCCAAAGAGCTGAGAATACAGGTGTGAGCCACCGCGCCCGGCCGCTGTTTCCATTTTGTAAACACTAGCGCCACCCCAGTGTAGGGTGGCTAGGGGTATTCTTCTTTCCTGTTTCCTGGTGTATTTTCCTCTACAGCGTTGATCACTCTTTAACATACTTTTTGGTTGTCTGTCTCTACCTACAAAAATATATGTTCGCTGTTATATCACCAGTGCCTGGCACGTAGATAGTCAGTCAATATTTGTTGAATGAATGAATGAATGGGCTGAAAGAACCTTCTTCTTCTTTCTTCTGTCACTTCACACCATAGGCTTTTGGAAAATGCTATATGAACAGGGATCGTAAGCAGCAGAAGTTACACACATGGCTGTGGGATAGCCCATCATCCTCAGATACTTGTCTGGAAGGAGGTGGAGTACATGAGTAGAAATGATACAAGATAACCTCTTCAGGAAATCAGCCAGGTGTCACAACTTTTCACATAGGCGTGTGATGTTAGTGTATGTGTGTATGAAGAGCTGTCGTGGCCTAGAATCACGGGCCTTTAGATCCCTTGTACAGATAGAAAAGTAAAGGTGGAGGCCCAGGAATGCTGTAGGCCACCGAGGTAGAGTCCCTGTCTGCCCTTCTCAGTGTCCGGTCACTTCTCAGTGCACTCCCCTCTTTACTGCTAAAGCCACTTTCCCTGATTCTGAATGTGTAACCACGAGGGGGAAAATGACCTCCAGGCTCACAATTTGTGGAGAAAAAGCCCAGCACCTAAAATAATGTTCACGAAGTTTGTACCTAGAAAACGTGGCCATTTCTATCATATCTTTGAATTTCCCTCTTTCTCATACATTTTATAAACAAGACAGTAGAAGGAGATTCGTGAACAGCCACTTTAGAACAAGAGGGAAAAAATCAAATCTAGAACATTCCAGTTTCTGTTTTCTTCTCAGTTTAGGGCTGAGGCACTTTAGCTTCCTGTCTAAGGGACTACTCAAATCTGATTAGAAGCCATTGTGGGCTGGTAATTATCCGTAATTTTAGGAAGACAGATGCAGCACCAACTCTATTCTCTGATAGTAGGCTTAAGAATTTTAAATTTGCATGGCAGGAGAATCAGATGGTGAGGTGGGATAAGCGTTCAGATGCTTGGTCATTGATAGCTTTTTACTTCCACGTATCACATGGGGATTTGGGACTCGGGAAGCCCGCTGAGAACTGATGACTATCTGTCCCCTGAACAGCTGGGGTCTGTTTCATCCTGAGCTCAGAAAGATTGCTCCTACTGCAGCCAGGGAAGACAGGTTGTTGACTGGTTAGAAATCATGGCAGGTTATTTTCTCCACCCGCAGTTCGCAGTTGAAAAGCAGAGCTATCAAAAAGTTGTCTTCTCTGTTGTATTTCAAATCTGGGTGTTTAAAAAATTATGTAAGCAAATTAAGCATTTCTGTAATGGTAGTTGTGTGTGTTCTTGATGCGAATGAGAGGTGCATTCCCTTGTAAAATCTCTGGGACTTTATAGGAGTATGTGAGCCTTAGAACAAAAGTTGGTTTTCTAGATGATCACGTAGATATGATGCTGAGCACTAGACAAAGATGTTGATTGAAGCGATTTAAAAAAAATTTTTCTGAGTTCAGATTTTACACCAATATTTAGAAAATCAGCAAAAGAACTTGGAGGAATGTTCTCAGGCATCCAGTTCAGCCCCCTGCGCACATTGTCATAAAATCCGAGGGTGTGTACAGGGAGACGCATTCCTTTCTGTTCTCATCACTGGTCCTTTCCTGGCTCTGCACCTGCCTGTCATGCGCGTCCGTGCGAAGAGACCACCAAACAGGCTTTGTGTGAGCAATAAAGCTTTTTAATCACCTGGGTGCAGGCGGGCTGAGTCCAAAAAAGAGAGTCAGTGAAGGGAGATAAGGGTGGGGCCGTTTTATAGGGTTTGGGTAGGTAAAGGAAAATTACAGTCAAAAGGGGGTTCTGTGGCGGGCAGGAGTGAGGGTCACAAGGTGCTCAGTATGGGAGCTTTTTGAGCCAGGATGAGCCAGGAAAAGGAATTTCACAAGATAATATAATCACTTAAGGCAAGGACTTCATTTTCACTTCTTTTGTGGTAGAATGTCATCAGTTAAGGTGGGACAGGGCATTTGCACTTCTTTTGTGATTCTTCAGTTACTTCAGGCCATCTGGGCATATACGTGCAAGTCACAGGGGATGCGATGGCTTGGCTTGGGCTCAGAAGCATGACATTGCCCTCTTCCCGACCTTCCCTACCTTTTCCCTCCTGTGCGGTTCTCTCACAAAGTGAATGGCCTCAGCCACAGCTTCTCTGCAGCTGCATCAGACTGTGGCGACAGGAGTGGTGGCTCCTGCAGGGCCTGCTGTCCCCACGGAGCCCAGTCTTGCTTGCGGCTGGAACCTGGTCACCATTTGCACCGAAAGTATGTAATTCTACAGAACGAGAGCCAACATGCTGGGAATGGAGGTGTCTTTATCACGGTGCTCTGCATATTTTAATCTTGGGTAGAAAGTATGGAAAAGTATGTGATACCTGTGGTTTGATGTCAGAAGGACATTGTGAACTTGATGTGGACTGAGGATGTTCAGGTGCAACAGGCACCCCGGCTTCATTAAATGAGACTTCCCCACCTCCCTGCCAGGCATGCACAGGTGTATGGCCACATCTTATGTGTCATCCTTATCTAGAGTGCGCCTTGTCATGCTTAAAGTTACATGATGATATTCTGCCTCATAGAGTAGGTCCCAAACCGCATTCAACACAGAAATATACTCTTGCTATTATACATAGAAAGGGCTTTCATATACCAAGCGGGAGAGCAGTCCTAAAATCTGGGCTGGAATCACAGAAGGAAGGTTTGGGAAGCAACAGATTCCCTAGTCCAAAGCTGGTTTTTGATGAACCTAGAAACAGGACCAAGAGAAGTGAATTTCCCTAAGGCCCTGACAGTGTCTCACGGTAGCATTTGAACCTAGCAGTTTCTTGACCTATTTCTTTCAATGATTAGTCATGCTTCCTCTGATTCCTATATAAACGTATTCCTCATTCATTCTTTTGTTTCAGTGAATTATTGCAGTGCTACCACGTAACAGTATTGGAGTCAAAATGTGGCAGTGTTTATCCCTTTCCAAGGTTTTTAGTTGCACAGTTTGTCAAAGTTGTGCTAACAGTTTCTTGTTGGTTGCAAGGTGTCCTTTCAGAAGCCAATTGTGTGGTGTATTGACGTTGATTGTTGGAGGTAGTTTGGTTAGAACGTACTTCGAGTGGCTGGCGTGGGCCTGGGGAACAGTGACAACTGCCTGCTTCATGGGCAGAGATGAAGTAATTGCTTCCTGGGAAGTACCATCCTCCTGGCCACACTCTCCAGCCCATTTCGTTTGTGTTGGTTTCCTCGCATCTGCACGTTTCTGGCTTCATGTGAGTCTCATTTATTGTAGCATATGACTTCAGGCTGTGGGGAAGAATGGCCATTTTAGCACAGAGATGCACACAAAGGAACAACTGGCTAAATGTGAGTGAAGACATTCTTAGAGGGGGTTTCATTTTTTTTATTCTTTAACAGGCAGTCTGGGAAGCATTCTGGACATGTGGCCTGCGCTGTCACAGTTCCTCCCTGCAGGATCCCAGATGTTTGGAGATTGTAGTGATAACTATTATCATTGAGAATGTCATTCTCACAGGCTCTAATAAGTCAGGATTTATTCAGTGTTAATTTGTTAAAGACAACTGTATTTCTAGCCAAATCCATGTGAGACGTTTCTCCTGGCAGTGTTGCTGGGGGTATTCCCGTGGCTTAGTCTTCGGGCAGCACACGCCTTTGAATACTGCTGAAGCTGTGAGTACCCAAAGCGCACTGGAGTACTTTTACCATACGGGGTGTTAGTCACTGATACACGTCTCAGTCAGACCTGATGGATTCTTGACCCCTTCCTTTCTTAATTTTTTAATTTTTATTTTTTATTTTTGTTTTTTAAGAGCATAACCCCTTAGGTGGCCACCATGAATCTCTGGTGTTTTCAGTTGGCTGCAGCCTATTTGCCGTCTCTGGTTCAAACATATTCGAAGCCTGATGATGCTTCCCTCGGTTGTTCTTCTGCTGTGTGACCTCCGTGCCCGCAGGGTTCAAGAGTGTCAGAGCTGGGAGCCACCTTCACAACTACCAGGGTTTCCGGAACCTCCTTTATCTAGCCCTGGGGACGGAAGAGGTGTCATCAGAGTCGGAGGCTTATTAGGGTTACACGCCATTGATAACAAATGAGGAGGTTTTCTTTTATATAAGGGGAGCTTCTTATAATGTGCTTTAGTAGGGTAAAGAAGCTTTTGAGATTTGCTTTCTCTGGAAAGATAATTTGTGATCCTGCTGTTGCTTTCAACAAAAATATAATTTGCATACCAGTGCATGTTGTATTACTGAGCACTGGCTGACAAATGGTTCTTAACTCATCATTCACTCCGCCACTGTTTCTTGAATGGCATATGTGTGCCAGCTGTAGTAGGAACTTGCTAGGCTCTAGGACTAACCCTTATGAAATAGGGGTCCTGGGGGAAGCAAATGCATATAACTATAAACGTTTGAGGGGATATCAGAGGGGTGCCTATAGGTACAAAAGTTTGTTCATTCATTGTCCCATCTAGGAGGTTTTGTGTCTTAGCAGCGTGTTCCATAGCAACCCATCCCTCTATCAAAATATTCATCATGTTATTTTGAAATTCTCTGCTTAGGTATGTGTTTTTCTGACTACATTTAGAACTGGTTAAGGACAGGCTATGGGGTATGTATTATATATATCTACACACACACATATATTTATATATATACACATTACCATTGTAAATATACTATATATTTATATATATACTCATATATATATTTCTCCCTCTCTATATATACATACACACCACACACATATATATACACACATATATATGAAATACACACACACACACACTTCTACTGCCAAGCACAGAAAGTCAATACTAGGCAAGAGTTCTTTTAGTGTTCATGAAAAAATAGATGTGTTAGTTGAGAGCGTCCTTAAGTTGCCAGGGGAAAGACAGGATGGATTCACAAAGGGAGATAGTGTGTTTTTTTTCCTTTGTTTAACTCTTGAATTCGAAATAATCCAGACTTATGGAAAAGTTGCAAAAATAGTACAGAGAATTCCCATATACTCTTCCCTCAGATTCCCCAAACATTTCACCCCATTTGTACTTTCTTTCTCTGTGGATATAATTTTTTTTTTCTGAAATGTTTGAGAGTGGAAGGTAGCATGCAGGCAGGGTGAAAGGCGGAAGGAGAGAGGTGGGTTGGGAGGCTTTTTTTTTTTTTGACCTTCTGAGATGGCGTTTCACTCTTGTCACCCAGGCTGGAGTGCAATGGCACGATCTTGGCTCACTGTAACCTCTGTCTTCTGAGTTCAAGTGATTCTCCTGCTTCAGCCTCTGGGATAGCTGGGATTACAGGCGCCCACCAGCATGCTTGCCTAAGTTTTTGTATTTTTAGTAGGGGCATTTCACCATTTTGGTCAGGCTGGTCTTGAGCTCCTGACCTCTGATGATCCACCTGCCTTGGCCTACCAAAGTGCTGGGATTACAGGCATGAGCCACTGTGGCTGGCGATTGGGAGGCTTTTGCAGTAACCCAGAGCGCTATGATGAGGGCTGGACCTGGTTGGAAATGATGAGAAAGGTGAGAAGTGGTTAGGTCTGGCATATATTTTGAAAGGAGAGTTTAAATGGGTTGGATGACAAGAGAGAGAAAAAGAAGTTTTAAGGATGATGTCAAGGATTTTGGCCTGAGTAACTGGAAGACTAGAGATGCTGTTATTGGGATTGGGAAGACTATGGGAGGAGTGGGTTATAGCAGGGGGAATCAAAAGTGTGTTTTCGGCATGCTAAATTTGAGGTCCAAAAAGGGATATCAAGAAGTGTTGGCTGGGCGCGGTGCCTCACGCCTGTAATTCCAGCACTTTGGGAGGCTGAGGCGGGCAGATCACCTGAGGTCAAGAGTTTGAGACCAGCCTGATAATTATTAAAATCGATCATTGATGTTTACTAATTAATCATATTATTGCTCCTGATACTGCAGGGGGTGTATACCTACCTGTGATGTTGTTCCTAATATCCAGGGACAGAGAGCATGATTTTAGTTTTAATATCACAGTAGGTATACACTCACCATGTGAAACTGATCCTAATATCCAGGGGGGTAGAATATGACATGACTCCCAACATAGCAATGAATGGACAGCCACCTGGTGATATTACTCCTAATATACACAGAAGAAGCGTATGATATTACTCCCAATATCCCAGGGAGGGTACAGCTCTTCTGTGATATGGTTCCTAGTATCTGGAGGGGGAGAGGATGATAATAATTCCAGTATCACAGGCTGTGTTCACCCGCCCTGTGATATTGTTATTAATATTCTGGAAGGGAGAGGATGATATGATTCCCCATAGAGCAGGAGGCGTACACCCAGCCTGGGATATTGTTCCTAATATCCATGGAGAGGAGAGGCTGATGTTACTCCCAATATGGCAGGGGGTGTACATCCACCCTGTGATATTCTTCTTAATATTCCAAGGCTGAGAGGTTGATACTACTCCCAGTATCGCAGACACCGTACACCCCCATGTGATATTCTTCCTGATATGTGGAAGGGGAGAAGATGGTATTAATCCCCATATCGCAGGAGGTGAACACCCACTTTGTGATATCTTTCCTAATATGCAGAGGGAGAGAGGATAATATTATTCCCAATATTGCAGAAGATGTACACGCTCCCCCATGATATTGTCCTTAATATTCCAAGGCACAGAAGACGATGTTACTCCCAATATCGCAGAAAGTGTACACCCCCCAGTGATGTTGTTCCCATGATCCAGGAGGGAAGAGGATGATATGACTTTCAACCCCTGCACCCTGCAATGCTCTCACCCTGCAACACCGACACCAGCTCAACCTGACATGGGACCAGAGGTGCTGGCTGGGGGTGTTCATTGCTTCTCTTTTCTCCCTTGCCAGACTCAGTAGAGGAAGCTGAGACCGAGCAGCCGCAGGAACAAGGTAGGTTTTGCCCGTGGCTCAGGCTTCCTCTGGTTATGGGCTGGGTCTTGGAGTAACACCGGGGGAGGGGACAGAGCTGAGTACAGTGGGCATTGGATGTGGCTGTCACCCCTCTGTGGTGTGGGCCGGGGACTTGAGGGACATCGCCTGAGGTGGGCCTGAACCTCCCGTCTACTCTGGCACTGGAGGCCGTGGGGTCCCACACTTCTTCCAATGAACATGCTGACCCCTGCCTGGTCACCGACCGAGGTGGGACATCCTTTCCACTGCTGGAGACCACATGTAGCTGTGGGTTCCTTCTTCATGACCTGGAGAAGCTGCAGTTCACCCTGTGCTCCGCCTCAGAGATGGGAGGCCACACTGCCCTCAGCGGGTAGCAGAATGCAGAGCTTTAGGTTGCAGGGGCCTCAACTGAGGTCCCTGAAGGGTCTGCTCCTTCCTGAGGGGAGCCAGTGGGGAAGGGAAGGCTGTTGTAGGTTTGCCTCAGGGAGGGGGTGGTTCCACCCTCTGCCAAAGTCACTGGAGCAAAGGCACGTGGCTCTCCAGCTGCCCCGGAGGCCAGGGTAGTGGCTGGGAGGGGCTGTGTGCCTCTGCCGGATTGGGGAGATTTCTTAGCTAATCTAGTGTAGTCAAGTCAGACATTTGCCTCTAAATCATATTTATTTATTTTTTTAATTCCAAGGCTTTACAGATGAATAAGGAGGCAGTTTGTACTGAAAATATTTTTTACATGTGAGCTTGAAACAGAGAGTCTGTTTAAATCTAGTTTTTTCCTTCCCAGTAATGCCTCCTTTCATCCCAGGTTTTCCAACAGGAAATGCGCTTGTTTGCTCACCTCTGGGAGGGGGCTTTGGCTAGGAATCCACCAAAGCCAGCAGGCACCAGTGGGCTGCTGGAGCACGCTGGCCTTTGTTAACCCTTTAGGAACTGTGGGCTTCAGGTTTTCAGACCATTGAAGGTGAAGGTGGCCACAGGGGCCTGGAAGCTTTCCCATCCTTCCTGCAGCGATGGTCCGTTTCCCTGCACGGAGATGGGTACATGGGTACAACAGCCCTGTCCTGTGCCGTCAGTGGCTTTACCAATTTTGCATAGCAGCTTTTGAGCTGATCAATAGCTCTGATTGGCTATTGAGGATTTCATGGATTCCTGTACCCCACCGGGGGGCCCAATATGCTGACAAAAGTTACATTTGTAGTTGTAGTGCTGCATATACATGGGTCCAGTTAGAAGGCTTTGATTCTTTCTAAAGGGAAAGGCATCTCTGAGGGATCACTGAGCTGACATAGTCTCCTAAAACCATGCTGTGAGGTGGGCGACAAAGCAGGACAGGAGGGTGATTTTGTAGGAGAGTCGGGCCACGGGCCGGCGTGTTCTCTCTGTCCCCATAGTGCCGGAGTTCCTGTGTGCTCCAGGCCTGGGTTTGCATTGCACATAATTCTCAAGGGCTCATGGCAAGCTGTGCCAGGGACACAGAGAGGGGGGATGTGGGGACCTTGTCCCCAGTGGACCAAGGACTCAATGCTGAACTCTAATCTGTCTAGGTGTTTTTGTGACTTGCAGAAATACCTCCACCTTGCCTGGGCCTGGAGCCACAGGCGACCCTGCCGAAGGTGAAGAATGTTCTAGAACAATGCAAGACCTGCCCAGGCTGCCCCCAGGAGCCAGCATCCTGGGGTCTCTGTGCGGCATCCAGCAACATGAGCTTGCAGGACCCCGAGGAGCCTTCCTTCTTCTTGGAAGCTGAGGACGACTGGGAGGACCCAGAGGCCCTGACCTCACTGCTGTGTTCCTGAACGCCCCCGGGTACAAGGCCAGCTTCTGTGGCCTGTATGGTGTGGCATGGCCATGGCTGAGCGGCATGTTCTGCAGCTTTAGCGACGAGGAGGAGCTGACTGGGCGCCTGGCACAGGCCTGAGGGGTGGCCAAGAAAGCTGGCCTCTTCATGGCCCTGGCCAGACTCTGCTTCCTCCTGGGGCGGCTGCGCAGCAGGAGGCTCAAGCTGTCCCGTGCCCGGGTGTACTTGGAGGAAGCACTGGGGTCCCTGGAGGGCAGCTTTGGGGACCTGTTCCTGGTGGTGGCTGTGTACGCCAACCTGGCCAGCATTTACCGGAAGCAGAACGGGAGAAGTGTACACAGGTGGTTCCCAAAGCCATGGCCCTGCTCCTGGGGACGCCGGGTCACATCTGCAGCACCGAGGTGGAGGAATAGCTCCTGCAGCTGGCCCTGCAGCAGATAGTGGGTGGCCAGAGCCTGCAGGCCACGGCCCGGGCCTGCTTCCTGCTGGCCAGGCACCATGTGCACCTCAAGCAGCTCGAGGAGGCCCTGCCCTTCCTAGAGCTGCTGCTGCTTTTGCACAGGGACTCGGGAGCCCCAGAGGCTGCGTGGCTCTCAGACTGCTCCCTACTGCTGGCTGACATCTACTCCTGGCTCCTACTCCTGGCCACAAGTGCCTGCCCCACCTCGTGCTGAGCCTGTGTCATGGTGGCCTCATTGAGGACACAGGACTCGCTGGCCGGCTCGCTAAGAAGCGTGAACCTGGTGCTCCAGAACTCCCTCCAGCCCCACAGCCGCCCCACCCAGACTTCCCACTACCTCAGGTGAGCGCTGGCCTCCCTAACCCCAGGCACAGGCCACGTGCTGCGCGGCCTTCTCCACACCAGCCTGGCCCAACTGTACAGCCACCGTGGCTATCACGGCCCAGCCATCACCTTCATGACACAGGCGGTGGAAGCCAGTGCTGTTGCCGGAGTCTGTGCCATCGTGGACCCCCTGGTGGCCCTGGCCTGGCTGCACGTGCTTCATGGACAGAGCCCGGTGGCCCTGAACATCCTGCAGTATATCCAGGATGCAGTGGTGGCCAGCGAGGACCAGGAGGGTATGATTGCCAACATGGTGGCCGTGGCTCTGAAGAGGACAGGCCAGACAAGGCAGGCAGCCGAGGGCTACTACTGCGCCCTACGGGCGGCTTGGTACCTGGGCCAGCGGAGGAACCAGGCAGTGGTGCTGGCCAACTTCGGGACCCTGTGCCTGCTCTGGGGTGCCAGAAGGCTGGCCCAGCACTACCTCCTGGAGGCTGTGCGGCTGTTCTCGAGGCTGCCCTGCAGGGAGTGTGGACAGGACTTCACCCACGTGCTCCTGTAGCTGGGCCACCTCTGCACCCGCCAGGGCCTGGCACAGCAGGACAAGGGCTACTATGAGTGGGCCCTTCTGGTCGCCGTGGAGATGGGCCATGTGGAGAGTGAGTGCCCCAGTTCCCCCTGTGCGCCTTCCGGGGCCACTCGGGTCAGGGCACACCTGGGGTTTGTGATTCGGAAACAAGGGGTGGTTTTTCCACCATCGAAAGTGCTGAGTCATGGCCAGCAGCAGATGTTGGCAAGCGCCCTGGGGACAGGCGGTTCCCATGCAGGGCCAGGTCCTCTGTGCCCTACTGAGGCAGCCAGCTCTTCCTGGTTTGCCCAGGGACCATCCTGCCTTGAGCATGGAAAGTCCTGCTTGCTGGGAATCCCTAGACATAACCCTGGGATCAAGGCAGGCTCTGCTGCACTGGGACTTGGGGCCCCTCCATGAGCCAGGCCCTGACACCGGTTCTTGTGCCCGTGTGATCTGCTTGGTATGTTGGCAGCCTGCGCACCTGTCATCCCACTTCACAGGGGACAGGGGGTGGGTGATTGCCCAAAGCCGCAGAGCAGTTCATGCAGAGTGTGTCAGGCCCCACCCACAAATGGGGCTTGTGGAGTCCTCGGGTGGCAGGGACTGAGTGTGGGAATGGAAGCTTCAGGCCAGAGAAGCCACAAAAGTGTGAGTGGTGTGATGGCGGGGCACCAGTTGGCCCCGGGTTAGGGAAGCCTCTTTAGTGTGGGACCAGAGGGTTGAGAGGATTTAGTCAAGTAATAGGTGGTGGGGGAGGGGCTGGTGGTGTAGCCTGTGTGAAGCACCAGGGATGAGCGAGTGGGGGTGAGTGAGCGGGAGTGTGAGCGGGGATGAGTGAGTTGGGGTGAGTGAGCGGAGGTGTGATGGGGGTGAGTGAGCGGGAGTGTGAGCGGGGATGAGTGGGTTGTGAGCAGGGGTGCGTGAGTGGGGTGAGCGAGCGGGAGTGTGAGCGGGGATGAGTGGGTTGTGAGCAGGGGTGCGTGAGTGGGGGTGAGTGAGTGGGAGTGTGAGCGGGGATGAGTGGGGTGTGAGTGGGGGGTGAGTGAGTGGGAGTGTGAGCGGGGATGAGTGGGGTGTGAGTGGGGGTGAGTGAATGGGGTGTGAGTGAACAGGAGTGTGAGCGGGGATGAGTGGGGTGTGAGCGGGGATGAGTGAGTGGGGTGTGAGCGGGGATGAGTGAGTGGGGTGAGTGAGCGGGAGTGTGAGCGGGGATGAGTGAGTGGGGTGAGTGAGCGGGAGTGTGAGCGGGGATGAGTGGGGTGTGAGCGGGGATGAGTGAGTGGGGGTGAGTGAGCGGGAGTGTGAGCAGGGATGAGTGGGGTATGAGCGGGGGTGAGTGAGCAGGGCTTATGCAGGGAGGTGCAGAGTTGGGAGCGGGTGGGTTGGGTGCTGGATGGTGAGAAGCTCTTCTGGAGAGCTAAGCAGGGCCTGGGGCCTCAGGCTGTGGCTTGGCCTTTTCCCCAAGAGCACTGGGGAGCCATGGGGTGCTATCGAACAGTCACTGCAGACTGAGCAGTGAACGGACAGTAGGTGGGCAGGGCTGTCTGAAATCTAGGCCACAGAGGATAGATGAGGAAGTTGAGTCCAGGAAAATGGCTGAGTCGAGGGATACTGTTGAGTCCCCTCTGTCTTGCAGCGCTTTGTCATGGCATCGTGAGACCACTCAGAGGTGCCTCCTGTGGCCTGGGCCAGAGCCCCAGGGGCTGTGACCAAACCTGCCCATTTCCCAGCACAGGCCTGGCACCCACTCCTGGCCCTAGGAGGGATGAGATTTTGGAAAGGACCATGTGAAGGGGCCCTGGTCCCACATATCTGCCCAAGGAGGGGTGGGGGGTTCTGACCCAGGCTTCTTCCCCAGGGGCATTCTCTGACTGGAAGGAGACCCTCCAGGAACCCAGCGCCCCAGCCCCCACTGCAGCCTCCGGTGGCTCCTGGCACAACAGCCTGTGGCACCTCCTCCTACGAGGCCCTCCCCGGTGTGCTGGGGGATTCAGACTTGGAAATGCAGGCCAGGGAACGGGGATCATGCTTCCCTGTCTCCCCACCCTGAGCTGAACAGTCGAGGAGACCGAGGGTGCCACTGATACCCCACATGCTTCCTTGGGGTCATTTTTGAGTCACTTTCGGTAGTTTGTGTCCTTCTAGGAGTGTGGCTGTTGTGTCTGGATGGTCTGATTTCTTGGTGTACAATTGTTCGTAGTGTTTTCATGGAATCCTTTTATTTCTGTCAGGTCGGCAATAATGTTTCCTCTTTCATTTCTGATTTTAGAAACTTGGGTTTTTATTTATTTATTTTTATTAGGGATGGGGTCTCATCATGTTCCCCCAGGCTGGTCTTGAATGCTGGCCTCAGCGATCCTTCCACTTCCGCCTCACAAAGCGCTGGGATGACAGGCGTGAGCCATGGTGCTCAGTCTCTGATTTTAGTCATTTGTGTCCCGTCTTTCTTTTCTTGGTCAGTCTGGAGAAATATTCGTCAATTTTGTTATTATCTTCAAAAAACCCACCTTCGGTTCTGTTGATTATCTGTTTTGTTTTTCCATTCTCTGTATTTTTACTTCCCATTTCCACTCTCACATTTATTATTTTCTTCCTTTTATTCACTTTGGGTTTAGTTCTTTTTCTAGTTTCTCAAGGTGGAAGGTTAAGTTATTGACTTGAGATTTTTCTTCTTTCTTTGAATGTAGACATTTACAGTTATAAATTTCCCTTTCAGTGCTGCCTTAGCTGCATCTTGGAATTTTTGATATGCTGCGCTATTTTTTTTTTTTGTTTTAAAGACAGAGTTGTGCTCTATTGCCCAGGCTGGGGTGCAGTGGTGCAATCTTGGCTCACTGCACCTTCTACCCAGGTTCAAGCCATTCTCATGCCTCAGCCTCCCGAGTAGCTGGAATTACAGATGTGCACCACCCCACCTGGCTAATTTTTTTTTTTTTTTTTTAATAGAGCGAGACGGGATTTCACCATGTTTCCCAGGCTGATCTCAAACTCCTGGACTCAAGAGATCCTCCCACCTCGACCTCTCACAGTGCTGGGATGAGAGGCGTGAGCCACCGCGCTGGCCCGGGCTGTGCATTTGTTTGCATTCTTCTCAAATTAGTTTTCGGTTTCCCTGATGGTCTCTTTGACTCACTGGTTGTTTAGCAGTGTGTAATTTCCACGTATTTTTGAATCTCCCACATTTCCTTCACTGTTGATTTCCAGTTTCATGCCAGTACAGCTGAAGAACACCTCTGCTTTGGTCTCAGTCCTTCTCCATTCACTGAGGCTCATTTTGTGGCCTGGCACATGGTCTGTCATGGGGAATGTCCCATGGGTACTCGAGAGGACGGTGTATTCAGCTGTTGTTGGGTGGCGTGTGTGACAGATGTCCATTCGGCGTACCTGGTTTCCGGTGTTAATCTCCGGAATGTTTCTGACACTAGAAAATCAGAAGCTTTTGACCGTTCCCAGTGCCCTGGCTTTGGGAGAGGCCAGTGAACCTGTGGGTTTGGAGCCTGGTGCCATGAGAGAAGCATGTGTGGGAACGCCAGGGGCCGGCTTTGAACCCCATTCCCCCAACATGATGCTGTGTGTGGCAGACATGACGCTTGGCTTTGCTCTCTCAGGGTTCCATCTGCGACAGGGGCTACTTGTGCCCCTGGCCTCATCAGCTCAGGCTGAAGGCGGCCCTGCTCCTGGCCAGAGGGGCTTTGTGAAGCAGAAATAGATGGCCTGGTGCAGGGGCCGAGCCTGGCCAGGACCTCGGCCCTGGGAGTTGTAAAGAAGGCCGGCCTGTACCATGAGCATCTGCATCAAGCTGTGCCCATGTCACGGTGTGCTCGGTGTCTGCCCTGGCACAGGTACATGGCCTGTCTGCACTCAGGCTCCCCGCCTATGGGGCCCAGGCTCACAGAGGTATGAAAGAGGCAAGCACGGCACCGGGGTCTCCGACCCCAGCCAGCCTCGCTTCGATGCTGGGAGACTAACGTCTTCCATTTTGTCCTCTGCCCAGGCCAGCTGCAGGCCGTCTAGCGGCTGTGCTACTTCTACAGCGCCGTCATGCCCAGCGAGGCCCAGTGTGTCATCTACCGCGAGCTCCAGCTCTCCCTGGCCCGCAAGGTGGCCGACAAGGTGCTGGAGGGGCACATCCTGAAGACCATCAGTCAGCTCTACCTGTCCCTGGGCATGGAGCAGTAAGGGCTGGCTTTGCAGTGGTGGAGGTGGGGGCGGGCAGGGCAGGGAGAGGGGCACAGGGAAGCTGGCCCAGGGCGCCAGCAGCCCCTCTCCTTTTGATCATTTGGTTCTTTGGCATCAGATGCTTTGAGCTGGTGGGCCTGGGGTCGTTCCAGGGCTGCTGCTGGCCCGTGAGTCCCAGCTTGAGCCTCCCTTGTTGGGTCAAAGGTCATCTCAACCCCAGCAGAGGCAGTACGTGCACTCTGGGCTGTTCTTCCTACTGTGGTGGCTTTTGTCGTCTGACCTCTGCCTGCCCCGAATCTTCCCTCCTGGCCTTCATCTGTCCCCTTAAATGTGACCACAGCAGCCACCTGTGGCTTCTCTCCCACAGAAGACAGAGCCAGTTGTGTCACCTGCTTCCCTGGGGCACGGTTTCCAAGGTCTCACGTCCCATAAGTGGCCTACTCGGCTTCCCCCAAGCATCCTGACCTGTTGGGGTAACCATGGCCCTGGCCACCCCACCCATAGGGCCCAGTGACATTGCTGCAGTCACACCCCCTCGAGTGTTGGACTTACTGAGAGAGCAGGGAAGGAGCCAGATTCCATGGCGACCCAGGAGACTGGCTCCAGTCTTGGCCTCAGGTTCACAGAAGGAAATGGGCCATTGTGCTAGAGCCATGCTTCTCAAAGTGTAGTCCCTGGACCAGTAGAGCAGCATCCATGTCACCTAGGAGTTTGTGGCAAGTGGGAGTTCTAGGGCCTGCCCCAGGCCTGTGGAACCAGAAGCTCTGGGGGCAGGGCCAGCAATCTGTACAGACCGGCCTCCGGGTGACTGTGATGCCTGCACACCTTGGGAACCATCGGCCCAGATAGCCTCTGAACACTAACGGCTCCTGGTGCATCTGGAGAAGACACAGGCCATGTCTGGGAGGCAGGGGAGATGGACTAGCACACTCCTCCTGCCACAGGACAGCATGATGCTCGATTCCCTCAGAAGGATGTCCTTCATCTTTTCCATGCCGTGTGTGTTCACCCTGGCCCTCCCAGCAGCCTGGGAAGGGCAGAACACTGCACACACGAGAGGGCCGTTCCCAGTCCCCACATTCCAGGTTCATCTGTCACCAGACCCACGGGTGGAGGCAGACTGGTTCCAGGAGGATGAGAGCCCTTGTTCTGACACCTGTGTCTGATTCCAGGGCCTACAAATCTGCTCTGGACTACACCAAACGAAGTCTGGGGATTTTCATTGACCTCCAGAGGAAAGAGAAGGAGGCGTATGCCTGGCTGCAAGCAGGGAAGATCTATTACATCTTGCGGCAGAGCGAGCTGGTGACCTGTACATCCAGGTGAGTGGCAAGGGATGCAGGAGGACCCCTGTGCTGTTCACTCTCTGTCCATCCACCCATCCATTCATCCTTCCATCATTTATTTACCTGTTCATCCTTCCATCCATCCATCCATTCTTCTGTCCATCCATCCATCATCCATCCATCCACCATTCATCCATCCTTTTATCATCCATTTATTCACCCGTCTATCCATCCATTCACCTGTCCATCCACCCATCCATTCATCCTTCCATCTTCTATCTGTTTACCTGCTCATCCTTCTATCCATCAATCCATCATCCATCCATCCATCCATTCTTCCATCATCTTCCCATACACCTGTGGGTCCTTCCATCCATCCATCCATCATCCATCCATCCATCCATCCATCCTTCCATCCTTCCATCATCCATCCATTCATCTGTTCGTCTTTCCACGAATCCATCCATCCATCCATCCATCATCCATCCCTCCGTCCATCCATCTATCATCCATCCATCCTTTTATCATCCATTCATTCACCTGTCCATCCATCCATCCATTCACCTGTTCGTCCATCCATTCACCTGTTCGTCCATCTATCCATCCTTCCATCTATCTTTCCATCATCCATCCAACTGTTCATCCTTCTATCCATCTATCCATCCATCATTCTTCTGTTCACCTCTTCGTCCATCCATTCACCTCTTCGTCCGTCCATCCATCCATCCTTCCATCCATCCATCCTTCCGTCCATCCATTCTTCTGTCCATCCATCCTTCCATCCATCCTTCCATCCATCTTTCCATTATCCATCCAACCATCTTCCATCCATCCATGATCCATCCATTCACCTGTCCATCCATCCATCCATTCATTCATCATCCATCCTTTTATCATCCATCCATCCATTCACCTGTTCATCCATCCCTCCATCCATTCTTCCATCCTTTCATCATCCATTCACCTGTTCATTCTTCCATCCATCCATCATCCATCCATCCTTCCATCATTCATCCACTCGTCTGCTCATCCTTCCATCCATCCATCCATCCTTCTATCATCCATCCATTCACCTGTTCATCGTTCCATTCACCTGTTCATCCTTCCATTCATCCATCCATCATCCATCCATCCATCCATTCGTCCACCCATCCATCCATTCGTCCATCCATCATTCATTCATTCAGCCACCATCCATCCACCTGTTCATCCATTCATCCATCCATCCTTCCATCATCCGTCCATTCACCTGTTCATCCTTCCATCCATCCATCCTTCATCCATCCATCCATTTATCCATTCATCCATATATCCATCAATCCATCTATCATCCATCTATCCTTCCATCATCTATCTACTCACCTCCTGTTCATCCTTCCATCCATCCATTTATCCATTCATTCATCCATCCATCCTTCCATCCTTCCATCATCCATCCATCTTTCCATCATCCATCCTTCCATCATCCATCCATTCATCCGTTCATCCTTCCATCCATCCATCATCCATCCAGCCATCATCCATCCATCTGTCCATTCATCCATCCATCCTTTTATCATCCATCCTTCATCCATTTATCATCCATCCATTCACCCGTCTATCCATCCATTCACCTGTTCATCCATCCGTCCATTCATCCTTCCATCAACCATCCATTCACCTGTTCATCCTTCCATCCTTCCATCCATCTACCTGTTCATCCTTCCATCCATCCACCATTCATCCATCCACCATTCATCCATCCATCATTCATCCATCCATCCATTTATCCATTCATCCATTTATCCATTCGTCCATATATCCATCCATCATCCATCCATCCTTCCATCAACCATCTACTCACCTCCTGTTCATCCTTCCATCCATCCATCATTCATCCATCTATCCATTTATCCATTCATCCATCCATCCTTCCATCATCCATCCATTCATCTGTTCATCCTTCCATCCATCCATCATCCATCCATCCATCCATCATCCATCCATCCATCATCCATCCATCTGTCCATTCATCCATCAGTCCATTCATCCATCCATCATTCATCCATTCTTTTATCCATCCATTCACTCGTCTATCCATCCATTCACCTGTTGTTCCATCCATGTGTCCATTCATCCTTCCATCATCCATCCATTCACCTGTTCATCCTTCCATCCATCCATCATCCATCCACATATCTGTTTATCCATCCATCCATCCATCATCTATCCATGCTTCCATCATCCATCCATGCTTCCATCATCCATCCATCCACCTGTTCATCCTTCCATCCATCCATCATCCATCCACCCATCCATTCATCCATCCTTCCATCATCCATCCTTTCTCCCATCCATCCATTCACCGTTTGTCCATCCATCCATCATTCATCCATCCACCCACCAATCTACCTATTAATCCATCCCTCCATTCATCTATCTGTCCATTTGTTTATCCACACATTCGTCTATCCACCATCTATCCATCCACATGTACATACATCATCTACCCTCCACCCATCCATACATTATCTACCCACCCATACATACATACAGACATACACACAAAATTCCACCCACCCACCCACCCATCCATCCATCCACCCACCCATCCACCCATCCATCCATCCATCCATCCATCCAAGCATTCATCTATCCGCACACCCATCCATCCATCCATGTGTCTACATCTCCTCATCCATTCATCCATCCATCCACTCATTCCTAAACCACTGCTGAGCACCTGTTGTGTGCCTTTTCCCTCCCTCCAACTGGTTCCCTCACATCCTCCCCCAGTGGCCAGCATCTTCTCCCTGAGGGCAGAGGCGTGGCCCCTCAGTGCACAGCACCTGCTGGTATACAGCACATGCTCAAATAATGTGACCACTCAGTTAACACACAGAAGAGCTTGCTCCAAGTGACACGTGGCACATCTCCTTACAAAATGAATCTATCATAGTGGCTGTTTTCAGAGGCTTTTCCAAACACAGTGTGATCTGGAACAAATTGTGAAGCCCACGAGCCTGGTGAAGCTTTCATTATTGAGCACCTGCTGTATATCTCCTTGAGCTGAGGAGAGGGATCAAGAGCTCATGGCCAAGAGAGGACCAGGCCCACCCACAAACACTGCTGATGTGGCAGGGATGTGGCAACGCAGAAAGGTGCCAGGGGCTGGGCTCCCAGCAATCTGGGGGCCACGGAGACTGTTTTGAGTGCAGGGGGAGTGGGCTAGGGCTAGCCTTGTTGGTAGGATTCACAGGTATCGGGCTCCTGGGCTGCAGCTGCTCAGTCACCTCCTGGCACTCAGGTGCATCAGTTCATTTTCCTCATGCCAGTGGTGGGGGCAGCCCTCATGCACAGGGTTTGAAAAATGCTCAGGTGTACCTGTAGTGTGTGAGAGGAAGGAGGCTGGCAAAGGTGCGCGTAGCCACCTCGCTAGGTGTGGGTCTTAAGGGAACTTCTGTCTCCTTTCAGGTGGCACAGAATGTGGACCTGTACACAGGGAACCCCAACCTGGGGCTGGAGCTGTTTGAGGCAGCTGGAGACATCTTCTTCAATGGGGCCTGGGAGCGGGAGGAAGGCATGTCCTTCTACCGGGTGAGCTGGCCTGTGGGCTGATGTGGGTGGGCCTCAGTGGGGCACCTGGAGGCTGAGGTACAGGTGTGGCAGGGTAGAGGTCTCCCACCTGGAGGCAGGGCCACCCATGCACATGATGAGTTTCCAAGTGGTCTCACCGGAATGATATTGACCGTGCCCCTGCCCGGGACAAACGCTCGGGGTCTGGACGTGACAATGGCTGTACCTTTGTACCTGATGACCTCAAGCAACCATGAGTGGGAAGTCCTGTCCCCATCTTCCAGATGAGGAAACTGAGGCTCAGAGAGGCACAGGGACATGTCAAAGGACACACAGCATCAGTGGGAGGCCCAGGTCTGCATGCACCCCGAAGTGGGACGGCTTCTCCCTTCCTCTGAGCTCACGGTGTGGCTCAGCCGTGGGCACAGATAAATGTGGTGTTTTTAGAGCAGAGAGGAGTGCTGGCTCCCCCCAGTCAGACTCCCGGTGCCCAGGTGGGAGAGGCTGGTCTGAGGCTGTCGAGTGTAGCTGGATGGGCCTCAGGTGACTCTTCAGCCCCCAACTTGGGTGTCTGAACTGTGTGTTATCCCAGAGCACAGAGCTGTGTCGAGGTGCAGGGGTAGCTGGGGCGTGGGAAGCTCCAAGTACATGTTTGAGCTCTGAGGAGGGCTGTGGGCAAGGTGGGTGCTGCGGGAAACCTGACCCCACCTGCCTGTGTGGTAGGACCAGGTCCTGCCCCTGGCAGTGACTACGGGCAACCGCGAGGTGGAGCTGCAGCTACAGCTGTGCAACAAGCTGGTGGCACTCCTGGCCGCGCTGGAGAAGCCCCAGGAGGGCTTGGAGTTTGCCTACATGGCCCTAGCACTCAGCATCACTCTGGGTAAGTCCCCTGAGCCCCCACCCTGCAAGGACCCACACTTTGCCAGAGCCCAGCCTCCAGGTCTGCAGGTCAGGAGCTGAAACAGCTGCTGGATTTTCCTGGTCTCCTGTCCAGGCAGGCAGATCGACCCAACTGGCTTCCCCGTCCGGCTGTGGGGCACAGCCCGAGGTCTCTCACGCAGTACAGAGCTCCCTGCCTGACTGAGCTCTGCTTCCTCTGCCTGTTCCTGCTGCTGACCACAAGGGCCGCCCAGTGTGCCCTCTGCCTTCCAGACATGCCAGGCATCTCGTTGGTTCCTGTATGTGTCAGGCTGAGTGGCACATTCCCTTTCTCTTGTGCCCTTCCCACCCTTATCAACCACATGGCTCTCTGGCTGATAAAATCCCAGTTCCCCTTCCAGCAGTCTGCCCCTTAAGGCCAGGTATCCCCTGGTGCTGTGCCAGGGTCGTCTGTCCCCCTCCAGAGACAGGGAACCCTAGGCAGGCCACATGCCCCAGCGCCTTGTGCCCCGTGGCCCAGTACACAGTAGGTGTGCAGCTGACTCCCCAAGGTAGGGGTTCTGATCGTGACACACCCAGGAGGAGTCAGATGTCACGTCGTTGGGTTGCCTGGAGCCGGGGTCCCGGGAGCACCTGGACTGCATGGCTTTTGGGCTCCCCTGGTTAAAACCAGTGAGTAAAGGCAGGTGGCTATGTGTAGGCACAGAGCTGGGCCATCCAAGTCCGACTTTGCCAAAGCCTCACAGTAGACAGGGGCAGGCCTTATTAGTTCTGCTTTGCAGATGGGAAAGTGAGTCTGGGAACCTGGAAGGGAATGGCCAGAGCTGCCCAGGTGACCACAGGTGCCTGGAGGCAAGCCAGGTGTGCTGCCCGGGGTCTGCATACCTGCTCCTGAGGGGCCTGTGCCCTCCCTGCCCCAGGGAGCCGCGTCCTCACACCTGCCCCTTTGGCCTGTACCCCAGGGGACCGGCTGAACGAACGCGTGGACTACCACCGGCTGGCAGCCCTGCACCACCGGCTGGGCCATGGCAAGCTGGCGGAGCACTTCTACCTCAAGGCCCTGTAGCTCTGCAACTTGCCCCTGGAGTTTGACGAGGAGACCCTCTACTACGTGAAGGTGTACCTGGTGCTCGGTGACATCATCTACGACCTGAAGGTGGGTAGGGGGGGCAGGGCTCGGGGTGTTCCCGGCCCCCTTGGAGTGAGATCTCCACCCAGACCCCAGAGGCCTGGGTTCCAGCCTTCCTTAGGAATGGCCCAGTGGCCTCCCTGAAGTTCTGCACCCAGCTGGAGGAGCCGGCAAGCTTAGCAGATACAACCCAGCTCCCAAGATGGCCAGGCCCCACCCTCAGGAACTCAGACTCAGCCAGGGAGGCTGACACATGAGTGTGCAATGGTGGCCTCCGAGTAAAGAAGGGGGATTGTAGTCAGGGGGGCCCTCCTGGAGGAGGTGACACCAAAGCTGAGTCTTGACAGTCAAGTGTCAAGTTGCATTTAACAAAGAAAACAGGGTTGGGAGAAGGACATTTCGGAGGACGGCATCATCCTCACATTGAATCCACGTTGCAAGATCAAATCCTGGCACCTCCTCTAGGAAGCCTGCCCAGGGTGCCAGCCTGCACTGAGCAACTCCTTCCTGGAGTCCCGAGACACCTTGAATCTTCACACCACCCAGGAAGGGTGGGGTGGGACCCCAGTGTCTTACCATTGGGTTCACAGACAGGGAAACCCCAGCTTAGGGCAGGTGCAGTGGGGCGGGGCCCCAGCCAGCCAGGCTGAGGCCTTGCTGGGTCGGGTCTGTCTCGAGGGGAGGTGCTGTGCTCCCTCTGCCCCCAGCCCTGCAGGGGTGGAGAGCTGGGACTGGCAGACTCAGACCTGGGGTGTCTCCACCCCTCTGCCCAGCAGGCACCGCTCCCCCTCAGCATCGCACCGGCGCCGCGTCAGTGCTCCTTATGGGCTGAGGGGCCAGGGCGCTCCAGTCCAGGGGCCGAGATCTTGGCGGCCTTAGAACAACATGAGGAGCTGGGGCAGCCCTAAGACCCCGCCCCGTTTCCCCCACCTCAGGCCTGGGGCTGCCCGGGAGGCCTCTTCCCAGTGCTGGCGACACCTGGTGGTCAGAAGTGGTCCCTGTGGTCTCCCAAGTCCCAGCCAGACAGGGAGGTGCCAGGTGTCAGGCCCAGAGGGACGCTGCTCAGGGGCTCGCCTGGGACCCAGGGGGACGGGCCTCCCAGAAGAGGCCTTTATCTCTCTTGGTCAAGCCTGCCGCCCATTCCGCCTGTCCAGGAGAAAGGAAAGGGCCAAGTACTACCTGAGAGGCCAAAGTCCACGGTTGGGGTCGAGGGGCAGAGGCCTCCTTCACCTACTTCCCATGCACAGCCCTCCTTCCCATGCACAGTCCTCCTTCCCATGTACAGCCCTCCTTTACCTCCTTCCCGTGCACAACCTTCCTTCACCTCCTTCCCGTGCACAACCTTCCTTCACCTCCTTCCCATGCACAGCCCTCTGGGCCTCATCGTGACTATGCTGTCAGCGCAGGCCAGCTTCCCACAGGGAGGCCGCCTTGGAATTCCCCAAGGACGGCTGTCTTTCCAAGGCTACACCCTCCTCCTTGTATAGGAGGCTCTGGACCCAGGGCCCAGAGGAGTGGGAGAAAAAGCCGGGCTGGATGGAGCCTGGAAGGCTGGCAGAGAAGCAGGGGTAAATGGGCATCTTTGCCAATTGCCTCTAAAATGGGGTCCCCTTTAGTCTACACATGAGAGTGAGCCCTGGAATAGGGTGGATTAGGTGTGTCCTGGCTCAGCCTGCCACTCACTAGCTGCTTCACACACTACAGGCACATGGAAATGCACACACACACAGGCACACGCACACACAGGCATGCACACAGGCACAGAAACATGCACAAGCACATGCACAGGCACACGCAGAGACATATGCTTTGGCTGGCTCCTTCCTGTTTAGTTGGGAAGCCCCCACCCCTTCAGGAAGCCTTTGCCTTCCACCCCCGGCTGAGTCTGGGGCCTCCTGGGCTTCCCTCTGCCACAGCCCGGGCCACCCTGTGTGGTCAGTGTTCACTCAAAGGTCCCTCAGACTGGGAGCAAGGACGTTAGGCTCAGCCACGCACCCAACACAGAGTCCAGTGTTCGGCTGGGCTGGGGGCCATTGGATGAGCAGTGGCGGTGACTCGGGGCCTTCTCACGCCCCTGCTCTGTGTGTGGGGTGGGGCAGTGAGGGAATGGACTGCTGCATCTTGGACTTTCTCATTGGCCCTGGGAGCCATCTTGAGATGGTAAAGAGGAACAGGCCAGGCATGGGTCTTAGAGAGGTCCCTTGGGTGACCCCCATGTGGAGGAGGTGCCTGGGGAGAAGCCGGGTGGGGGATGGGAGGGTCAAGGAGGAGGTCTGGGAGACGGCATCCCAACCCAGGGATGGTGAGTTTGAGCCAAAGATGCATTGAAAACAGGAGTGGATGTCTGGGGAGTCACACTCCATCAATATTTCAGGGAACATTGCCAGAGAGGACACCTGTGAGATGGTTTTGTACCTGGCCTGTCCCGTGGAGGGCCTGGAAATGGTCAGCATGGACAGGGGCCAGAGGGGAGCCTGGGTCACTCAACGCTGTGCCCCTGCTGTGGCTTGGAGCCACGGGTCCTGCATGGAACTCTCAGAGCAGGCAGGATCTGCCCTGACCTCAGCCCATGGGGAAAGCAGCCACTGCCTGCAGAGAGGGTGGCACTGGGGCAGGAGGCGTGGGGTGAGTGGGGCATAGGGACAGTCAGGAAGGCTTCCAGGGGTGTCAGGGTCATCCCCACCTGCAGCTGAGACCACAGCAGTGTCACAGGCTTCGGGGCTCATGGGGTGAGCCAGCATTGGCTGGACATGTGGAATGACCTGGAGACAGGAACGGCCTCTGGGAAGACGGGCTCCGAGTCCCCCTTTTGCTGAGCATGGCCTGTCCCTTTCAGGACCCCTTTTGATGCAGCCGGGTACTACCAGCTGGCACTGGCAGCTGCCGTGGACCTGGGCAACAAGAAGGCACGGCTGAAGATCTACACGTGGCCGGCCACCATCTCCCACAACTTCCTCCTGGACCGCGAGAAGTCGATCCTCTTCTACCAGAAGGCCAGGACCTTCGCCACAGAACTCAACGTCCGCAGGGTCAACCTACCTCCTCTGCCACTCTGCGGGTGGGCCCCCTGGTTGACCCCAGCCACCCTCGCTGAGGACAGCATCCGAGGGAATGGGTTTTGTGCAAGGAGGATGGTCTCCTGCCTCTCCTGGTGTCTCCGTGGCTCATTTTCTGGGAAATGGAGGCATGAAAACAGGGTTCAAATAGCAATAAATGGTTTTTTTTGCAATAACATACCAAAGTCCCCAGGGCATCCTTCCCTGTGTGCTTCCTGGGCTGTGTCTAGGGGCCAGCTCCTTCCCTGGTGGCAGCCCTCTTGGGGATGAGAAGGACTGTGAGTCCAACAGACCTGGGCCAGGTCACCATGAGCCTAGGTTTCCTCGGCGGCCAGAGGGGAGATGGTGGTGGAACTCTGGGCAGCTTCCTGCTCTCCCTGCTCAGAGCTTTTGCTGTAGGTCTCGTGCCGCCGTTGCCTTTAACCTTCAGGCCACTGTGCCCGGATGTGGGGGATGCTAGTGTCCCTGTTCGCCATTGGAGAAATAGAGGCACAGAGAGGTTAGGTGTCTGGCTGACCGTCACACAGCAGGTAGGGGCGGAGACGCAGAGCCCAGTACACTGACCACCACACCACCCTGTCAGCCTGCAGCCAGGAAGGTGTCCCCCATTAGGACCCAAGGTCAGCTCCTGGACCTCTCTTGTGGTGTCAGGAGAGCCACAGGCCAGTGAGGGTGGCGACGGGCATCCCTCAGTCAATGTCCTCTGCTCCCAGACTTGGTTGGGCCAAGCCTGGCTAGTCCCACCTCTGGCCACTGGTCAGCCCTGCGGGAAGTGAGATGCAGGGATCTCCACCTGTGTAGACGCTGTTACCCAGTATTGAAAGCCTTATCTGGGCTGACCACAGCTATCCCCACATGCCCCTCCCCTTCCGGCCCCCGGCCCTCATCCCAGTCCCAGGAATCCCAGGTTTTCCTGCTTGGAATCTCTGGGCCCCAGGGAACACAGCTCACACGGTCTCTTTGCCAGTTTACGGCAAGGAAACCGAGGTTCAGAGACTGTGGGTGTCCCACGTGATTCTCACGTACACTGCACTCTCCCAGGCCCCTCTTTTAAACACTTTAAATGAGGTGACTTTCACATCACATGCAATTAACTATTTCAACGCGATTAATGTGGTGGCATTTCTGTATTCACAGTCCTGTGCAACCACTCATGCCATCTAGTTTCAAAATGTGTTCATCTCCCCAGAAGAAACCTCCCATCCTCACTAAGCAGTTACCCCTCCTTGGTATCCCCAAGCCCCTCGTTTAATGGAAGGGGAAACTGAGGCCCGCAGAGAGACTTGCCAGTGGATGGAGCTCTGATAATAAGGAATCAGGCACCCATCTGCTGGTTCAATCCTGGGTTGGTTTTCCACCCAGCAGAGGTGACAGAGCCAGGAGGTTCTGGGACCCCATGCTTGCAGCCAGAGCCCTACCCTGAGCCCCCCCCACCAGGGAGCAGCAGAGAGCTTTCCAGAACCAGCCGCGAGGCTGGCAGGAAGCAGCGCGTCAGAACTGCTGACAAACCTCACGTGGACTCCAGATCCCTGTCTCTGGGGGTTGGGCTTGGGAATTGGAGAGGAGGCCGCATGATTGGAAACGAAGACAGCACGGCCTGGCTGGAGCAGCCGGAAGCGCCGTCACGTTGCCTGAGGACAGACTTCGTGCCCGCTGGGTTGGACCTGCAGCCATTCTTCTCGGGGTGGGGCCCCTAGGTCAGGGTTGCTCTTGGTCCCCGACCTGCCTCAGAGTCCGGGGGGCTTTGGAACTGTGCCTCCCCATCTCCACCCACCCTGGCTGGTGCCATGAGGGGCCTGTATCCTGGGATCCTGTTCCTCTTGGTCAGCAGAGACTGGGGGACCAGAGGAGATGACGGGTCTTCAAGCCCCACATTCAAACCCCAGCCCACCACTGACAGTCTGGGGGTTCGGGATGAGGGAGTTGATGTCTCTGAGCCCCAGTTTTGCCATCACTAAAATGAGGCCGACATACTGGGGCAGAGTGCCAGCCCCCGGGCTAACAGAGGCCTGTTTCCTACTGACAATCCCTCTTACCCCTAGGAACAGCTCCAACAACCACACACTAGAGAACACTCAACCCAGGCCAACTTGTCAGAGGCACGAGAACCAGAGCGACTCCATCTTGAATGGGGGCTGGGTAAAGGGAGGCTGAGACCTGCTGGGCCGCATTCCCAGGAGGCTAGGCATTCTTAGTCACAGGATGAGATAGGAGGTCCCCACAAGATACAGGTCATAAAGACCTTGCTGATAAAGCAAGTTGCAGTAAAGTCGGCCAAAGCCCACCAAACCCAAGATGGCCACGAGAGTGACCTCTGATTGTCCTCACAGCTCATTATGTGCTAATTATAATGCATTAGCTGTTACAAGACACTCCGACCAGCGCCGCGACAGTTTACAGATGCCATGGCAACATCTGGAGGTTGCCCTACATGGTCTTAGAAGGGAGGGCAGAAACTCTCAGTTCCGGGAATTGCCCACCCCTTTCCTGGAACACTCATGAATAGTCCAACCCTTGTTTAGCGTATGATCAAGAAATAACCATGAAAATGGGCAACCAGCAGCCTTTGGCACCACTTTGCCTATGGAGCAGCCATTCTTTTTTTTCTTTTTTTTCTTTTTTTTTTTTTTTTCTTTTTTGAGATGGAGTCTCGCTCTGTTGGCCGAACTGGAATGCAGTGGCGTGATCTTGGCTCACTACAACCTCTACCTCTTGGGTTCAAGCGATTCTCTTGCCTCAGCCTTCCTAGTAGCTGGGATTACAGGCACCTGCCACCACGCCCAGTTAATGTTTTGTATTTTAGTGGCGACAGGGTTTTGCCATGTTGGACCAGGCTGGTCTCGAACTTCTCACCTCAGGTGACCCACCTGCCTCGGCATCCCAAAGTTATAGGATTACAGGAGTGAGCCATTGCGCCCGGCCAGAGTAGCCATTCTTTTATTCCTTTCCTTTCCTAATAAACTTGATTTCACTTTATGGACTCGCCCCGAATTCTTTCTTCTGTGAGATCCAAGAAACCTCTCTTGGGGTCTGGATCGGAACCGCTTTCCAGTAACAAACTTGCTTAACCTCTCAGACCCTTTTTCTCTTCATCTGTAACCAAAGACAAAGACTCCCCCGAGGTTCCAAAAGTGTGGAGAGAACGCCTGGGAAACGAGGGGCACAGAGTTGGTGTGCAGAACCAATATCACAAAGTGAGTGTCAAGCCACTGTCATACTGGAAGTAATATCATGCTCTCCCTCACAAGTTATGAGGAACAATATCACAGGGAGGTGTGTACCTTCTCTGGTAGTGGGACTAGTATCATCATCTCTTCCTTTAGATGACAGGAACGATGTCACAGGGTGGGTGTACACCCCGTGTGTTTTTGGAAGCAATGTCATTCTCTCTTCTTCTAGGTTTTACGATTCACATCACAGGCGGGGTGTACACCCCTTATTATATTGGATGGCGTCTCATCCTCTTTCAACCTGTATCTTTAGAACAATATCCCATAGGGGTTGTATATCTTTTCAATATTGATAGTAATACCATCTTCTCCTTTCCTGGATATCAGAAACAATATCACAGGAGGTGTGTACACCACTTGCAATGTTGGTAGTAATATCACCTCTCTCCTGTGGTTATTAAGGACAAAATCCCAGGGCGGCTGTACGGTTCCTACTTTATTGGGAGTAATATCATCCATTCACCCCCTGGATATCAGGAACCATATCACAGAAGAGTTGTCCACCCCCTTCGATATTGTCAGCCATGTCATCTTCTTCCCGCCAGGATATTAGGAACGATACCCGAGGTTTGGGGGCGGTTTACACCCACTGCGATATCGAAAGTAAAATCAGCCTCTTTCCCACTGGATATTAGGAACGATATCACGGGTGTGTGTGCACCTTCTGGGATATTGGGAGTACTCTCAGCCTCCACCCTTCTGCATATCAGGAACAACACAAAGGGGGCAGGGTGGTTACATCCCCTGTGATATTGAGAGCAATACTCTTCTCTTTCCCCTATACATTAGGAACTACATCACAGGGGTCTGTACACCTTCAGCGATATTGGGATTCCTGTTATCCTCTCCCCCATTGAATGTCGAAAACGATATCACAGAAGGGTGTACACCCCCTGCAATATGGCCAGTAACATCATCGTCTCTACCTTTGGATACTAGGAACAACATCACAGAGGGTGTGTACACTCCCCTGCAATATTGGGCATAATGTTATCCTCCCTTCCCCTGAATATTAGAAACGATATCCCTGGTGGAGGGAGGTGGAGTACATTAAGAACAACATCACTGGGTGGCTGTACTCCCCCTGCGATATTGTGCGTAGTATCATCCTCTCTTGCCTAGGATATTAAGAACAATATCAAAGGAGGGGGGTACAGCCACAGTCCCTGCGTTATTGGGAGTAATAGCGTCTTCTTCCACTCTAGATATAAGCAACAATATCCCTGGGTTTGTGTACATCCCTTGCGATATAGGGCATATTGTCATTGTCACCCAATGTGGATATTGGGTGCAGTGTCTCAGCGGGGTTTACACCTTCTTCGATATTGGGAGTAATATCATCCTCTCCCCTCAGGATCGTAGGCTAAATGTCGAAGGGGTTTTACAACTCGTACGATATGGGCAGTAATAGCATCCTATCCCCACCTGGATGTTAGGAACTATATCACAGGGGACTGTACACTTCTTGGCATATTGGGAATCTTATCATCCTCTCCCATTTTAGATATTATGAAAAATATTAGAAACGAGGTGTACACCCGCTGAGATATTGAGAGTAATATTATGCTCTCCTCTTCGGGATATTAGGAACAATATTGCAGGAGGTGTGTACAACCCCTGTGATATTGGGAGTAATATCATTCTCTCTCTTTGAATATAAGAAACCATATCACAGGAGGATGTACCCCACCCCCGGTGATACTGGGAGTCATATGATGTTATTCGGAACAATAGCACAGTGGGTGTGTAAAATCCCTGCAATATTGCCACTAGTATTATCTTCTCCATCCCAGGATATAAGGAACAATGTCACAAGGGGATGTACACCCCTGTGATATTGGGGATAATATCTTCCTCTCCCCGGCTGGCTATTAGTAATATCTTCCTCTCTCCGGCTGGATGTGAGGGAAAATATCACAGTGGAGGTCGACGCCCTTTGTGATATTGGGAGTAATATTATCCTCTCGCAGGTTGGATAGAGGGAACAAGATGACCGAAAGGATGAATACACGCTGCGGTACTTTCATTCACGTCAGCCGCTACCCCCTGGTTATTAGGAATAACATCATAGAGGAGTGAACACTTTCTTCGATATTGGGAGTAATATCAACTTCTCAACGCCGGATATCAGGAACAAGCCTATTAATTGTTAATATTAATAAATACAATAAAAATTGATACTAATCATCAACATTACTAATGACAATAAAGATACTAAATATTATTCATTCAAAATGTTAACGATTAGTATTAATAATTAATAATCATAACACTATTAATAATAAAATAGTGGTATCAATAACTAATGTTACTTAAGTCAATACAAAGTGATACTGGCAAAAACACAATAATTAATATAAAAAATTAATATTAATAAATGACATAATTATTAAAAATTAATTTTGGCATCCATCATCATCTATTTAAATTAATTATCAATATTAATGAGAAAATATTAATTGATAATATTATTGATAATTATTATAATTGATTCTTAATATTTAATAAATAATTCTATCATTGTTCCCTGAGCAATATTCTGAAGATACACACACGTCTGTGAAAGAGTTAATCATTTCCAGAGAGAGAAACGATACTACTCACAATATCGAAAACAGGATGTGAGTCCACAATGTGAGTCCACAATGGCTCCCTCCCAATAGCCAAGGGGGGGAGAGGGGGTGGCTCTTGGTCCCCACCTCGCGGGGGGTGGCTCACCCCCCTGCGAGGTGGCTCCCAATAGCCAAGGGGGGGAGAGGGGGTGGCTCTTGGTCCCCACCTCGCGGGGGGTGGCTCACCCCCCTGCGAGGTGGCTCCCAATAGCCAAGGGGGGGAGAGGGGGTGGCTCTTGGTCCCCACCTCGCGGGGGGTGGCTCACCCCCCTGCGAGGTGGCTCCCAATAGCCAAGGGGGGGAGAGGGGGTGGCTCTTGGTCCCCACCTCGCGGGGGGTGGCTCACCCCCCTGCGAGGTGGCTCCCAATAGCCAAGGGGGGGAGAGGGGGTGGCTCTTGGTCCCCACCTCGCGGGGGGTGGCTCACCCCCCTGCGAGGTGGCTCCCAATAGCCAAGGGGGGGAGAGGGGGTGGCTCTTGGTCCCCACCTCGCGGGGGGTGGCTCACCCCCCTGCGAGGTGGCTCCCAATAGCCAAGGGGGGGAGAGGGGGTGGCTCTTGGTCCCCACCTCGCGGGGGGTGGCTCACCCCCCTGCGAGGTGGCTCCCAATAGCCAAGGGGGGGAGAGGGGGTGGCTCTTGGTCCCCACCTCGCGGGGGGTGGCTCACCCCCCTGCGAGGTGGCTCCCAATAGCCAAGGGGGGGAGAGGGGGTGGCTCTTGGTCCCCACCTCGCGGGGGGTGGCTCACCCCCCTGCGAGGTGGCTCCCAATAGCCAAGGGGGGGAGAGGGGGTGGCTCTTGGTCCCCACCTCGCGGGGGGTGGCTCACCCCCCTGCGAGGTGGCTCCCAATAGCCAAGGGGGGGAGAGGGGGTGGCTCTTGGTCCCCACCTCGCGGGGGGTGGCTCACCCCCCTGCGAGGTGGCTCCCAATAGCCAAGGGGGGGAGAGGGGGTGGCTCTTGGTCCCCACCTCGCGGGGGGTGGCTCACCCCCCTGCGAGGTGGCTCCCAATAGCCAAGGGGGGGAGAGGGGGTGGCTCTTGGTCCCCACCTCGCGGGGGGTGGCTCACCCCCCTGCGAGGTGGCTCCCAATAGCCAAGGGGGGGAGAGGGGGTGGCTCTTGGTCCCCACCTCGCGGGGGGTGGCTCACCCCCCTGCGAGGTGGCTCCCAATAGCCAAGGGGGGGAGAGGGGGTGGCTCTTGGTCCCCACCTCGCGGGGGGTGGCTCACCCCCCTGCGAGGTGGCTCCCAATAGCCAAGGGGGGGAGAGGGGGTGGCTCTTGGTCCCCACCTCGCGGGGGGTGGCTCACCCCCCTGCGAGGTGGCTCCCAATAGCCAAGGGGGGGAGAGGGGGTGGCTCTTGGTCCCCACCTCGCGGGGGGTGGCTCACCCCCCTGCGAGGTGGCTCCCAATAGCCAAGGGGGGGAGAGGGGGTGGCTCTTGGTCCCCACCTCGCGGGGGGTGGCTCACCCCCCTGCGAGGTGGCTCCCAATAGCCAAGGGGGGGAGAGGGGGTGGCTCTTGGTCCCCACCTCGCGGGGGGTGGCTCACCCCCCTGCGAGGTGGCTCCCAATAGCCAAGGGGGGGAGAGGGGGTGGCTCTTGGTCCCCACCTCGCGGGGGGTGGCTCACCCCCCTGCGAGGTGGCTCCCAATAGCCAAGGGGGGGAGAGGGGGTGGCTCTTGGTCCCCACCTCGCGGGGGGTGGCTCACCCCCCTGCGAGGTGGCTCCCAATAGCCAAGGGGGGGACAGGGGGTGGCTCTTGGTCCCCACCTCGCGGGGGGTGGCTCACCCCCCTGCGAGGTGGCTCCCAATAGCCAAGGGGGGGACAGGGGGTGGCTCTTGGTCCCCACCTCGCGGGGGGTGGCTCACCCCCCTGCGAGGTGGCTCCCAATAGCCAAGGGGGGGACAGGGGGTGGCTCTTGGTCCCCACCTCGCGGGGGGTGGCTCACCCCCCTGCGAGGTGGCTCCCAATAGCCAAGGGGGGGACAGGGGGTGGCTCTTGGTCCCCACCTCGCGGGGGGTGGCTCACCCCCCTGCGAGGTGGCTCCCAATAGCCAAGGGGGGGACAGGGGGTGGCTCTTGGTCCCCACCTCGCGGGGGGTGGCTCACCCCCCTGCGAGGTGGCTCCCAATAGCCAAGGGGGGGACAGGGGGTGGCTCTTGGTCCCCACCTCGCGGGGGGTGGCTCACCCCCCTGCGAGGTGGCTCCCAATAGCCAAGGGGGGGACAGGGGGTGGCTCTTGGTCCCCACCTCGCGGGGGGTGGCTCACCCCCCTGCGAGGTGGCTCCCAATAGCCAAGGGGGGGAGAGGGGGTGGCTCTTGGTCCCCACCTCGCGGGGGGTGGCTCACCCCCCTGCGAGGTGGCTCCCAATAGCCAAGGGGGGGAGAGGGGGTGGCTCTTGGTCCCCACCTCGCGGGGGGTGGCTCACCCCCCTGCGAGGTGGCTCCCAATAGCCAAGGGGGGGAGAGGGGGTGGCTCTTGGTCCCCACCTCGCGGGGGGTGGCTCACCCCCCTGCGAGGTGGCTCCCAATAGCCAAGGGGGGGAGAGGGGGTGGCTCTTGGTCCCCACCTCGCGGGGGGTGGCTCACCCCCCTGCCATATTGGGAGTAATGTCAGCCTCTCCTATCCATGGATATTAGGAACACTATCCCAGGCTAGGTGTTCGCCTCCTGCTCTGTGAGGAGTCATATCATTCTCTTCCTTCCAGGATATTAATAACAATATCACAGGCCTGGCGAACACTGCTTGCCCTACTGTGATTATTATCATACTCTCCCCCTCCGGATACTAGTAACCATATCACAGAAGACCTGTACTCTCCCTGGGATATTGGGAGTAATATCATATGCTTCTCCCGTGAATATTAGGAGCAATTTCACCAGGTGGCTGTCCATTCGTTGTTATGTGGGGTGTCATGTCCTACTCTTTCACCGTACATATTAGGATTAATGTCACCAAGTGAGTGTACACCTATTGCGTTATTAAAACTAATATCATGATCTCCGTCCCTGGATATTAGGTACGACATCACAGGTAGGTGTATACTCCTTGTGGTATTAGGAGTAATAATATGATTAATTATTAAACGTAAGTGATTGATTTTAATAATTATCAATGACACTATTAATTAGTAAGATACCTTTATTAATTTTGGATAACTCTTTTACATATGTGATTATGCACCCTTAAAATTAATTATAATATTAATGTCATTTAACAATATTATTAGTTCTTAATATGAATCTTTATTTTATTACCAACATCTCTTAGTAATGATTAAAGTAACATTAATTGTTGAAATCATTATTTCATTATTAATAATGATATTACTATTATTAATATTAATCGTTAACATTTTTAACCAGTATTAATTTTTACTATCTTTATTATGATTATTAATATCGATGATTATTATTAATTTTTATATTTATTAATATTAATAATTAATAGACTTGTTCCTGATATCCGGCGGGGAGAAGATGATATTACTCCCAACATCGAGGAAAGTGTACACCCCTCTATGATGTTATTCCTAATAGCCAGGGGGTATAAGATAACATTATTGAAACTATCGTAGTGGGTTTCTGTCCTCTCGGTGGTCTTGTTTCTTATTTCCTGGGTGGGAGAGGATGATATGACTCCCTATATGGCAATGGGTGTAGACCTCCCCTGTTATATTGTCCCTAACATCCAAAGGTAGAGAGGATGATACTTCTTCTGATTTCACAGTGGGTGTACACCACCCCTGTGATATGATTCCTAATATCCAGTGGGCGAGAGGAATAGTCTCAATATTGCAGGAGGTGTACACTGCCGAGTGATATTGTTCCTAATATTCAGGGATGGAGAAGATATCACCCCCTATAGAGCAGGGGGTGTTCACTCCTTCTGTGACATTGTTCCTAATAGCCAGCTGGGGAGAGGAAGACATTACTCCCAATATTTTAGTGGGTATACACTGCCTTGTGATATTGTTTCCTATATCCTGGGAGGGGGACGATGATGCCAGTGGCAATATCGCAGGGGGTGTACACACCCACTGTGATATTGTTCTGAATATCCAGAGGGAAAGAAAATGATATGACTCCCCATATCACAGGGGGTGTACATCCTCCTGTGATATTGTTTCTTATATTCAGGGGGAGATGATGATATGACTCCCAATATCGCAGGGGTTGTACACACCTCCTGTGATATTGTTCCTAATGTCCCAAAGGGGAGAGCATAATATTTCTCTCAATATCGTAGGGGGTGTACACCTACTTTGTAATATTGTTCTTAATATCCACGATGGGAGAGGATGATATGACTCCCAATATCACAAGAAGTGTACAGCCACCTGTGATATAGTTCCTAACATCTGGGTGGGGAGAGGATGATATTACTGCCCATACCGCTCGAGTTGTAAAACCACTTCGATATTTTGCCTATAATCCTGAGGGGAGAGGATAATATTGCTCCCAATATCGAAGAAGGCATACACCCCCCTGTGACACTATGCCTAATATCCACTTTGGGAGACGATGATACTATGCCAAATATCGCAGGGGATGTACACCCACAGTGGGATATTGTTCCTTATATAGAGAATGGGAGAAAATGCTATTGCTCCCAATAGCGCAGGGACTGTGGCTGTACACCCCTCCTGTGATACTGTTCTTAATATGCTAGGGAAGAGAGGATGATACTACACCCAATATTGCAGGGGAAGTACACCCACCCAGTGATATTGTTCTTAATGTACTCCACCTCCCACCACCAGGGATATGGTTCCTAATATCCAGGGGAAGAGAGGATAACATTATGCCCAATATCGTGGGGCAGTGTCACACCCTCTGTGATGTTGTTCCTAGTATCCAAAGGTAGAGACGATGATATTACTGGCCATATTGCAGGGGGTGTACACCTTTCTGTGATATCGTTTTGGACATTCAGTGGGGGAGAGGATAACATGAATCCCAATATCGCTGAAGGTGTACAGACCCCTGTGATGTAGTTCCTAATAGACAGGGGAAAGAGAGGAATATTGCTCTCAATATCGCAGGGGGTGTAACCACCCTGCCCCCTGTATATTGTTCCTGATATGCAGCGGAGTGGAGGCTGACAGTACTCTCAATATCCCAGAAGGTGCACACGCACCTGTGATATAGTTCCTAATATCCAGTGGGAAAGAGGCTGATTTTACTTTCGATATCGCAGTGGGTGTACACCACCCCCAACCCCGGGGTATCGTTCCTAATATCCAGGCGGGAAGAAGATGACATGGCTGATAATATCGAAGGGGGTGGACACCTCTTCCGTGATATGGTTCCTCTTATCCAGGGGGTGAATGGATGATATTACTCCCAATAAAGTGGGAACCGTACAGCCACCCTGGGATTTTGTCTTTAATAACCACAGGGGAGAGGTGATATTACTACCAACATTGCAAGGGGTGTACACACCTCCTGTGATATTCTTTCTTACATCCAGGAAAGGAGAAGATGGTATTACTACCAATATTGAAGGGATGGACAGTCCCCAAGGGATATTGTTCTAAAGATACAAGTTGAAGGACGATGAGATTCCATCCAATATAACAAGGGGTGTACACCCCGCCTGTGATATGAATTGTAAAACCTAGAAGAAGAGAGAATGACATTGCTTCCAAAAACACACAGGGTTAACACCCACCCTGTGATATTGTTCCTGTCATCCAAAGGAAGAGATGATGATACTACTCCCACTACCGGAAAGGTACACACCCCCTTGTGATATTGTTCCTCATAAGTTGTGGGGGAGAGCATGATATTACTTCCAGTATGACAGTGGCTTGACACCCAGTCTGTGATATTGCTCCTAATTTCCAGTAGGTAAAGTACGATGTTCCTGCCAAGAGAGTAGTGGATGTACAGCTGCCCTGTGATATGTCTCTGAATATTCAGGGAAACAAAGGAGGACATTACCCCAAATCTCCCAAAAAGTGTACACCCGTTGTGTGGTATGGTTGCTAATATCCAGAGATGCAGAGGATGGTATTTGTTCTCCTGTCGCAGGCTGTGTACACACAACCTGTGAAATTGTTCCTAATATCCTGAACAAAAGAGATGCTAATAATGGACACACATTGCAGGGGGGAGTAATTGGCTATTACGATCCACATCGCAGGGGGTGAGGCACTCCCCACGATATGGGGAGTAATAACAACCCCCTCTCCCCACTGGCTGTTACGATCCACGTCGCAGGGCACTTCAGGACACCTGCCCTGCCCCAACATTAACCGAGACAGTGGGTGTCATGGGACCACCTCAGGGTGGGTGGCAGCTCAGCTCAAAGGTATCCCTGCTGCCAAAGACCAACTGCTCCTGCTAGTTTGAATCTGGCCACAGGGTCTCTGTTGGTGAGACAGGTGACCATGAGGCAGACACCCTGAAATCTAGCATGACAGAGCTCAACGCCCCCATAAGAGGCACCATAGCACGAAGACTTTGCAGATATACTAGCGAAGGCCACAGCAGGCCCTGAGTGAGGAACAAGCTGACCAAGATCCTGGGGTTCCGCCACACATCCCTTAAACCAGGGACTGGAAACTGTTTCCCTAAAGAGCCAGGAGTCAGTATTTTCAGCTTTGCCAACTGATCTTTGCCTCAAGGATGCAACTCTGCCATGGCTGCATGACAGCAGCCTTCTGCAGGTGGCCTGTGAAGAGATGGGCATGACTGCACCCCCATCAAACTTTACTTATGGACATGGACACTTCTCAGTGTCATGAATTGTTATTTTTTTATTTGTTCAACCATTTGGAAATGTAAAATCCATTCTTGATTCACGGGCCACAAGAGCAGGCAGGTACGGGCTGCCGCTTGCCGTCCTCTGGAATGAGCTTAGAAAAGGAAATGACACGTTGGGCCAGCGCAGCCTCCTCACAGCAGATTCGCTGCAAGAGGGTCCTTCGTAGCAACCACTTCCCATCCTTCGTCTTGGCTTCAAGTGCAGCTCAGGTGGAGAAAGAGAGACAGAACCAGCCTCAGCAAGAAGAAGGAAGGAGATGCAGGGTGAAGCAGCCGTGTGGATCGATCACACTCAACATTCACACCAAGCGGAGCACAGGCAGGACCAGCCCGGGGGGCCTAAGTGGAGGCTCTCTGGGGTAGGGGACCTCTGGGTGGGCAAGATTCTCTACCTAAAACTCAAATAGAAGATCTACACAGCAGTAGTTACAGAAAACACACACTAAGAAAAAGGCCAATATAAAAATAGGACACCAAGTTTGGCCAACGGGGTCTCATAAGCCAGTGGGTAAGAAAACCAAGGAGGGCCCACCAGAGGAGCTGGGGTTGGGTTCCTGCCTGCAGGGTGCCTGGGATACCCCATTCCCATAGACGAGGACCCAAGCTTTGGGGAGGAAGCTGTCAGAGTCACCCAGTGAGCTGCTCAGAGCTGGAGCCACAGAGCAGGTGAGGAGCCTTGGCCACGTCCCCGTATGGGCTGAGAAGCTGGGGTGGGGCACACCCCCAGGGACCGATGGAAACAGTGGACAGTGGGCTCTCCTTCTGCCCAGAGGGACCACCAAAGTCTGGAACCCAGGGACACACCACCTGACCCTCATGCCCAGGCCTCCTGGACCAGGCAATGTCCAGTACAGGCAGGCAGTCTGGGCTTGGGGCCAGGACAGGGATGGATGGTCTTGCTAGGCAGGCCTCCTTCTCCCTACCAGCTGGGCTGGTTGCACTGTAGTTTTGGTTCTGGCAACATATTGCTGCCCACTTTGGCCACACCAGTCCCTGGCTCCCTGGTTAGACCCAGTGCTGTCCAACCCACCTACACAGGCCCCACACACCCAGTGCCCACCAGGCTCCTGTCAGCCAGGAGGACCCGCGCTCATCCCCTGAAGTATCCGTGGGAGCCTGCATCCCACAGGGACCCTCATCTCGGGGCCAACCTCCATGGGGTCCTCTTGGTTGTGGTGGCAGGGGTGGGGGGCAGTTGACCTCCAGCCCTTCCATCCTGGTCACTGTGTTTTGTGGGGATCATTCAGTCCTGGGAGCTTCCTGGCGACCTCAGAAGGAAGAGAACAGGGTAGCCGTGGCAGCCTCAGCCCCTGGCTCTGGGCCCAAGTGCAACAATCTTTCGGTTCTGGTTTGATCTGCTTGGTAACAACATGTCTTGTCATTCACACAAGCATTGGCTTCAATATAATGCATCAAGGGACTGTGGAGGACACAGATCAGCCTCCAGGCCAGTGACACCTGGTGACTTAGCCAGTGCAGGCTGGGGAGTGGAAAAGCTGACCCCTGACCTCCCCACCTACCCTGCCCACCAGATGCCAGTAGCGGCCAGGGATCCCTGACTTCAGGCAGAGGCAGACAGCTCAGTTGCTGCCTCCTTTGATCCCATCCCAGGGCCCACAGGGCCTGGAGAAACCTGGCAGGGGCTGAGTTGGGAGAATCAGGCAGGGAGATGCCAAGTGAAGAATGTGAGGGACTGGGTATGAGGGGCACTAGGGTACAGGGTCTGCTTCCCCTGGGGAGGTGGCAGTGAGACATATAGTAGCCAAGCCTCCACAGGCACCACCCTGCTGCCAGGCACACGTGGTGCCCATACCCACCCCAACGGCTGCAGGAAATCTTCATCAACAAAAGGGGAGGACGCACCCACAGCCACATAGGCATTGGTGCCCACACACACCAGAGAAGATAATTGCTGCTGTGCCCAAGGTGTGGGCAAAAGGGCAATGTCCCCTTCCTTCCCATGGTGGGTCCAAAATTACCCGCTCCTGCCAGCACCCCCTCCCCCAACTCCACAAGCTGCTGACCTCCACCACAGTGCCATGCCACGTGCCAAGAACAGCTCAGCGGTACATCCCAAAGGGTGCTATCCTGGAGTGTCTGTGCTGGGCAAGGGACACGTTTCCTAGTCACAGAGGTTTTCTTTCTTTACCGCTCACCGGCCCTGTGCCTCGGTTTCCCCCACTGTGGCACAGTGTAAAAATCCCATCTTGAAGGTTAGGAACCCAGAAAGGTCACCACACCTGGTGAAATGGGGGGTGAAACTCCCTGCCTTGGACCTCTTGCTCCAGGACTGATGTCCACTGGGACATGGCCAGGCCAGCATCCTGGGGAGGGCTGCATTCCCTGCCTGGGGAACCTTGCTCCCAGTTAGGGGTCACTGGAGTTGAGGCCCCTAATGGATTGGGGAGGCACAGGGGTAGAATGGAGGTAGCCCCATCATACAGGCCTGTGTAGACCCCAGAAAACAAGCATTGAGTTCAGACTCTTGTGTGAAGTTGGCCACCTGAAAGTATTTGGGCTTTGGGGTATGATGAGGGCCTGGGGTCAGGGAACAAAGTGTTCTGGTTTGGACATGCAGGAGGTTCTCTGCAGCTCTCTCAGGTACAGGGTATGTTGCTAAGTATATGCTTTTAAAAACCCAGGAGGAGGGGGCACCCAGAAGGGGCCCTGAAGTCAAGGGCAAGGTCCAGCCTTTCCACCTCCCCAGCTGAAGACAGGCTGGAGGACAGTTCTCCAGAGTTTCATAACAAAGAAGAGAAAAAAGAAATCAAAAAGACCTGGAGGATAGACAAGGTAATGAGGGCTGACTAGGATTACACTGCCTAATCTTCAAAACAAGCCTTCCCTATCTGTCCTCTGGGCGAGGTGAGGAAACAGGTCACAGTAGGACATTCAGACCCTGGGCAGGCAGCTGGCAGCCTGGAGCCAAGTAGGTGTAAACACATTTTGACTAAGGCACGTCCTGCACAGCCCTAAATCCATTCAACCTTGAGTCAATACAGCACCTGCTTCTGTGATCACAGGGTTGGGTGTAGGGTGACAGATTAACAGCATCTCAAGGCAGAATACTTTTTCCTAGTACAGATCAAAATGGACTTTCTTGTGTCTTCGTCTTTCTCCATAGACACAGTAACAGTCTGATCTCTCTTTCTTTCCCCCACATAGAGAGTGTCACCACTGTATGTCAGCTACTGGGGGACAGGCTTCAGCTTACACCCACCTTCCAAATTCCATCCTCTCACCTTGGCAGAAGCTGGCCAGGAATTGGGGCCAATGGATGGGTGGGGTCTGCACATGACACCGTGTTCAGGTCCCCATGATGGCTTCACACATGGGTGGTGGCCCTGCTGTTCCAGGTGCCACACACATGTCAGCCCCTGCTCAGGCCCTGATCTTTGAGGAGGGGGAGAAGCAGAACCCGGGCACTGACCCCACAGTGCCACTCACACCCACAGACGATTCTCCAGACAGGCATCAGGTCTCGGTCCTGGCCACCTCCCCCTGCAGGGCCTCAGCTCTTTCCTGGGACTCACATGGTCCTTCCTCACATGCAGTTCTGGTAGGATGCATTGATCTGTACCCACGGGCTCTGAAGTGACAATGGTCACGCTCGTGCAGAGTGCAAGGGCACAGGCTGGGTGCCCATTGTGGGGACCCTGACTGCAGCACTCCCAGACTATCATCAGACATGCTGGCCCCCAGGCTTAGCTAGGGCACCAGCGGTAGGAGTGCACTGCTCTGGACTCTGCAGGAGGAGGACAACTGTCAGCGCATCTTTATGTTCTCCTGCTGGTGTCACTCTGTGCTTCTCATCTCCTGGTTGCACGATTCAGGGCAGAACCTCTGAACACCTTGTGGGAAACAGCACAGTCCAGCAGAGAAGAGGAGAAAAGCCCAGCTGCAAAGATGAAAAAATGGCAGGTGTGACATGGACCCCCATTCAGATTCTGTATTTAAATGAGGTCTTCCGGAACACTTGCTCTCATTGGATAATACTTCAAGTATATATATATATATATATATATATATATATATATATATATATAAATACATATATATATTTTTCATTTATTTAATTTTTTTATTGAGACAGAGTCTCACTCTGTAGCCCAAGCTGGAGTGCAGTGGTATGATCTCGGCTCACTGCAACCTCCACCTGCCGGGTCCTGGTTCAAGCAATTCTCCTGCCTCAGCCTCCGGAATACCGGAGATTACAGGCATGCACCCCCATGCGGGGCTAACTTTTTGTACTTTTAGTAGAGACGGAGTTTCACCATGTTTTCAAGGTTGGTCTTGAACCCCTGGCCTCGGGTGATTCACCCACCTTGCCCTCCTAAAGTGCTAAGATTACAGGCATGAGCCACTGTACCCGGCCCATTGTAGCAGCTTAATCACAGAGGAAAAGAAGGCCTGGACCCAGCAGGAAGATGATGAAAACGGGTAAGAGCAGCTCTCTCACCTATGGTGTTGCCAGGCACTTCCAACTTTCAACATAAGGGATACTAAATAGCTTCCCCAGCAAAAACTGAGATGTTGGGTAAAACCTACAAAAATGCATCTTTGTAAGTGCATTACTGAGCTGGCATTGAAGGATGGAATCCACAGCAGTCAATAAAGAATTGGCAGGAACCAAAGTGGAAGTTTTTTTTTCTGTTTAGACAGTTGCACAGAGGATGGGGCATCAGAAACAAAACTGGATGTCTCTCCAAAATGAGGTCAGAAATCTGACATCTTAGGCTTAAAATAAAAGCCCACCTCAGAGCAGGAGGAGCAAGGAGAGCAGCTGTCCTTGCATTGCTGCTGGGTGGAGGGAAAACCACTGACCCTGAGAACCGATGAGAAACAGTCCTCCAGGAGTTCATGCTGGAAGACCTGGAGAGCATGGGTCAAATCGACGTGGCACCAGGCGGCTGCTCACTTCACCTCTACCCCATGTGAGTGAACATCTTTGCTGAAACAATACAACCCTGTCCTCAAAATAGCTCCCCACATAAAATTCCAAGGAAGATAAGTCCGCGTGCAAAAAGTTACAAAACAAGTCACCAACGTACTGTGGATACATCCAATAATTCAAGAAACACATTCAGCAAAGCCATAAAAATCCAAAAGGTGGAAAAGATCAACTGCTGGCAAAGTATCCACTGCTGTTGCTCCTGTTAAGAGATTGTATTTCATAAAAAGCTAGACACGCCCCTCTGTGGCCTCACACTTGCCTTCTCAGGCATGTCTGCCCCAGAAATGCCCTTGGACTGTCTTCTCCAAGAGAAACGTATGGGACAAGAATATTTAGGTAGTGATTGCAGAAATAGAAAACACCTGAAAGCCATCCAAACAGACCTCTATCAAGGAAAAAAGCTGGCATAGTCACATTGTGGAATATGATACAGCTGTGAAAATGAACTGCAGTTAGAAGCATCAACAATGAAAAATTACAGTGAACAAAGGAAATTACTGAAAAATACACTGCTATTCCATATACAGTTCACAAACCATAACATATGGCATTGCTTAATAATATGCACAGAAATGATAAACCTTATGAAAAGCAAGACAGACATTAACACATTAGTCCTATGTCTGGGTGAAGAAGGGAGAGCCAGGTGATCAAGGAAGAGCATATTGTAGCCTTTCAAGACAGTTGATGCTAATGGATGATGACATCAGTGCAATTATTAATCTATCGGATTATGCATTCAGTTTTGTTTGTTTGTTGGTTTTTGAGGCAGAGTTTTGCTTATGTAGCCCAGGCTAGAGTGTAATGGCATGATCTCAGCTCACTGCAACTTCTCTCTCCTGGGTTCAAACAACTCTCCCACCTCAGCCTCCCGAGTAGCTGGGATCATAGGTACCTGCCATGATGCTCAGCCAATGTTTTGTATTTTTTTAGTGGAGACGGGTTTCACCATGTTGGCCAGGCTGGTCTTGAACACCTGACCTCAAATGATCCACCCGCCTCAGTCTCCGAAAGTGCTGGGATTACAGGCATGAGGCACCATGCCCACCCAAATTTTATAGACTCTTATATGTCACATATTTCATAATTAAACATAAAAAATAAAATATTTACTGTAGTTTGTAAATGAAAGAGGAATAAAAAGTGTTGCAAACTTTTAAACGTCAAACCTGTTGTATAGCTCATAGTGACCCTCGTATTAAGCTGTGGTAAGTTCCAAGTTGCATTTCATTGTCATTTTCTAAAACTAGGTGAACAGATGAAAAACAGAATTCAGTTTTAAAACATGATATTAAGATAATGTTACTGGTTAAAGGTGTCCCGGTTCTTGGTGCCTTGAACCAAGAATTGGACACAACGCAAAAATGGAGCAAGGAAAGAATGAAGCAACAAAGCAGAGATTGATGGAAAATGAAAGCACACTCCACAGGGTGGGAGCGCCTGAGCACAGGGAGCCCGTTACTGAAGCTTCTGGGCTTCAAATCCCCTCTAGAGGTTTCCATTGGTTACTTGGTGTGCACCCTATGTAAATGAAGAGGAGGAAGTACAATTACAAAGTCATATACTCGGTGTATGCCCTGTGTAAATGGAGAGGATATTTCCTGTCATAGCCCAAGAGTTTTCATTTGATTTCGTTCTCCGAAGTCAGGGTGAATCGGCCTTATGTTCCTGCCTCCAGACCCCTTCCTCCTGCCTCCGTGGAATGGATGGCAGGACATGGAAAAGTGTTCTGTCCAAATGACATGCCCCAGGGCACTGGCAGCTGAGGACAAGAGGGAACCAGTTGGTGCTACTGAGGAACGCTCACCCGTGTCACCACACCGCACAGAACAAAGTGAGTGTCCTTGTTCTGAACCCTCTGAAGTGAGTATCTTGCCTCAGGGCTTTCATGAAACCCTTTTATGGAGAGGCTCCTTCTCTCTCCTTCTGCAGCCACAAGGCAGCTGAAATTCTTCTAAAAAACACAAAGAGAATAAAATAATAGAATTAATGTAATGAATAATAAAATAATGAAAATGAAATTTTTTTTTACAGAAGCAGCTCTGGAATTTCATGTATTGGTGGCATTAAAAGCAGAAAATGGGCCTATAGGCCTAGTGGAGTGGCTCACGCCTGTAATCCCAGCACTTTGGGAGGCCGAGGCGGGAGGATCACGGGGTCAGGAGATCGAGACCATCCTGGCTAACACGGTGAAACCCCGTCTCTACTAAAAATACAAAAAATTAGCTAGGCATGGTGGCGGACGCCTGTAGTTCCAGCTACTCAGGAGGCTGAGGCAGAGAATGACGTGAACCCAGGAGACGGAGCTTGCAGTGAGTTGAGATCGCCTCACTGCACTCCAGCCTGGGCAACAGAGCAAGACTGTGTCTAAAAAAAAAAAAAAAAGAAAAGAAAAGAAAAGATAAGAAAAGAAAAGAAAATGGGCCTATTATAGAGCTCAATTTAATGGCAAAATTTAAGGAAAGAATAAAAAGACTCTGCTAATAATGATGACATGAGGTGCTCATATTGTCATTTTCTCTGGGACCTAATATTGGGGAGGAGGTGGGACCATCTGCCACCAGGCTCCAGGTGATTTTCAGGCCGTTCCTCCAAATCGCTGCAACCTCTTCCCTGCTGGTCCCTTGATGCTGCTGCCGTGTCGGGCGTCCTGTGTAGCAGGAGGCACCTCGACAGCTTCCAGTGGGATAGGCCTGCAGCATTCTGAGCCTGAATGCCATCATCACTAGGAAGTAAGGAGACACAAGCAGGAAGGGTTCAGGGATGGAGCGGCCGCTTCTCAGGGATCAGTCTCAGGCTCCAGCTGAGAAGAATCCTCTTTCAAGACAATGGCTCCAGGCTGAGGTCAAGGCTGTTTCTGTGCATTATGATGACTGACCTGCATCCACAGGGAAGCGTATCCGGGCTCCTTTTTTCCAGGTGATGTTGGGAACACCTTGAAATGGGCACTGGTGGATTTCAATTCCAGCCTTCCAGAAGCTGCTCCAAATGGAAATTGAGCTAAGGGATGTAGCTGGAGTAAGTAAACAGCTTTAGGTCCTGAACAACAATTTTCACATACAATATAGTACGCAGGGAGAAATAAAGCCTCAGGACCCCAATTCACAGCAAAAAAAGAAAAAAAAAACATTAAGCTGGAAGCTGAATCATGCAAGAAAGTGCCTTTCCTTTTGTTCCTAAGCAGATAGCTACAGATAAAGGGTTACATATCTCCACAGGAAGCTGGTCTATGTTCATCTTATCTTATGTAAAGGACTGTTTTACCACATGTGAGATGAAGACATAACTAATCATTCCCCATCTGCTCTCTTTCTCTTGCAACCTGAGGAAGACCACAGGCTCCCTCTCTCCCCTCCAGCTCACCCTTTTCCTCCAGCCCACCTTTCCCCTCCAGCCCACCTTTCCCTTCCAGCCCACCCTTCCCTCCAGCACACCCTTCCTCTTCGGCCCACCCTTCCCCTTTAACTACTGAGGACCTCAAAATCATCTTGGGAGGAAGGCACAGACCACAGACTATTTCTGTGATTCAGTTTTTTTTTCTTCCAAGCATGGCCTTAACCTTGGCAGAATTAACTTTTAAATGGATTGAGATCAGTCTCTGGTACCTTTTGGTTTACAATCGGATGCCTCAGCCATCGCACAGCTCTCTGGCCTTTGTACTCTTGTACCAAAGGAGGAGGGTGGATTCCATGATCCTAAAATCCCTTCAGCTCTCCATAGGTTTCTGAGAGGACATAATTACCTAAGAGATTAGAGAGAGCATCATAAACTATACGTAGATGGTGTGTGGCAGTTACGGTTAAGTTTGGCTGCATAAAACAGAAGACTCAAGCTAACAGAGGCTCACACATATAAAGGTCTGTCTTTTCACATGAAAGGAATCTGAAGGCAGGCAATCCTCCCCTGTTCACTGGATCTGTGATCTTATCAGAGAGCCCAGCTTCTCCTATCATTCCCTCAGACACTTTGACTGAAGGTGGTTGTATCTTCTAGATCACCTCATGCCCCAAGATAGCAGCTTTGTTCCTACAATCAGAGCTGCATTCAAAGCAGCAGGAAAAAGAAAAAAAACAAAACAAAACAAAACAAAAAAAAAAACAAAAAAAAAAAACACGACACTCAGTAGTTTGGCTCCTTTTAAGAAGTCCTTTTGGATGTGCTACTCAACAATTCTACTTAAATCACATGGGCCAGAATGGACCCACATGGCCACATGGGTGCACAGAGACAGCTGGGGAATGAAGCATTTAGTGCAGAGCCTTGGTCAGAAGAGGAAGAAGAAATGGATGTTGAACCAACTGTTTCTGTCACATGGCGTTTTAGTTGAGCTTGGAAGGATGAGTGGGTTATTCACAGACAGGCTTGGAGAGAGACACAAGCAAGGATCGTGTGTGGAAGAAGCACGTCAGGAATTCGCAGGATAAAAAGAGTCTCCCCCTCACTGCAGAGTCTTCTCGCTAAAAACTCAAGGACTTCTGAATTATTTCCATACTTTTTCTTTCTGAATTTAGAAGATTTACAATTCAATTATATATAATGATAAGACACCATCTTCCTGGGGATTGTTTAAAAACACTGTTTGGGTTTGGAAAGAGGAACCTAAGACCCATGTGGAGGGGGTGGGAGTTTCAAGGTTCCTGGAACACAATGCTGGAAGGAATTCAGGCAAAATATTCCATGGCCTTCTGACTGCTCTCTGGTGCCTGTTGTGAAGTCTAAAAGCTGTGATGCTCCCCAGGAATGGCTATGTTCTGAAAGCTTTTCTAGAAAAGTGTCTTGAGCTGGGCTACATTGTTAGCTCTCTGCTTCACAGAAAGATCCTTCTCGAAGTCCAGAGGGCACTTAGATAAGACAGACTACATGGTACTTGAGGTTTCCTCCGTGGTTTTCTTCCAGACATCTCTGAGGCATCAGAAGCAAAGGTCAATGTCAGGCCTCTGAGCCCAAGCCATGCCATCGCACCCCCTGTGACTTGCACGTATATGCCCAGATGGCCTGAAGTAACTGAAGAATCACAAAAGAAGTGCAAATACCCTGCCTCGCCTTAACTGATGACATTCCACTACAAAAGAAGTGAAAATGGCTGGTCCTTACCTTAAGCGATGATATTATTTGGTGAAATTCCTTTTCCTGGCTCATCCTGGCTCAAAAAGCTTCCCTACTGAGCACCTTGTGACCCCTACTCCTGCCCACCAGAGAACAACACCCCTTTGACTATAATTTTCCTTTACCTACCCAAATCCTATAAAATGGCCCCACTCTTATCTCCCATCGCTGACTCTCTTTTTAGACTCAGTCCGCCTGCACCCAGGTGATTAAAAAGCTTTATTGCTCACATAAAGCCTGTTTGGTGGTCTCTTCACATGGACGTACATGACAGTCAACAACTCAGTGTAATAGAAATTTTAAAATGAATCAAATATTTGGATGGAAGGAGAAACCTTCAAAATTATGTCTACTATTTAGCATTTTATCTTCCACAACGCAAAACAAAGCTATAAACTTCTCACTGCAACTGTGAGGGAAGAGGATCCTAAAACATTTTTTCTTAGCCTGTTTTCTGCTTCTCTTAACAGAGTGCCTGAGACTGGGTAATTTACAAAAACAGAGATTCACTTCTCACAGTCCTGGAAGTGGGAAGTGCAAGGTTAAGGGGTGGTGGGCATCTGTCAAGGACCTTTGTGCTGTGTCATCCCACAGGAAGGTGGAGGAGCAAAAGAGCATGGAGGAGTAAGAGGGGTCAAACTCACTTTTGTAACAGACCAACTCTTGTGATAAGGAACCCACTCCCTCAATAACAGCATTAGTCCACTCACGAGGGTGAAACCCTCATGACCTGATTGTAAAGGTAAACTGAGGCTGGAGCTGAACCGGGAATGAAGACATAAGGCAAATGACAGTGAGAATAGCTTTTATTAGGGCTTGCGGGCGAGGTTCCTCGGTCCAAAGGTGTGGGTCCAGAAAGTCACGCTGAGCGAGGAGGATAGGGGCTTCTTATAGCCTGAGAGGTAGGGAAGCTGGTTGTGCAAACAGGGCCTGGGGGGTCTTGAAACTACTAGAACAGGAGTTGAGTAAGGGTCATGAGGAAGGGGTCTTTGGAAACTGTTAACCAAAACTGCTGTTTACGAACGTGTGGAATGCAGGTGAGCTGCAGGTCATGGGTAAGTGTGGCTGCCCAGCTGGAACCTCTGATGTACCTAAGTCTGAGGGTGTGTTCCAAGAGGGAGGGAAGTCTCAAAACAAAGGGCCTGCTACGCCGAGTGGCGCCGCCATGTCGGGTCCGGGTCCCTGCCTAACACTGATCACCCCTTAAAGATCCCTCCCCTCAACCCTACTGTATGGGGGATTCAGTTTCCAACACTTGAAATTTGGGGGACACTTTGAAACCATAGTAAGAAAGAAATGACAAGAATAAATTACTTATACAGTGTTTATCACTAATAATAAGGTATACACAAAACATCATTTATAGTCTATATTCACTATAATATGTTGTGCTCTATTTTCATGTGAATTCATGCAAAGAAATAAAAAACAAAGAGAAAGATTTTCGAGAGAGGTATTAAGAAACAGCACCATAACCTTTAGTAAAACTGAGAAACTAGTGGAAGTAATTGTTTTAAAAACCTTTTTTATTTGCTGGTTGTTTGGAAGTCAGTGGCGACATTTCAAGGAGGAGTTGTCATTGGGAAGGCAGATTTCAGGAGGCTTTAGTAAGAGTGCCTGAGGAAGATGGGGAAGGAAGGAGGACAGGTGACTTAGAAAGATTCTTGGTGGCAACTGGAAGTGCAGAAATAGAATGGTGACTTCAGGGAGAAGCAATTCAAGGAATGTTGTGCTTTTGCTTCTCTCTTTCCATCCCTCTCCCCATCTCTCTTTCCATCCCTCTCCCCATCTCTCTTTCCATCTCTCTCTGCCTCTCACTTGGTCTGTCTCTGTTTCTCCCTCTCTGTGTCTCTCTCCTGGTTGCTCTGTCTCTCTTTGTCTCTTTTTGAGACTCTGTGTGTGTCTCTGTTTCTCTCTTCCCCTCATCTCTTTCTCCATCTTTCTATGTCTCTCTGTGTCTCTGCTTCTCTGACTTTCTCTCTCTCTCTCTCTCTCTCTCTCTCTCTCTCTGCGTGTGTGTGTGTGTCTCACTCTCTTAGTTTCTCACTCTCACTCTCCATCTCGCAGCTCTTTGGTTTCACTATGCAAGCTGACTCTTCCCACCTGATGATCCAGTGGGATTAGCAGGAACCGGGTGGACCACCCCCACCACCCGCATCCTGTGCCCATCCATGAACTGGGGCAGAGGAGAGGACTGATCTCACTACTTGGCCTGACTGGACGTGCTGACCCTCAAGATCACAGGCAGTGGAAGGAGCAGCTCCTGGAAGGTCAGAGTGGGTCCTGTGATGGATGGAAGCGACAAGTATGTTGAGCAACAAAAATGATCAGCACTTGGTCTATGGCAGCAGGAGCTCAGAAGTGAGGAATCCTAGGGCCTTAAATGAGTGGCCCATTGTGGCAAAAACTTTTTTAAACAAAAAAATAGCCCCTAAGGAGTGTTCCAATGACCACCCCTTAAGCAACACAATTGACCCGTGAACAATGCAGAGATTAAGGGCACCAATCCGGCCACACAGTTGAAATTTGGACAATAACTTTTGAGTAGCCAAAAGGAATTTACTTATAACCTATTCTTGCGTGGAAGCCTCAGTGATCACGCAGATAGTCGGTTAACACACATTTTGTGTGTTATATGTATTGTAAAGTGTATTCTTATAGTAAAGTAAGCTAGAGGAAAGCAATCATAAGGAAAATGTGTTTACTATTCATTAAGTGGCTCATCATAGAGGTTCTTCTCCTCACTTTTGCATTGAGTAGGCTGAGGAGGAGGAGGTGGGAGGAGAGGAGGAGGGGTTGGTCTTGCTGTCTAAGGGGTGGCAGAAGTGAAAGAAAATCCATGTGTAAGTAAGTGACCCAGGCGGTTTAAACTCTGTTTCTCAAGGGTCAACTGTTTCAACAGGGAAGTTTTGAAGCGAACTCTTTTTTTTTTTTTTTTTTTCTTTTTCCTTGAGACAGAGTCTCACTCTGTTGCCCAGGTTGGAGTGCAGTGGCTCGATCTTGGTTCACTGAAATGGAAGTGACCTCTCTTCAAATAGGGCATGGCAGGGAAACGGGGAAGAAAATGGCAAGAGTCTGCCCCACAAACTCAGGACCAAGATCCCCAATTTCTTCCCCTGGTGAGTGGGGCTCTCATTCCCTAGACCACAAAGTCTATTTGGGTTCAAAGATGACCTAGGCTCTGGGCTTGGTCTTCCAAGAGAAGAGGGTATCTGGTCCCTCCCAAGAATGCAGAGTTGTCCACCCCTGGATGAGTGACCGCAGCTCTGACCCTGTCCCTGGTCTGGGCTTCACTCCTCCTGTAGGTGGGCGCGGCTGCAGGCTCAGGAGTTCTCTAAACCAGGCAACACGTGGTTGTTGGTGGGTGTGCTTGCAGGCAGAGGAAGAGGTCTGTGGCTTACACCAGAATCTCAAAGTTGACATCCATAAAAGGTAAAAGCTCCTGCGGGATGCTGACATATACAACTAACAAGATAACGCCCTGAGACCGGGTGCGGTGGCTCATGCCTGTAATCCCAGCACTTTGGGAGGCCGAGACGTGCGGATCACAAGGTCAGGAGATTGAGACCATCCTGGCTAACACGGTGAAACACCGTCTCTACTAAAAATACAAAAATTAGCCGGGTGCGGTGGCAGGCGTCTGTAGTCCCAGCTACTTGGGAGGCTGAGGCAGGAGAATGGCGTGAACCTGGGAGGCGGAGCTTGCAGTGAGTGGAGATCGCACCACTGCACTGCAGCCTGGACGACAGAGTGAGACTCCGTCTCAAAGAAAAACAAACAAACAAACAAACAAACAAACAAAAAAACAAGATAACGCTCTGGGTGTACATCCTGGCACACAGGAAGAGCATTCTTGTTCATGGCGGTGGTTTCAAATATTTCAGTGAGTTCTCCCTTGAATGCTTCAGTCGGGAGCCACTTCAGTTCAGCGCGGGCAGCAAGGGAGCTTCAATGACTGGTAGTTACGAATTCAAGCTTGTACACAGCGACAGGTCACAGGTCTGTGGAAGATACTGTCAATCAATATTCAGAGGTAGCATTCCATAACTGAAGCATAGGGCATATCTGACCTCATCTGACATGGCTAAAATCATGATTGTTTTTCTAACTGGGAAATTTATGTAACTTATTTGCCAATAAAGAACCATCTCTCTCTCCCCATTTTCTGACACAACGCTAGTCATTAGGGAAATGTTCCGATGATGTTTGTGAAAGAACAAACCAATGTCTTCCACTGTAATACCACCCATTTCACACATATGACTCTTGCTGCTTCCATGTGACACTAAAAGTATCAGGAGTGCCAGGAAGTCTCTTTAATCATCGTTCTCCAACGTGCTCAGGAGATGAAGTCATTCTGTGAAGTGGACTTCAGTTGACATCAGGGCAACCTGTTTCTGCATCAAAGTCTTGGGAAGCTTCCATCTGTTTTTATTTTATTTTATTTTATTTATTTATTTATTTATTTATTTATTCAGAAATAGAGTCTCACTCTGTCACCCAGGCCAAAGTGTAGTGGTATGATCACAGCTCACTGCAGTCTTAACCTCTCAGGGTCAAGCCAATCCTCAGGCCTCCACCACCTGAGTAGCTGGGACTGCAGGTGTGCCACCATGTCCTGCTAATGTTTTATTTTTATTGTTTTATTTTGTGTAGAGTCAGGATCTCATTATGTGGCCAAAGTCGGTCTCAAACTCCTGGTCTCAAGCAATACCTATGTCAGCCTCCTAATGCGCTGAGATTATAGACATGAGCCACGGCACACAGCTGATTTATTATTTTATTTTCTCAGAACTCTATGCAACCTGATTCTTAATACATAAGGAAAGAGAAGCCAGACAAAGGTGGAAGTAGTTACACACGATGTGAGTGTCATTTGGCATTTAGACAAGACAGGCGGATCATAAAAATAAAAGATCCACATGTCGCAATTGGTGGTGGGCTTGGATATGGACTCCAGCACTTTTTATTTTTATTTTTTTCGGAGATAGTGTCTCACTCTCTTGCTCCAGCTGGAGTGCATTGATATAATCGTAGCTCACTGTAATCTCAAACTCTTGAGTTCAAATGATCCTCCGGCCTCAGCCTTCCAAGTAGCTGGGACTACAGATGTACCATCGCTCCAGGCTACTTTTTTTTTTTTTTTTTGAATTTTGTAGAAACGAGGTCTCCCTGTGTTGCCCAGGCTAGTCTCAAACATGTGACCTCAAGCAATCCTTCCGCCTTGGCCTCCAAAGCGCTGGGATTATAGGTGTGAGCCACTGTACCCAGCCAAGAAATCAACTCCACCTGTTTTCTATATAAAGTTTAGCATCTAGATACAAAGCAAAATAATGTTTAAAGATCAAGGAATCTGAAGGGAAGCTGGTGGGAGGGGAATGGGCTGAAGGCAGTGTTTTCTGGTCTACGGTTTTGCTTATTCTTGGACTTTCCAAAGTCCCGAAAGAAGCAGAAGGAAAGTGAGAAGGGAGGAAGAGGCAGGAGGAAAGGAGGAGGGCTGTGCCTCTGAGGTTGCAGATTAGCCCAAGGCGGCTCAGTGGCTGGGAAGGAAGGAAGGAAACCCCCAAGGCCGAAGGTGGAGTCAGAGTCCTGGGTCCAGCAGAGACTGGAGGGGAGGAGGGTCCCGGGAGCCAAAGACCTTCCTGCTAGCATTGCAACCTCTTAAACTGCTTAGGCTTTTATCCAAATTTGGTATGTTCGTATTTTGTAGACCTCCAAACCAAGTCACTCAGGGTAACCCAAGCAGGAAGGGGAGGATGATAGGAGAAGGTGCCCCACCTGATGATGCCCTTCTGGCTTTTACCCATTCCTGGGAATGACTCTTTCTTCAACTCGGGGGATGCCCCTATGGGAGAATACAGTGGCGTGGACCAGCAGTGGAGAATTCCAAGTCCAAAAAACGATTGGCGTTTTAAAGGAAAATAAGAAATCATCCTGCACATGTGAAATATTGGGAAAAAAGGTTGTTACTAATAATTCTCAAGAGACCACTCTGGTGAGATTGGGTTTCTTTGGGGATGTGTGGAACAGGGTATATGTACCGAATGGGCACATCCCACCCTTCAAACTCCTCCCTCAGCTCCTGTCTACTGTAGCAGTCAGAGAGCAGCTCCGGTCCTCATCTCGTCTGAGCGACCCACTCACTCATTCACTCACTCGTTAATTCATTCACTCACTCACTCATTCACTGCTTCACTCGCTCACTCACTCATTCACTCACTCAGTCGTTTACTCATTCACTCACCCTTTTACTCACTCGCTCATTCATTTACTCATTCAATCACCCATTCACTAACCCATTCACTCACTCACTCACCCATTCACTTGCTCATTCACTAACCCATTCACTCACTCAATCACTCACTCATTCACTAAGCCATTCACTCACCCATTCACTCACTCATTCATTCCCTCATTCACTCACTCAGCCATTCACTCATTCACTCACTCATTCACTCACTGACTCATTTCCTCATTCATTCACTCAATCATTCATTCACTCAATCATTCATTCACTCATTCACCTCTTCACTCATTCACTCACTCACTCACTCATTCGCTCACCCTTTACTCAACACTCACTCATTTATTGACTCATTCACTCACTCATTTGTTCATTCACTCACTCACTTCTTCACTCACTCGTTCACTTGTTCACTCACTGACTCATTCACTCACTCTTTCCCTCACCCATTCACTCACTCACCCACTCATTTGTTCACTCACTCATTCACTCACTCATCCATTTACTCATTCATTAACTCACTCACTCATTCATTCACTCACTCATCACTCATTTATTCCCTTGGTCACTCACTCATTCACTCATTCACTCACTCCCTCACTCATTTATTCACCGACTCATTCACTAAGTCTCTCATTCATTCACTTACTTACTTATTCACTCACCCATTCACTCACTCACTCATTCACTCATTCACTCAGCAATTCACTCACTCACTCACGTTCACTCATTCACTCATTTACCCACTCACTCACTCATTTACTTCTTCCCTCATCCACTCACTCACTCATTCACTGACTGACTCACTCACCCATTCACTCATTTACTCACTCATTTACTCCTTCACTCACTCACTCACTCCTTCATTCATTCATTCAGCAGCACCCATGACAGGTTCACTCTGTCGTGGGCTCTGCTGTTGCCCTAGGCCTGCAGCAGGGAATAGTCAAAGATCTCTGAATCCATGGCATTCAGACTTTAGCAGGGGGACCTCTGGAGAAGCCTAGCAGATAGGTGAAATGCCCCATGTGTGACACTGAGGAGGATGTTTTAAGAGAAGCAGGGAGGGAACAGGAGTGTGCATGGAGCCCAAAATTTCTAAGAGGGTGATCTGGGGAGGCCTCACCATGCAGGAGACCTTGCAGGACAGACCTGAGGAAGGTGGACAGAGTGGGTAGGGAGAGGAGGACCTGGGCTGGGGAAAGAGCAGGCGGGGCCTGAGGTTGTCGGGTGCCCGCATCGGCCTCTGGGCAGCACCAGGATCTGAAGGGACCAGAGGACAGGCCAGTGTGCCGTGTGTGGGGCCTGTGACTCCAAGTCAGCAGAGAAGATGCCTGAATTACATGCTGATAGGTGCACCCTGACTTTGAAGTTGAGGACACCCGAGGCACGGAGGTGGGGTGAATGTGGGGGCAGAGCATGGGATGGGGAGGGAGCCTGTGCCGGTCCAGGTCAGAGGCAGTGGCTTGGCCCCAGTGGCTCCAGGTGCAATGAAGAGCCAAGAGGGACTTTCCTGAGGGACTTAGATTCCAGGGTGGAGGAGCACTGCAAGGCTTCAGCCTGAGCCCCTGGGAGGATGGAGTCACGAGGAGCTGAGGTGAGGAAGACTGAGCGGTGGGGGGTTGTGCAGAGATGCAGAGGCCTGAGCTGAGTGTGGCCCCTGCAGATTTGAGATGCCCACTCCATGCACAGGCAGACACAGCAGGGGAGGGGAAGAGGCTGCAGCTCAGGTAGCCCTGGAACGTTTAGCCAGACATGCTGGGGCAGTGGGTCATGGTGCCCTCATGGCTGGGAGCTGCTTCCCTCCTGGGATGCTACAACTCCTTTAGGGCATATGGGCAACTCCTGCGCTCACCACAGAGGGGAAGCGGGAAGGGCATCTGTCCCTATGCATGTTCTCCTTCACTTGGTCCTAGGCAGGTCCCAGGCAGCACCTCCCCTCCCAAGTGGCTCCCCTTGGCCCCTGCCCCTAGTGTTCACAGCCAGACCCTCGAAGAGGGCTGGACTCAGCGGCTCACTTCTAATGAATAGAAGCAGGCAAAAGAGATGGCGGTCTCTCCTGAGATTGGATTGGGAGGGGCTGCAGGTTCCGTCCATTGGAATTCTCCCCCTGGCTCTTGATAGGTGCTAGTTCTGGCAAAGCCAGTCACTGGCCCAGGGCAGAGGGTGGCCTGAAGCTGATGCCACGGAGAGACTGGGGCCTTCAGTCCAACAGCCTACAAGCAACAGAACCCTGCCAGCAACACAGAAGCGAGCGTGAAATCGGCTCCTCCCCTGATGAGCCTGAGCCTTCAGAGGACAAGGCAGCCCTGGGCAGACACCTGCTGCAGCTGCAGAGAGCCCCTGGGGCAGAGGGCCCAGGGAAGCCTGAACTCCTGGCCCAAGGAGTAATCATTCCTGTGGTATAACTGTGTGCTGGTGTGGGCCACAGTTTGGAGTAACCTGTCAAGGGACAATAAAGAACAAACACACACCTCAGGTCCTACTGGGTGGAAGCTGTAGGGTCAGCATGGCATGTAATATCTGTCAGGCCTGAGCCCAAGCCAAGCCATTGCATCCCCTGTGACTTGCATGTATATGCCCAGATGGCCTGAAGTAACTGAAGAATCACAAAAGAAGTGCAAATGGCCTGCCTCGCCTTAACCGATGACATTCCACCACAAAAGAAGTGAAAATGGCCGGTCCTTGCCTTAAGCGATGATATTATCTTGTGAAATTCCTTTCCCTGGCTCATCCTGGCTCAAAAAGCTCCCCCACTGAGCACCTTGTGACCCCTACTCTTGCCCGCCAGAGAACAACCCTCCTTTGACTGTAATTTTCCTTTACTTTCCCAAATCCTATAAAACGGTCCCACCCTTATCTCCCTTTGCTGACTCTCTTTTTGGACTCAGCCCACCTGCGCCCAGGTGAAATAAACAGCCATGTTGCTCACACAAAACCTCTTTGGTGGTCTCTTCGCAGGAACGAGCATGGCAACATCTTCCAGTTCAATTAGAAGATTCATTGCTAAGGCCAAAGATTAAAAAAAAAAAAAAAAAAAAAAAAAAAAAAACCATACCTTTAATTGTAGCACCATTAAAATACATGACTTGCAAAGAAAGAAAGAAAAAAAAAGAGCCATAGCCATTCTTTTCCATCTTAGTTACAGGTATATATTAATATATGTTAATTCCCTGACTGACTGAGCAATGGGCCAAACTTATAAGAACAGATGTGTGAGGACCGTCAGTGACCACCCTGACCTCAGCCCTTATATACAGACAAATTTTTGAACATAATCTGTAGCCTTGGGGGTCTTGACACTCTAAATTTTATTGTTTTTAATTAACTATTTCTATTCCCTAAGCAATACCTGTTCATCGGAGAGAAAAAATGGCATTACCTATACTAAGCAAAAGAAAGGAAATAAAATGTTCAGAAACATTTACATATATATGCAGACACACACACACACACACTCGCACACACGCACGCACAGGCTCGCACTATGTCTAGGCCTGCCTTTTCACTTATTTGTATGTCCTGAACATATTTCCATGTCAGTAGACACTTATCTTCGTAGCGGTAACAGCAATTAAATATTATTGCAGCGTCTATTTTTACCATCATTTATTTAACTCATCATGTTTGAACTGTTAGGTTGTGTCTATCGTTTTCTGTGTTATAGACAATTTGATGACCAATGACCAATCCCCTAACGTTCAATATAAAAATATCAATTGTATAAGGAGATAAGGGTATTTGGCTAAAATAAAATTCAGTGTGCCCCAACTTCTCCACATGTAATATGCTCTAAAAAGGCATGAATGATTACATTAGCCCTCCTATTCTCCAGCACAGATCCTGAGCCCAGCGGTGGGTGCAGGTGCTCAGAGCCTCGGTCTGCTCTTCTGCCCGCCAGAAGGCAAAGGCCACTCAACTGCCACCTTAAGACACCCAGGATTCTCCTCTCCTTTTTTATTAATAGAATAATGCTCAGGCTCAGTGCATGAGAGCAGCGCTCTCCGACTTTGCATTCATCAGAGTAACCTAGGTGGTTTGTTTAAAAATATACATTCCCTAGCTGGGCTCCCAGAAACTGGACTTCAGTGGTTTAGTGGGGGTGTGCATAGGACAGGTGATTCTGAGGACCACGAGGGGTTAGGAATTTCCCCGTGAATTCTGGCCAAGGGAGAGATCAGATCATCCAGCATTGTCCGCAGCATATTTCTTTTTCCTCTTTTGCAATGAATATTTGATGCTCAGCGGGATGAGCCCCAGGATGAGGCACATAGCCAAGAAAAATCCATGCCTCTCCATCTTTTCCCCAGGATTGCCCTTTGGCGAGACGCTCCTTTACGATTGCTTCACTTTCCCCGGTTCATAGAACAAGCCTCTTCTTAGTCTCTTTTGTTGTCTCTTATCTGTTCAACAAACACCCACTGCGCAGGACCATCCTCCGGTAAGCCCTCGAGTGGGGCCGTTTGGCAGTCCTACTTCGCGGGGTGAGCACTGAAGCAACCGGGATCCCATAAGCCCGTGCTGTTGTGGGGGCTGCCCCCTCTCCCATTGTAGGTAACTGGCACCAGGCTGTTAAGCTGTGGATGGACAACCGCACAGCGCATTGCGTGTGCGTATTTCAGCACTTGGAGTTGGCCAGTGAAGTCAGCCGAGGTCGGCACAGTGTACAGCAGCGCGCGTGTCCGTGGGGAGGAAGGGTCGTCCCGCCTCCCTGCCAGGCCAGTCCTGTTGCGCCTCCTCCAGCCCCACTCTGACTTTCGCGTGCCCAGGCGTCTCTGAGGGTCGCGCCCCGATACCCTCCTCCACCCCAAGGCTTCTTTTCCCAAAGGGCCAGGCTGGTGGCTCAGGAGCGCCACAGCCCCCGTGGGCCCGGGAAATCGCAGTTTCGTCATAGCTAAGCCTGCCGCGCTCAGCTTTTCTCGCCACCTGAATGATCCACTCTCCGTGCGTCCTTCCCGACCTCAGGCTGCAGAGAAAACTTGGGGGCGGGGGTCGAGGAAGCCAGGCGCCGGGGCTCCCAGCGCAGCCCCCAGAGGAATCCTGCGGGCAACTACAAGCTGTGCGAGCGGCCGGGCTCGGCGCTGACAACAGCCGGAGCGACCGGGCCCGCCGCGAGCCTCCGCGTCCAGGTAGGGTCTCCGCGCCCCAATTCCATCCCGCCCCGCCATCGGCGCTCCCAGCAGGTGCGGGGTTTCCACCCGCCCCGCCGTTCGCGCCCATTCACGGTCTCCCTTGCCCCCCCGGGAGATGCTCCCCGCGTTCTATTCCGTCCCGCCATGGCGAGCCCAGCAAACGTAGTGACACCGCCCCCATGCGTTTTCCCCTCCCCCGGACGCTGCCCCTGCCCCAACCTGTGGCGCTCCGGGCATCTCTAAAGCCCTCAACCAGAGTCCTCCAACCCACCCGCGAGGCTCGCGCACCAGCAACGCGGCCCCACCCGCAGGGACCCCGCCCACCTGTGGAGGTACCCCCGCATCTGCGACATCCCCCACCGCTAGCGCGGCCCCTACCTACCACGACCCCCGCGTAGGTGCTCCTGCCCACACCCGCCCCCTCCCCGCCAGCCCCTGCCCTTTCCCTGCCCGTTTCCCTGCCCCTTTCCCTGCTCCTGCCCCTAGCCGCGCCCCCGCCCCGGCAGGCCCTCCTGTGCGCTTGGGCCCCGCCCGTCACCGCCCATTGGCGCTGGCGCCGGGCGGGGGCGCGGGCGGGGCAGCAGTTCCGAGTCCGGCGCGCTCGGGCAGGGTCCCCATTGCCTGCCGCGCACCCGGACTAGCGATTCCTCTCGGCCTCCTCGCCATGGAGGCGGACGACTCCCGGGCCCCCAAGGGCTCCTTGCGGAAGTTCCCGGAGCACCTCTCCGGGGCCGGCAAGGCCATCGGCGTGTTGACCGGCGGCGGGGATGCTCAAGGTGCGCGCCCCCCTCCAGGTGGCGAGGTCGGGACGGACGGAGAGAGGGAGAACAGGGCGAAGGGGATGGGGGGACAGGGCAGAAGAGGGGGGGAGCGATGGGAGGACCCGGGGAAAGATGGGGGAAGCGATGAGAAGAACCGGGGAGAAGAGCGGGGAAGCGATCGGGAGAACTGGGTCGAAGCCGGTGCCCGGGAGCGGCAGGGCAGGGGTACCTGCGGGGCAGCGTGAGCCGTCAAGGCAGCCCCGGGGTCCTTGCCGGGTGGGGCGGAGGAGGGGAAGGGACATGGCGGTAGGAACCTCCATCCGAAAGATAGTGAGCTTTCCATCCCCTCCGGTTTATGTTTTAAATTGAGCCTGGCAGAGGGAGTCGCCTGGAGCGCCCTCGGGGGTCGTTCTGCCTCTGAGCTGTAGGACGGGGCCGGGCTTCCCCTCCGAAGCGAGGGTACAGAGCGATCACTTCCTAAGTGGCCCCCCGCCCCCCAACTCCGCTCCACACCACCACCCAGCATGTCGAGAAAGAAACGGCCGTGTCCCCGCACGCCTCCTGTCGCCTCTTGCCCGGCGCGGTGTGGGCGGGGTCCCGGCTGCTGCAATGCAGGACGCGGCGGGGGTGCTCTGGTTTCCCGCCTGGCGTCTCCGAGGCGGTCCGGCAGCCCCTCGCGTTTCCGCTGGAAGATTTACAAAAAGGGTTTCTTGTGCTCGGATGTGCTGTCGCCTTCTGGCTCGTGACAAAACTGAAAAGTAAAATGGGTCCCAGGACCTCCCCGCCAGCCTCCGCGGACCGGAAGGACCAGAAAGCTGGGACTCCGGGACGTCATCGGCGCCGCGGCGCGGGCTCTGGGCTTCCCCTGCCCTGCAATGTGGAAGCGGCTCTCCAGGAAGGGCCCGAGCCTGGGCCCACGACGCGGGCGTCCCGGGAGGACATTTAACATTGAAGAGCGGGAGGTGATGGAGAGTGCGCTCCAGAGGCCCCGGGTGCACGTAGGGGCGCCTGTGCCCGGGATCAGGAGGGTGAGACCTTCTCCGTCAGGTAGCCTTGTTAAATCTATCTGAAAGTCACAGGTAACTAAGTGTCAAGTCGTCACAGATATTTAAGTATCCTGAATGGATGGCTACGGAAAACATGAAAACATCGTTACTGGTTACGTGCATGATGCATCAAAAACATTGTTGCCTGCACAGTGGCAGCACTGATATTTGTGGGCTTTTGAACGTGTGGACTGGAGTGTTAAGAGTCCTTCAGAGTTATGACAGTAGTTTGCTTTGAATGTTCTTTTCTTGGCGAATAAATGTTGTACATTGAATTTACCCAGGAAACTAGGAAGGTGAACCCACACGAAGGACACAGACCTGTGGGCTGCTCCAGGCACCATTAGGGCGTTTCGGGGCCTGAGCCATGGGCTTCCCGCTCAGCCTCCTGAGAGCGGTGACAGCGTCTCTGTTCTGCCTCACACTGGACCGGTTAGTTTCATATTTTTGTTATGGTTCCGAAGCTACAAGCGGTTGGATTCTGCGAGTCACTCTCTGTCTTCCTCCTCCAGCTGCTTTCAAATGGGCCATGTCTTTTTTTAGAACTGCTTTTTAAAGCAGTGATTGGGGTGAGTTGTAGTGCTGGCCTGAACTGCAGAGGGAGCGCATTGAGGGACCTGGGTTTTGATGCTGTGCACATCAGCTGAGTCACCAGCCCAGGGCCCTGTTAGTCCCATTATTAAGCTCATTTCTTGCCCTTCTCATTGTTACTCGACGCCTTAAAAAAAAAAAAAAAAGCAAACTCCTGCTTGCGGTCACTGGCTGTTTGGCAAATGGGTGTTTACCCTGGAAAGAGGGGCATTTTGTCCTCTGGACCATCTAAGGCGCCCTTTAGTGACGTGGTCGGTTTCTGACCACTCTATTATGTGGGCGTCCTTCCTGCTTCCACCTTCCCTTTCCAAACGCCTCCGCCTCCAGGGCTTTAATTTTCCTTCTGTGTGTGTGTCACGCAGAGGTTATGACTATTGTGCCAGTGGCCTTTTTTTTTTTTTTTTTTTTTTTTTTTTTTTTCTGCTGAGGGCCCAGAACTTGCTACATCTCAAAAGAAGCAATTGCACCCATTTGTTCGCAATGATCATAAACAGCGCCCTCTAAGGGAGACTAATTGGTCAACCCGTCTGCTGTGGGTAGAAAGACAGCGGTGGCCGCGGAACGAGGGCTCTGCCTCTTCAGAGCCTGCACAACCATCCTGCTTTCTTTCTTCAATATCCAGTAGGGGGGTTAATTTTAATGAGCCCTTGAAACCAACAAAGCAGGAAAGTGCAAAGACATTGAGTTGCGAGATTTAAAATGACAACCAGCAGCCTCTCATTCTTCCTTCACTGGGGGTTGCCGCTTCGTTTTGGGGCTGCAGGGTATGTTTGGCAGCGACATCGGACCTTTGTGCTGTGCGACTCATGAATTGAGATAGTTCTTTACTAAGTGTTTTGTGCAGTAGGTATGAAAATGGGGAAAGAAGGAGCACTGTCTGGGGTGGAGAGGCGTGGAGAGACGCTGTGATACATAGCGGGTCCTTTTCTTCTGGGCTCCTGGTTAGAAATCTTTTTTTTTTTTTCCTAATAGCTTGACAGATGGTTTTTGTGTCTTAATTAAAAGATTGAAGACTGTAGGCCGGACCCAAACTAATTCCATTGGCATCAGAGAGAAGGATTCTTTACATATTTATCTATAGGCATAATTGATTTTTTTTTTTTTTTTGCTGAATTATCTGGTTAGTCAAATCATATGTTAGAGAAGTAATATTTAAAATTTTAAAAAATGTATCTGTAAACCTATCCCCCTTCCATTCTAGTCTTTCTCTCTGTGTAATTTTAGCAACTTGAACCAAGATGTACATAGAGTTTATATTCTTTTAATATCTTGCTACTTCATTGTTTTAATGTTTAATCTTTGGGTTGATGTATCACAGGTTACTTGACCATTTCTTACAGGTGTTTGGTTTAGTTTTTTTTTTTTCCTTTAACTCTAATGTAAATTTGAATGTTTGGCTGGTAGTTTTAGCAGGATTTAAGGCAGAGCCTCAGTTAGGGCCGTGGATCGATTTATGGTCCCTAGCTTGAAGAGGGAGGCGGCAATCTGCCCTTTCTTCTAAAATTGATATGTTAAATCACAATGGACATTTACTTGATTTTGAGCACTTGGGACTCCCGTGGGGTTCACTGGTATTGCAAGGTCAGGACTGGGGATCTACTGCTGGAGAGGCTCCCAGCGTGCCCAGCGCAGGGTCCTGAGCACGTTGCTGCAGGACAGAAGTCCTGGGCTTTGTCCTCCAGCAGCCATCGCTCTGGGAAGAACTGGCTGCTCCAGGAATGAGGTCAATGCTCTGAAGCCCACAGTCAGCAGACCAGCAAAGGTCAGCACAGACGACCTTATATGAATCATTCATTTAACAAGCATTCATGGAATACACACTCCGTGCAGTTGGAACTTAGAGTGGAGGGCCATCAGCTCACTGTTGTCTGAGCAGAGCTTGGTCTCTGGCTCCCTGTTGAACTTAGAGTGGAAGGCCAACAGCTCACTGTTGTCTGAGCAGAGCTTGGTCTCTGGCTCCCTGTTGTAGCCTCCGCTCCTAGGAGGTGCATGGTGAGTGTTGGGGAACCCTCCACAGGCACAGTTGCCGAACAAGGACCCCTCCCAAGGGCGTCAGCCCTGGGCCCTGAGCTCTGAAGAGGAGGAAGGCATTCCTAGGGCCGACTTCCCTTCTGGATACTGAGCTCTGCACCTGGAGAAACTCTTCCACATTCACTGCAGTGAAGGTCATAAAACAAATAACACTTTAGAGACTGGGACCTGCATTCCCCAGAATTTCCATGGCCACAGGTGGTGGCTGCACCATGCAACTGGTGTCTATGTTCCCTGGAATTTCCGTGGCCATAGGTGGTGGCTGTATCATGTGAATGAGGGTCTATGTCCCCTGGAATTTTCATGGCCATAGGTGGTGGCTGTACCATGCGACTGGGGTCTGCGTTCCCCAGAATTTCTGTGACTGCAGGCTGTGGCTGCACCATGGGACTGGGGTCTGCATTCCTTGGAATTTCCATGGCCATATATGGTGGCTGTACCACATGATTGAGGGTCTGCGTTCCCTGGAATTTCCGTGGCCATAGATGGTGGCCGTACCATCTGACTGAGGGTCTGCGTTCCCTGGAATTTCCATGGCCATAGATGGTGGCTGTACCATGTGACTGAGGGTCTGAATTCCCTAGAATTGGCCATAGATGGTGGCCGTACCATGTGTCTGAGGGTCTGCGTTCCCTGGAATTTCCGTGGCCGCAGATAGTGTACCATGTGACTGAGGGTCTGCGTTCCCTGGAATTTCTGTGGTCACAGATAGCGGCTGTATCATGCAACTGGGGCCTGCATTCCCTGGAATTTCCATGGCCACAGGCGGTGGCTGCATCATGCATCAGGTCCTGTCTCAGGAGTTGGTGCCATTCTCTCTGTTACTCCCTCACCTGACACAGAGCGGCAGTCCCTGACCTTATCACTCCCAGGAAACACACAGGCATCTGTTTTGGATCCTTGTTTTATTTCCTCATCACCTTTGTCATCAAAGGGAAATTCACATCCCTATAAAGCTGAAAATGGTGTGGGGCCCCCTGGTGGTCTTTCCAAGACATTATCAGCAGGTAAACTAGACCTAATGGACCAGTGTACCTGAAATGAAAACAGAAAGGTAAGTCGTATCACTAAGCTTTGCTGGGAGATTCGGGGTCTTTGTCAGTGACAGAATCATCCAAAGTAAGTTGTTTGTTCACTGCAGATCGACACGGTTAGCTGTGTCGGGATTAAACTTACCCAGTGTCGACAGAGTGAAGCTTAATCCTCGTGGAAGGGTGTCAATTGAAGAATAGCTGCCGAGCCTGCTATTGTCGGGAGAGGGGCAGGTGCGGCTCTCCCTTAGCCCAGTGCTGAAGCAGGCCGGGCTCACTTCAGGCTGTGCGTGTGAGCGAGCTGGATTTTTAGCACGCTGGGACGAGAAAGCACAAACATCTATTTTTAACTTGTGGGTGACCTTCTTCTGTGCTGCTTGAGTCTCTGTGGACCTTTCTCTGTTTCCTTCCTGAGGAGTCTGTGCCAGGGTCCCAGGCGTTCTCTGGGCTGCACCTCCGCGCATGCCCACTCAGGAGCTCCTCCTGGTGGCTGTGGGACCGGGCTGGGCCCACACTGTCAGCATCGTCCGGGGTAAGCAAGCCCGTCCCTCCACACCTCAGTGTCCCCAGCTGTTGAACAGGGCCAATCAACTGACCGTCAGGATTAATGGGGATCAGATGCGCTCATCTCATAGCCCTGCTTGGTAAACAGCCACTTCCACTCTGTCCTCCAATGTGCTGCTCTAGACTTTTTCTTTACCTGCATTTACCAGGTGATTCGAGGTGATAGTGACTCTCAAGAGGGACGTACAGAGGAAATCAGTGGAAGAGATCTCGAGGAGCAGACATGGGTGCAGGGAACACTGTGCGGGGAGCACGGGTGCAGGGAACATAGGCATGGGGAGCACAGATAGGTGTGGGGAGCATGGGCGTGGGGTGGAGGGGTGCAGGGAGCACGGGTGCCCGGAGCACAGGTGTGGGGAGCACGGGTGCAGGGGATATGGGTGCGGGGAGCACGGGGACCGGTAGCACAGGGTATGGAGAGCATGTGTGTACTTGCTCTGCTCTGACAGATGCTGCCGAGCACGTACTCTGTGATCAGATGGGTCAGAGCCTCAATGCCTCTTTTTTTAAAAAAATCTTTTTTTTTAAAGATAGGACTTCCCTCTTCCTGGTGGCCCCTTTTAGTTCATACTCTTTTAAGCCTGCTTTTCCAGAGGAAAGCTAGGAAGGATGGCCTATATAGGTTCCAGTCTGGGCATATCTGGAAGAATGGCCTGTTTTAGGTTTGAGTCTGGTGTATCTGGGGACATCTTTGAGCCTCCACTCAGAGTCCCAGAGCCACCTGTAGAGGCTCCCCAAATGTCTGCTGGGACTTTCCCCTCTGCTCGGGGATGATGAAGAGCAGAACCTCACCCTGCCACGACCTCTGGGGTCCTCCTTCCTGGAGGGCAGTGCCTTGGTGGCCAGTGTGTGTAGGAGGCTGGGCTGGCACCTTCGGGCTATGCTGTGCAGCGGGGGCTCATGCCATGGGGCATTCTTGTGCTCTGCACCGGGACAGCTGACGTTGGGCATCCTCGTGCACTGTGGACCACATGGGGTGCACATGAGCCAGACAGCTCCTGGAATTCGGAGCCTAGTTCTGCCTCAGGCCACCCACCTGTCTGTGGCACTTCTGGGGGATTGTGGGAACCATATGAGTCGGTGTCCCCACCCTCACTGGCTGGACACCTGTGCCAGGCTGGAGCTTTATGTGTCACCATCACCTGTTCCGAGTTGCGTGAATATTTATTTTCGTTACCTACTCTCATAAGCTTTCCTTTTTATAAAAAAAAATTCAGAGACAGACTTTGAAGTCTCCTGGCCCCACCCTTTGTGGACCTAATGGTATTGCAGAAATTATGGCTTCAATTATGTGTAATAACTGGGGCTACTTTAAAAGTCATGTAAAGGAACAAGGTGGAGTGGCCATTTCAAGCGGTACATCATGATGGATTCTTCAGTGAATATTATCATGCTTTCAACACATTTTCTCTTTTTATTTACTTTGGAGAATATAATGGGTGCTCAGAAGCTGTTGGAATTTAGTAACAGGAAGTCATCCTTAGGAGCTATTTAAGCAAGGGGACAGTTGGAGTAAATGTAAGTTATGAACACACACTTATTCCAAACCAGAGAAATAAAAGCATCAACTGTGCTGGGGTTGAAACTTGGTTGCTAGTGTGTCTTTCCTGCCCACAGTGACTGTGGCAGTGCTGTGGCCAGGAAATTCTGGAAAGAAGACTTGGTGCCAGTGGTAGTTTTTGTGACGATTCATTTGCTTTCAGCTCAAGTGACTATAGTCTTACTTGCAAATGGCTAGGTCTCCACCAGTGGACCACAACATTGACATAGGACAAATGAGAAATGACCCTTGGGTTTTTAACAATTATTATTTTTAATGGACACATTATGGTACATATCCATGGGATACAGTGTGATATTTCAATACACGTTTATCATGTGTAATTAGCAAATCAGGGTAATTAGCATGTCCGCCTTCTCAAACATTTATCATTTCTTAATACTGGGAATATTTAAAATCCTCTCTTCTAGCTGCTTGAAAATATACAATAAATTATAAACTACAGTCACCCTACAAGGCTATAGCATACTAAACCTCATTTTTACTATCTAGATGTAATTTTGTATCCATTAACCAACCTCTCCCTTTCTGCCTTCCCGCCGCCCTTTCCTGTCTCTAGATTCCACTGTTCTCCCTTCAGAAGGTAGAATATCATTTTCCTCATAGAGACCTTTAACCCTCTTGGTTAGACTTCTTCCGAGGTATTTTTATTTTTATTTTATATTTTTGTAGCTAAATGGGATTGCTTTCTTGATTTCTTTTTCCACTGGCTCATTGTTAGTCTACAGAAATGCTACTGATTTTTATATGTTTATTTTGTATTCTGTAACTTTACTGAATTTGTTTATCGGTTCAAAGAGATTTTTGCTGGAGTCTTTTTTTTTTTTTTAATATATAAGAGCATATTGTCTGAAAACAGACAATTAGAGTTCCTCCTTTCCACTCTGGGTGCCCTTGATTTCTTTCTCTTGCCTAACTGCTCTTGACTAGGACGTTCAGTGCTGTGTTGGATAGGAGTGGCACAAGTGGGCGTCCTTGTCTTGTTACAGGTGTCAGAGAAAAACTCTTAGTATTTCCCCATTCACCATTATGTTAGCCGTGGGTTTGTCACATATGGCCTTTATTGTGTTGAGGTGTGTTTCCTTCAGTGCCTAGTTTGTTGAGACTTTTTATCATGAAGCAGCGTTCAATTTTATCAAATGCTTTTTCTGTATCTGTCGAAATGATATGGTTTTTGTCCTTAATTCTCTTGATGTGATGTAGCGTGTTTATTGATTTGTGTTTGTTGAGCAATCCTTGCATCCTGGGATAAATCCCACTTGATCATGGTGTATAATCTTTTCGATTTACTGTTGGATTCAGTTTGTTAGTATTTTGTTGAGGATTTTTGCATCTGTGTTCATCAGGGGTATTGACCTATGGTTTTCTCTTTTTATTGTGTCCTTGTCTTATTTTGGTATCAGGGTAATGCTAGCCATGAAGAATGAACTTGGCAGAATTTCCTCCTCTTCAATATTTTTGGAATAGCATGAGAAGAATTGAAATAAAAATTTGTAGAATTCAGCTGTGAAGCCACCTAGTTCTGGGGTTTTCTTTGTTGGGAGACATTTTATTATTACATAGTCATACATGTTACTCATTATTGGTCTGTTTAGATTTCCGTTTCTTCTTGGTTCCATCTTGGTAGGTTGTACATGTCCAGGAATTTATCCATTTCCTCTAGGTTTTCCAATCCGTTGACATACAGTTGTTAAAAATAGTCTCTAATGATCCCTTGTATTTCTGTGGTATCAAATGTAATTCTCCTTTTCTGTTTCTAATTTTATTTATTTGAGATTTCTTTTTTTTTCCTTAGTGTAGCTAATGGTTTGTCTATTGTATTTATCTTTTCAAAAAACCAACACTTTTTTCTTCATCTTTTATATTTGTTAGTTTCCATATTATTTACTTCCTCTTCGATCTTTGTTATTTCTTTTCTTCTACCACTACTGGATTTGATTTGTTGTTGCTTTTCTAGCTCATTGCAGTTCATTGTTAGGTTGTTTATTTTAAATCTGTTTTTTAAATGTAGGAGTTTATTGTTATAACCTTTCCTCTTAATACTGCTTTTGCTGTATACCATAGGCTTCGATATGTTGTGTTTCTGTTTTCTTTTTTTTTTTTTTTTTTTTTGAGACGGAGTCTCGCTCTCTCTCCCGAGCTGGAGTGCAGTGGCCAGATCTCAGCTCACTGCAAGCTCTGCCTCCCGGGTTCATGCCATTCTCCTGCCTCACCCTCCTGAGTAGCTGGGACTACAGGCACCCGCCACCTCGCCCAGCTAGTTTTTTGTATTTTTTTTTTTTTTAGTAGAGACGGGGTTTCACCATATTCTCCAGGATGGTCTCGATCTCCTGACCTCGTGATCCGCCCGTCTCGGCCTCCCAAAGTGCTGGGATTACAGGCTTGAGCCACCGCGCCCGGCCGTGTTTCTGTTTTCAATTATTTCAAGAAATTTTTAAATTTCCTTCTTAATTTCTTCATTGACCCATTGGCTAGTCAAGGGCATATTGTTTAATTTCTATGTATTTATAGTTTTGAAAGTTCTGCTTGTTGTTGATTTGTTTTTTGTTTGTTTGTTTATTAAACTTTATGTTCTAGGGTACATGTCCACAATGTGCAGGTTTGTTACATATGTATGCATGTGCCAAGTTGGTGTGCTGCACCCATTAACTTGTCGTTTACATTAGGTGTATCTCATAGTGCTATCCTTCCCCCCTCCCCTCACCCCACAACAGGCCCCGGTGTGTGATGTTCCCCTTCCTGTGTCCAAGTGATCTCACTGTTCATTTCCCACCTATGAGTGAGAACATGTGGTGTTTGGTTTTCTGTCCTTGCGATAGTTTGCTAAGAATGATGGTTTCCAGCTGCATCCATGTCCCTACAAAGGACATGAACTCATCCTTTTTTATGGCTGCATAGTATGCCATGTTGTATATGTGCCACATTTTCTTAATCCAGTCTGTCATTGATGGACATTTGGGTTGGTTCCAAGTCTTTGCTATTGTGAATAGTGCCGCAATAAACATACGTGTGCGTGTGTCTTTATAGCAGCATGATTTATAATCCTTTGGGTATATACCCAGTAATGGGATTGCTGGGTCAAATGGTATTTCTAGTTCTAGATCCTTGAGGAATGGCCACACTCTTTTCCACAATGGTTGAACTAGTTTACAGTCCCACCAACAGTGTAAAGGTGTTCCTATTTCTCCACATCCTCTCGAGCACCTGTTGTTTCCTGACTTTTTAATGATCGCCATTCTAATTGGTTTGAGGTGGTATCTCATTGTGGTTTTGATTTGCATTTCTCTGATGGCGAGTGATTATGAGCATTTTTTCATGTGTCTATTGGCTGCATAAATGTCTTCTTTTGAGAAGTATCTGTTCCTTGTTGTTGATTTATAGCTTTATTCTGTTACAGTCTGAGAATATCCTAGACGTTATTTCAATTTTTAAAAAATGTATTGAGACTTCTTTTGTAGCCTAGCGTGTGGTTGATTCTAGAAAATGTTCCATGTGCCGATGAGAAGAATGTGCATTCTGTATCTGTTGGATGAAATGTTCTGTAAATGTCTGTTAGGTCCATTTGGTCTACACTGTACTTTCAACTTGATAATTTGTTGTTATTTTTGGTCTAGATGATCTCCAGTGCTGACAGTGGGGTTCTGAAGCCCCTACTATTGTTGTGTTGGTCTCTCTCTCTCTCTCTCTCTCTCTCTCTCTCTCTCTCTATATATATATATATATATATATATATATATATATATGTACGTGTGTGTATATATATGTGTGTGTGTGTGTATATATATATGTACGTATATATATATATATTTGAGACGGAGTTTTGCTCTTGTTGCCTAGGCTGGAATGCAGAGGTGAAATCTCAACTCATTGCAACCTCCACCTCCTGAGTTCAAGTGATTCTCCTGCCTCAGCCTCCCGAGTAGCTGGGATTACAGGCATGTGCCACCATGCTGGGCTAATTTTTTGTATTAGTAGAGACAGGGTTTCACCATGTTGGCCAGGCTGGTCTTGAACTCCTGACCTCAGGTGATCCACCTGCCTCCACCCCGCAAAGTGCTGGAATTACAGGTTTGAGGCACCTTGCCCGACCTCTCTCTCTATTTAGATCTACTAATATTTGCTTTATATATCTGGATGCTTTGTTGTTGGGTGCACATATACTCGTAATTTTTATATCCTCTTGCTATATTGATCTCTTTATTACATAATTACCTTTTTGTCTCCTTTTTACAGTTTTTGACTTAAATTGTGATTGGTCTGAAATAAATATAGCTACTCTTGTTCACTTTTGAGTTCCATTAATGTGGAACATGTTTTTCCATCCCTTCACATTTAGTCTATGTGTGTCTTTACGGCTGAAGTGAGTTTTTTGTAGGCAGCATGTAGTTGGTTTTTCTTCTTTTAAATCCACTCAGCCCATCTATATCTTTTCATTGGGAAGCTTGGGGTTATTTTGCTATTGATATCACAGTCCAGACATTAAGATTTTCTCACTTATTTGTACACAAATTAATATGAAGAGGAAATAGAGTTTTTCTTTTGTCTTTTAAAGATGGCGACGGATTATTATTTTGATTTCATACAAGTAAGGGACTTACCATGCCTGTTGGAATTTTAGAATTTCTTTCCTGTTTTTAGGAACAGCAATGATCTGTAATGGATTCCTGGAATCACCCAGTGATGTTCTGAATATCTTAAAAGTTTCCTTTCATGTCTCACTTTCTATTTCTCCCCTAGTAGTCATGCACCCAGGGCAGGATATGGCCTTCCATTTCCTTGGTTTCTTGATGATTTCTTAGGTTTAGTGTTTGACACAGTTCGGATTCTGGATAAAATCAGCCCTTCTGGAAAGTGTGTAAATCAAACAAGGACTTTCTGGTGGCGTTATACAGGTTTCCCATGCCCCATGAGTACAGGAATAGCTCCCTGGGGAAGGAGTATGGGCACATGATGGCAGGGAGCCATTCTTGGATGGTCCCATCGTTCTGCAAGAATTCTCATGCAGGGAGAAGAAGCACGCGGCGACTGAGCTGGTAGGGATTCTGCTGATGGTTTTAATCGTTATGATTTGCTCCTGAAAGGTGATGTGGGATGAAGTGAAATATTTAGAATGCTGACATTCCTTGAAACAAAAATATAGAAAAAATCTTATAATTGCAGGGTGCCTTGTAGTTTTCACCTGCTCTCATGTGGATCCTTTTTCGTCCTTCTGAAATGCTTTCCCAGGAGAGAGCATTGTTCTCTTTATATAGACGAGGAGCCTGGGTTTCAAATGGTTAGGAATTCATCGCAGGCATTGGAATCTTTGGTTTCCTGGAACATTTTCTATTCAAGTACAGACCACATGACCTCTAAAGGCTGGCTCACTCTTTTTTTTTTTTTTTAGTTTGTTTGTTTTTTGAGATGGAGTCTCGCTGTGTCACCCAGGCTGGAGTGCGGTGGACAGATCTCAGCTCACTGCAAGCTCTGCCTCCCGGGTTTACGACATTCTCCTGCCTCAGTCTCCTGAGTAGCTGGGACTACAGGCACCTGCCACCTCACCTGGCTAGTTTTTTGTATTTTTTTTTTAGTAGAGACGGAGTTTCACCGTGTTAGCCAGGATGATCTCGATCTCTTGACCTCGTGATCCGCCCGTCTCGGCCTCCCAAAGTGCTGGAATTATAGGCTTGAGCCACCGCACCTGGCTGGCTCACTCTTAACACCACGATTGGGGATCCAGCCTCACCTCTGGGGTGGGTGGCAGGAACTCCACAGCCATCCTGGGTGCTCTGGGGTGGGGTGGCTGAACTGTGGCAGCCCCTCCCAGCTGAGCAGCAAGGCCAGGGAAAGCTCATTCCATTCCCCTTTGTTCTAACCAGGTAGAGGCTTACACTGCACATTTCCTTAGCTGGGAACATTTAGAACTTTACATTTAAAATCTAATCGGTGATCCAGGGGGTAGATACATGGGTACTCACTGTACAATTCCTACCTTTTTTGTATATTTAAAAATTTTTTTATGTATGTCATGGACGACAAAAGAAATGCAACCCCTTTGAGTTAGCTTTTCTGTATAGCATCTTCTAGAATCAGGAGGCTGGCCAGAGTTTTGTTTCATCAGAAATCTTAATCTTTCTGGTCAAGAGACGGCATTATTAAATTCTTAGTTGTGTGGTTTCTGGGAAACAAATATTCTAAATGAGTTCCAGGAATCACCTCTGTGACGTTTCTACAGGAAAAGTGACCACTCTTAAAGCTTCGCTGTCACTAGCAAGAATGATTGTGATGGTTTCTAAGCCGTCTCCAGACAATCTTTAGTTCTTTTATGCAGAGTGCTTTTATTCCAAGTGAAGTGCGGTTCTGTTTAATGATGACCTCCAGTTACTACAGGGATTGCAGCCGCATTTGATGGACGTGAACCTACTCATCTCTGGCTCCCCAGCTTCACCTCTGGGGTGGGTGGCAGGAGCTCCGCAGCCATCCTGAGCACTCTGGGGTGGGAAGTCCCTAGTGGGAGTGGACGGTGCATGGCCGGGACATTCCTGTCCCATGTTCCACACTGGTGTGTGCTCTCTCTCTGCCTTGTTTCCTCCCTTCATGCGTCTGTGGCGTTTCCTCCCTTCGTGCGTCTGTGTCCTGTTTTCTCCGTGCGTGCTGCAGTGGCACATTTCCTCCATTCGTGTGTCTGCGGCCTGTTTTCTCCATGCGTGCGTCAGTGGCGCGTTTCCTCCCTTCGTGCGTCTGTGGTGTTTCCTCCCTTCGTGCGTCTCTGGCCTGTTTTCTCCATGCGTGCCTCTGTGGCGCGTTTCTTCCGTCCGTGCGTCAGAGCCGTTTCCTCCGTCCATGCGTCTGTGACATTTCTTCCGTCCGTGCGTCAGTGGCGTTTCTTTCGTCCGTGCGTCTGCGGCGTTTTCTCCATGTGTGCGTCTGTGGCGCTTTTCCCCCCTCCGTGCGTCTGTGGCGCTTTTCTTCCCTCTGTGGGTCTGTGGTCTGTTTCCTCCGTCCATGAGTCTGTGGTGTTTTCTCCGTCTGTGGATCTGCGGCGTTTCCTCTGTGAGTCTGTGACCTGTTTTCTCCGTCCACGCTGAAGGCCGTCGCTTCTCTCTAGTCACCACTTACTGATCGCTCCCTGTGTGCTGAGCCTATGTCAGGTGTGTGGCGTGTGTCACCTGTGTGGCAGAGGTTTGCGTGACACATAAGGACACACACTTGGTGAGCCACAGTGATGGGGTCATAGCCACGCAGCTCGGCCCTTGGTCTGAGGGTCTTGGTGCCCACCCAGCTCTTCCCGAAGCAGCCTCGGGGCGGATCCCAGCTCTGCTTTCTCTCCTCAAGGCACCTCATGAAGTAAATTAAGCAAATCTAAAGTAGGAAACAGTTGTGAAATGAGACCTGGTTTCAGGTGTGTATGGTCATTTCTCTTTACATGGTTACTTCGTATACCCCAAATGATATACTTTTCCACCTGGTATAACAATTAATTACCAGCCATTACTGGTACAAAATTCCATGAAGGGTATTTGAGGAGGGCATAGTCTCAAAACCATGCTTTATTTTCACAGCTGTGATTTGCATGATAAAACTGTCAGGACTGTGACTTTGTTATCTTATTTTTATTTTTAGACCCTTGAAAGGAAGTTATTTAGTGATTACTTATAATTATGAAAATAATCTAATGATTATAGAACCTCATTAGAACAAGTATTATATTTTCTGTTCCTTATGTAAATGAAATCATCTTAATCCAGGCTGATGTTGGCAGGAATGGTCACGTTTAAAATGGGTAAGATGTTCATGTGATGTGCAGACCTCCCTCATATCCTCTCTGGAACATTCCAGGACATCCATCTCAATTCTCACTTGTTGACACCCTACCTTGTTTTGTGATTATTCTTGTTTGCATCAGAATTTTGAATCCACATACCTGAGATGATACTTACGTATGCATGTACACATGCATGTGTGTGCACGTGTGTATGCATGTGTATGTGCGTGTATGCGTGTCCATGTGCACGTGTATATGCATCAATGTGTGTACATGTGTATACGTGTATATGTGTGTGCGTATATGCGTGTGTATGCATGCATGTGCGTATGTGCGCATGTATATGTATGTATGCACACACGTGTACATGTGCGTGCAGTGCATACACGTGTATGTGTGTGCGTGTACATGTGTAGGTATGTGTATGCATGTGTATGCATGTGTGTGCACACAGGTATAGCTTTCCCTTTCATACAGGCTGTGTTGAGTATTGCTGTTAGGCAGTGACAACTTTCCATTTCCTCAGTCAGAAAATGGGTAGCTCATCATTAATAAAGATGAGCATTCAATATCAGGAATCCCTAAAGACAATTGAAATTGTCATATTAAGTAAATAAATTCCAAAACAAAGATAGTGTTCTGTACTATGTGTTCACATTGAACTTTCTTATAAAAATTGGTGTGGATGTTTCCCACTTATTGGAAATTACATGACTAGTTTAAGCCAAAACGTGGAATATTAATTCTGTCTTCAGATCACCTTTGCACATTTATGATTGATCTGTTCTGCTGTTCTGGAAGCTCTGAAAGCCACTCTGTCTTACCCTAGCTGGTGCCACGGTTGTGAGAATTCAGGGAAACAAGGTGTCTGCCAGTTTCAGTATTTTAGATCTCAAGCTGCCTCTTTTCTGCATCATAAACCAGTCTTAAAGAAAGACACAGTGTGACTTGCAGTGGATTATATCAGTTTTATTTTCTGTGGCTGAATCGTCACCCTACCTTGTGAATTAATGTTATTTTTCAGATCGTCTTCATAACACAGGGAGGTTCTCCAGTGTTGAGTGCAGGTTCAGTGAAAGCACTAACACTGTTACTACGGACTTAAACAGACTTGTTTTCCGAGGTGATAACCCTGGAGTCAGGCATTCAGTGTCCGCCCATCACTTCACTTGGTTCCGAGTTCTCGGTCCCCTCCGGCTCTCCTTCCCCTGCACCCTTACTTCTGTCTTACCTTCTTTTTGACTCATAGGCCCTCGGCAGAGGGTGTGTTGGGGGCAGATGTCTGCTGTGAATCTTCGATAACCTTGGGAGAGAACTTTTTCTTTGGAGCAAGACCTCTCTCAATAAACTTTCAGTAGCCCGAGTATCATCTGTCGTGTGAACTATTTGTGGAAAATGTTCAGCATTTTTCCTTGGCTTTTGGCCGATCTTTCTCCACCTGCCAGTTTCTTCTCAGTTTGCCGTGTCTGTACCCTCAGCAACCCCGTTCCAGCCCTGGTTACGTGTGAAGTAATCGAAGCAGAGCTCTGCAGATGAGAGAGTGTGTGTCGCCCCCCGAGTTCCCTTTCTGGCCTCTGAGTGTGGGTTGTGTTTTGTTCTGAGGGACGACTCTGAGGCTCCTGGCCCCTGTTTTGGAGCACCCCACACCAAAGTGGGTGTAAAATGAAAAATGGGTTTATGCTATATTATTATAATTCATAGAGCAGATGATAAAAATGCTTGAATCTGAACAGCAGCTGAAAATGAGGACATGGCGCCAGTTTGGATGTTGGATGACCTTCTTGAGAAAACTTTCATCATACTTTAGAAACCATGCGTGTGCTGTTTTCTATTTCATACTTAGAATGTGTACAGTGTGTGTTGTATGAATGCGTTGTATGAGTGTGTTGTGTTGTGTGTGAGTTGCATGGGTTGTATGTGTGTTGTATGTGCATATTGTGTTGAGTTGCATTTATTGTATATTTGAGTGTTGTGTGTTGTATGAGTGTGTTGTACGTGTATTTGTGAGTTGTATTTTTTGTATGTTGTATGAGTGTTGTGTGTTGTATGAATGTTGTGTGTTGTGCATATGTGTATGCTGTATATGAGTTGCATGTATTGTGTGTATGTTGTGTGAGTGTTGTGTGTTGTATGAATGTGTTGTATGTGTGTTTGTGAGTTGCATGTGTTGTGTGTTGTGTAAGTGTTGTGTGTTGTGAGTGCAAGTACATGTATTTGTGTTGAGTTATATGTATTGTGTATGTTGTATGTGTTATATGTTGTGTGAGTGTGTTGTACGTGCATGTTGTGTTGTGCGTGAGTTCCATTTCTTGTATGTGTTGTATGAGTGTATTGTATGTGTATGTTGTGTTGTGAGTACGTGAATGTTGCATTGAGTTGCGTGTGTTGTAGGTGCATGTTGTGTTGAACGTGAGTTGCATGTGTTGTACGTGAGCTGTATGAGTGTATTGTATGTGTATGTGGTGAGTTGCATGTATTGTGTCTATGTTGTGTGAGTGTTGTGTGTGCATGTTGTGTTGTGAGTTGTGTGTGTTGTGTTGTATGAGTGTTGTGTGTTGTATGAGTGTGTTGCATGTGCATATTGTTTGTGAGTTGTGTGTTGTGTGTCCTGTATGAGTGCATTGTACGTGCGTGTTGTGTTGTATGTGAGTTACGTGTGCTGTATGTATGTAAGAGTGTGTTGTACGTACATGTTGTGTTGTGAGTTGCATGTATTGGGTATGTGTTGTATAGGTTGTGTGTGTTTGTGTGCATTGTGTGTTGTCAGTGTTGTATACGCGCATTGTACATGCGTGTTGTGTTGTTTGTGAGTTGCATGTTGTCAGTGTGTACCGTGTGAGAGGCGGGGCATCCACATGACTGCTCCTCAGCGAGTCCTGCCTTGCAGCCCCTTCGGAGCTTGTAACTTCCCGAGTAGCCTAGAATCAGCAGCATGTTTGCCTCTGCCCCTCCCCAGGAGGCCTCAGCCAGGTCCTGTGCTCAGCCCGCCGCTGGGCGGTCTGCCTCTCTTGTCTCTCTTTTCTCTCTCGTTCTCCTGCGCCTCCTCCTTCTCAGAACCTGCATCCTTCCTCTGTGCTCCCTGGCAAGCCACACCTGGGACGTCGGAGTTCAGGCTCTCCCCGAAACCGTTTGCTCCTCTCTGAAGAGCGCCCCCCTTGACTGGCCGTGAGCAGCTGGAGTGGATTGCAGGGAAGGGAGGTGGGTGTCCCTGTAGAGATGCCGGGGTCTTACCTGGGGAGAACGGGCCTGCCCTCCTGCGGAAGGGGATGGGGCGGGAGGAGCCTCTCGTGGACAAGGGGCCCACCTCCTGCCCTCCTTCCCTCTATCCCAGTCTGTTGTGAGGGAGGGCGAGGCCCTAGGTGATTTCTATGCAGATCTTCAATTATCCAGGCTGTGAATCAAATACTTCTGTTTTTAAGATCAGAGGAAATCTCCTTTTCTTTGTCTGCCTTTTATTTTATTTTATTTTATTTTATTTTACTTTTTTTGAGAAGGAGTTGCTCAGGCTGGAGTGCGGTGGCGTGATCTCGGCTCACTGCAACCTCTACCTCCCGGGTTCAAGCGATTCTCCTGCCTCAGCCTCCTAAGTAGCTGGGATTACAGGTGCCCACCATCACATCCGGGTAATTTTTGCATTTTTAGTAGAGATGGGGTTTCACCATGTTGGCCAGGCTGGTCTCGAACTCCTGACCTCAAGTGATCCACTCACCTCGGCCTTCCAAGGGGTTGGGATTACAGGCGTGAGCCACCGCGCCCGGTCCGTCTGCCTCTTAGTTAGAACCTGGATATTTAATGTTTTAAATTTCACTTTTCCGGGTCAGAACAGTCGTGTTTCTTTTTCGTAGTGTTGCTATGAATGTCCTTTACGATTAAGAGACTGGGCTGGCTGCCCACTGGAGAGTGGTATCACTGGGTCACGGTCACCATCTGCCCCAGCAGGGTCCAGAGTGTTTAGAGTCTTTCCTGGGTGTAGACACCCTTTTGTCTGACGTTCAGATAAAACCAATCACCATATTCAGTTAATCAAAGAGATCAGAGCTGGGAACGGTTAGTGCACATCCACCTCTCCCGAGAGTGTTCACGCCTCTTCCACGCGGGGCTAGGCTGCTGCTGAGCGTGATTCTACTGGCTGTGGGTGTGGCCTCTTTCCTCAACCACAGCCATCGCAGGCCTGCCATAGTTTTGATTCTTCTAGAAGAGAATAGGCAACACAAGAGAAACAAGATGTTAGATTTGAAACCTTTAAAAATTATTTCCTCAAACATTATGTATATTTTTTGCCCATACCTAATTTGATAGCAATTTAGAAAAGATTAAAATGAAAAAAAAAATTCCCCTATATTAAGTCTTTGAAAGGCATCCAACTTAGTTTTCATACAATTATTGTCTCTTTGGTGTCGTACTTTATTGGTTTCAGTAATGTGTAACAAGTACACCGGCATAAACAGATTTAGGAGCAAACAGCTGCTTCATGATTATAGTTCAGCTCGCGGGGCCCAGTTGTGGGAGTGCAGCCTGTGCCTGTCTGTGCTCCAATAGGGCTGGTCACCTTGAGCATCTGGGAGTGTCTGGGTAAGTGAGGTCTGGACAAGGCAGCATCCACACACCTGCGTAGTTCTCACTTTGTCCACGTCATCCGGCAATGCCACAAAATTATCAAGTAAGTGTTCTCCAAGCGCATATTCAGTTAGTGTTTGGAAAGTGCATAGGTAGCTCATACAGCACCTTCAGGAGAAGCTAGGAGCCCAGGAATGAGAGCAGGTGTGAGGCCTGTACTCTCTTTGCGTAGATAAAATAAGCATGTGCATATCTGAGACCAGAAAGTTAGATGGAGGCCAGAATGTGGAAGTCCTTACCTGTCGGATACTAGGAAGCCACTGAGGGTTTCGGAGAGAATCGTGCCTCTGATGTGCGGCATGCCATGGAGCCAGAGGGACAGAGCGGGCTCATGCAGGGCACTCGCCGTGGCGAGAGGAAGAGAGAAGGCAGCCAGTGAGCTGAGCGATTCGGTGCCTGGGTCAGGAGGGGAAGAGGGAGTGCAGGAGGGCGGATGAAGCTGCGAGTCTGCACCCGGAGGTCGGCGTTGCGCTTTGCTGGAAATCAGGAGGAGAAGCAAGTGTGGACCTGACTCGGAGATACTTAGAGACACCACTGCAAGCTGCGAGTTTGGAAATACAGGAGGAGGTTTGGGGAAAATCTGGAGCAGGGTGCATTTGGGAGCCTCTTACGTAGAAGTGCAGGTCAAGTAGCCAGAGTGTGAGGCGCGCATGTCTCGAGAGAGGAGGCCAAAGGAAAGCCCACATTTGGAAATGGAGGAAGGGTTGGAAGACCCAGAAAAGGTCCTGCTTAGAGTCCAGAGAAGAGCTGGATGGCGCAGTTCACTAAAGCCCAGAGCTGAGAGTTTCCAGGAGAAAGTCCCAAGCGTTGCTGAAAACCAGGGTGCAGGACTCCAGTTGGAGCCTGGGAGGGGAGCTTGGCGGCCCTGATCCCTGAGAGCAGCCAGAGCCTGGGGGTCTCGCGGAAGTAGGTGGGAAGTGCAGGAAGCAGATGGATATGATCCTTCAAGCCCTGGTGCTTCACACGGGCAGCCAGCCGTGGACCAAGACACAGCTGGAGAGGAGCCTGAACCCACAGCGTCTCCAGGTGGAGGAGGGAGCCAGGAAGGGCAAAGGTACCTGGAAGAAAGGGGGCAGGCATGGAGCCACGTCCCCAGGGAGGCTGCAGTCTTCTTTCTCTGTTCATGGACTGATTGTTGGTTATTTTGAGTTCTCAAAGTCATCCACTCGATGTGGTCCAGAGAAAGTTCCCAGGGGTCTCAAGCCCGGAGCAGGCCTTGTGCTTTTCCGAACACTGTGCGTGTTGACTCAGGGTTACTGTCAATGGCTAATTCTAGCGTGTCTTTTGTTGAAGTCTGCAGAAGAGCCTCAACCAACACCAGCTTTTGAAGAACTTAGAAAACTTGTGTTCTTCTGATTCTGGGATTTTTGCCTGAAATGCTTCGTATATTTTTGGCTTAGGAGTTCTTAGCACTTGTGTTACGGCATTTGGAGCTCTGTATTTTTGTGATGTGCTAGCTAGTGAGGATGTTTAAAATTGGATTCCTAGAAATCAGGTTATAGGAGCTCTCGGCCACGCTACAAGGTTTATGTTTTGACCCCTCATAGTGGATCGCGTTGCGGTGGCTATTCTTAGTATTTGTGGAACACCTGACTGGTGATGCTAGGAGAATGTGATTTGTTTTCTTTGTAAGTCTAAAGTCTAATGACCTTGTAGAGTCTTTATACCCGTCTCTTATAAATCAGCTTTAATGTACTTGAAAGTGTCCTCATTGTGCCCTTGAAAACCAGGCGCACATTTTAAGTCATCCTTTTAAAATCCTTTTCTCCAGCCTGTGCCCTTTGTCTGTTTTGTTTCCTTCACTGCAACATCATGAAACAGGGACAAGGGCTAGAATCTGTTTCATACACAGAGCTTGAAACAGGGACAAGGACTAGAATCTCCGTTTCATCCACAGAGCTGAACTGTGCTGAGCGACCTGCTTTGCCGACGTCTGTTTCTGTCGTGAGAGGGAGCCCAGGCCTCTTGACTTTTCCTTTTGTACATTTTCAAAAAGAATATTTTTTCCTCTCTCGGGTCCATTCCACTGTGAGATTCTCTCCTAAGGCTGTTTCTTTGCCTTCCATTTTGACAACTATGATTTAGTTTCCGAGATGATGAAAGGGCAGTGAAAAGGCCTGGGAAAGAGAAAGCAGGAAGGGAAGGAATTATCTCATGATTTTCGTCAGAAGGAAATCACTCAGACAGAAATGCTATTACAAGTGGGTCAGATCCCACGAAGTGAGATTGAATAAGTGGCATCGTATCACACAACTCTGTTTTACATTCTTGCTGTTGCCAGGAGTAACGAAAAGAACGAGTATATTCATTCTGACGTCAAATATATATCTTTGCTGACTCTGACTATAATTAGCAGAATTCGTTCAGTTCAAGTTTGAGAAAACCTTTACAGAAGAGGGTCTTCGTGCACGTGTGCCTATTTCTATTTGTATGTTCACATGTATTTGAGTATAAATGTGTGTGTGCCGTGTGTGAGACCTCATTATTTGAAATCAAGAAATGTGCAGCAGAGCTTATTAATTACGAGAAGGTACATTTGGGGGATAAACCACTTTGTTTAGAATTGAATAATGGAGTCCTTGAGGGGTGTATATATGTATGTGTGTTTGCATTTATGTGTATGAAAATATGTATTGCATGTATATGTGTTGTGCATGTATGTGTGCCTTTGTGTGTAATGTACAGTGCATGCATGTGTATATGTGTGCATGTGTATCTGTTGCATGTATGTGTGTGCATGTGTTACATGTTTAGGCATGGCAGTGCACATATGTGGAAATATGCATACATGGATGCTCGTGTGTGTATAGTTATACATGTCTATTTGTGCATGTTATGTCCATGCATTTACATATGTATGTGTGTGTCAGAATGTATATGCATGAATGTGTATGTATATGCATGTGTGTTTGAATGTTGTGTGTATGTGCATGCATGTGTTATGTGTTGGTATTATGTGATTATGTGAATGTGTGTGCATGTGTGTATGTATGTATTGCATGTAGGTGTGCGTGTGCATGTGTGTGTGTGTGTGTGTGATATGTGTCTGTGCATGCATGCATGTGCACATTTGATTTGTGAGTCCTCTCTGGGAGGGCCATCTTCCTGGAGACAGTGCATGGGATCCTCTGCTGTCCTCTCAGGGAGAGAGACATTGTGAAGATTCGAGCCATTAGGTAAACATGCCTGATGTTGTATAAAATATATATTTACATATACCACTGGGGTTAAATATATGTTAAATGGGTGCAAAGCTGTTATATTGCATTAAAAGTCATGTTAATACTTCCTTGTTAAAGGCTCTGTGAGTGACTTCCTGTACATGGGGCATAATACACCACACAGAATTACAGCGGGTCAATGGTATTTGCCAGGAGGTCTGGCTTATGACTGGTATTTCTAGTTGCAGACATGCAGGTTGAGCTTTTCTGGACTTGGAGGACGGTCATTGACTCTGCCCACTGAATGATACCAGCCTCTTTGCTGCTTCCTTGTTCTGCCGGCTTCATCCAGAGCTGGGACAGCTGCTCTCAGACGCATTGTACTTTTCTCTCCATAAAAATCTGCAGCATTTGTTAGCAGTCCAGTAGCAGACCGAGTGGCAGGTCCAGGGGCAGGTCCAGGGGCAGGTCCAGCGTCAGGTCTAGCATCAGGTCCAGGGGCAGGTCCAGCGTCAGGTCCAGGGGCAGGTCCAGTATCAGGTCCAGCGGCAGTTCCAGCCAACTTTCCACATGGCCCAGGTGAAAATGTACCCCCTCCCTTCCATTGTTCACAGCAGTAGTTATTAGTAGAGCCTACTGCCATTTCTTCTTGAGTTCCTCACAGTGGATGGTAAGCATTTGCTTTATTAAAGCAAAGCTCCATGCTCTTCGTGCTAAGTCTCCTCTGCCTTTCTGCGAGAGGCTAGAATTGGGATCGACCCTCAGCTGTGCCAGAGCCTTGATACTTGTCTCAGTTCTGGAATCTACTCTTTCCTTGTTGCCTTCCATCCACCGACAGCCATCTGTCTTCCTGTCACTCCTTCAACACGGAGTCCAGGAGTGTGCACACAGGTGAGCCTGTGTGGATGCTGGTTTCGTAGGATCTTATCTGGACCTTAGTCATCTTTTCACTAGGAAACCAGACACTGCAAAGGACTTACAGAAAAGCCCAAAGAAACCATATCAATGGAATCATAGAGACAGAATTCTATAACCATAGGAAATGGCATTGATTATCATGAAATGTGCATTTATGTGAGGCATAGTAAAATATCACATTTCTTACGGGGTAAGAGCTTGGGAAAGAGATTATGAAAGTATAACTGGCTCTACTCTTGTATCGTGGAGGATGGTAAAGTGATGCAAGATTATTGTATAGAATGGAACCAACTGAATAGAATTATAGAGAGTAGCGCAGGATAGAACAAAGAGTATAATGTTATATAGGGTAGCATAGAACAGAAGAAACATTGTAACATTATGTAGTATAGTATACAATAGGACAAATAGTATTGCATGGTCTAGAATAGAACAAGTGGGATAGTATTGCAGAGTATACAGTTGAACTAATGGCGTAGTATTGCATAGCATAATATAGTCTAGATTAGAACACACAGCATAGTATTAATATTACATAGTATGGTGTGGAATAGTAGAGTCGCATGGCACAGAACGGAGAGGATAGTGTTCTGTAGCACTGATGCAGGAGTTTTGCTCTTTAGCTCGGCTGAGTCCAGGTTCTTGTCTCATGACCAGGAAGAAACAGGCACGTGGACATCGAAGAGTGCGTGCAGTGGAACTTATTAAGCTAAAAGGAAAGCTCTCGGCGAAAACAGGGGTGCTGAGAGCAGGTTGCTTGTTGCCGCCTTCCCAGTTGACTACAAGTGCTTTTATATAGAAGCTGATGGGGCTGGGCTCCCTGTCTGTGTAAGGAGCGATTTTCTGGTGGCTCCACCCCATTCCCCCTTGCGCATGGGGGCCCTTAGTCTGCTGTGAGCATGTTTAGGCAAGCTCCCTATCTGCACAAAACTGGAGGCTGCAGGCTGGAGGCTCTCTGAGACCCTTTCCTTACTGTCTGCCTAAGGCAAGCTGGCTAACTCCTTTCTGTATAGAAGAAAATAGTATAGAATAGAACAGATAGTACAGTATTATATAGTATAGAATGAAACTGTTGTATTCTATCGTAGAGAATGGAATAGTATAGAATAGAACAAACAGATCTTACTAGTGTAGTATAGAATAGTAGCCTCGCGCAGCACGGAGCAGTGTTGTGTTCCCTATGTACAGAGCGTAACCACCAGGAGAGCGTTCTTCAGTGGGGCATCACTGGCCCTTCATATTTCCTTGGTTTTCTGGAAATGAGGACAGGGAGATAAGGGAGAGGGAGGAGGTTGGCTTTCTTACTTTCAAGGTGCTCATTACTTCTTGGGGATCATTTGATGATGCCCTTTGGTAGTGTTCTGTGAAGCAGTCTATGGACTCTGTAGGGTGAAATGTGGAGCAGTCTGTGGACTCTGTGTAGGGTGAAATGTGAAACAGTCTGTGGACTCTGTGTAGGGTGAAATGTGGAGCAGTCTGTGGAGTCTGTGTAGGGTGAAATGTGAAGCAGTCTGTGGACTCTGTGTAGGGTGAAATGTGGAGCAGTCTGTGGAGTCTGTGTAGGGTGAAATGTGAAGCAGTCTGTGGACTCTCTGTAGCATGAAATGAGGTGTTTTATGTAAACAGTTGTCTCGTGCCTGGCACATGGCAGAGCCTCCGTGGATCTTGCTGTTGTGAACTTTCTGATAACTTCTCTACAGTGCCCTCCACACCATAAATACTATGCATTGTGGGAAGTCCGGGCCTTTTCAAAGGCTGGGTTTCATTTTAACAAAATTGGAAAGCCCTGCATATTTGGAGTGGCCAGATCATCCTGCACTTAAATGACTTCACCTGTCCAGCTGGGTACAGCTGGCTTTTCTGTCTTTTCTCCGTTTCTTTCATCTGGCAGTCTCTTCAGGGAAACCTTGACTTTGTTGTCAGGAAAACACTGATTAGCGAGAGATCAGATAGCAGCTGTGAAGAATGAAAGCCACACTAGTGCCTGATGAGGAGAGATGCGCCTCCCTGCGAGCTGCCAAGGTTTATGGAGTGGAATTCCCTGACGCCACTGCCCTCACTGCCTGCACCTGCGTCTGCTGTGGGTTCATTTCCTTATTGGACTTGGCTGGGGACCGCCTAAGGGGTGGATGGGCCAGGACTGGGTAATCTGGGGAAGGTGTGCGCAGCATTCCTGTTTGTAGTCTGTGTCCCTGTTGGAAGAGATGCTTTTAGTGCATCCGTTAATCCAGATGTGATTAGCAAGCGGTGTCTCTCCCAGGTGAGAGTTGGTGCATCTCTGCTGAGCCACTTCTGACTTCATCCTTTTTCAAGTCTGTTACAAAGAGAACTTTGGTTTCTCAAGCCTTAAGGATTAATGTCAAAGAGCAATTTAGTGTTCTTTTTGAGTTTCCAGCCTGGCTGTGGATGATTCGTGAGTCCTTGGTGGTTAGGGCCACAGCACAATCGGTGGGCCGTCTGTTCCCCACCCTGGTGGATACTTTCTCACCCAAAGAAATGTATTCTGTTAACATGTCTCAATTAGAATATTTTAGTAGGAGACAGAGTTATGGTTCTTGTTTTAATTTGTAATAGATGATTACTGTAGCAGGATCAAGGTTGAGACTTGCAGTGTAGCTCATGGAAAACATTGATTAGAAACACCCAAAATATATCACGAGCTTTGTTGCTGCAGCTCCAAGGGACTAGGAATGCATATACATATTTTTCTTTTGTTATTATTTATTATTTTTATTTTTGAGACAGACTCTTGCTCTGTCACCCAGGCTGGATTGCAGTGGCATGATCTCAGCTCACTGCTACCTCTGCTTCCAGGGTTCAAGAGAATCTTGTGTCTCAGCCTCCTGAGTAACTGGGATTACAGGTGCCTGCCACCATGCTCAGCTAATTTTTGTATTTTTAGTAGAGATGGGGGTCTCACCGTGTTGGCCAGGCTGGTCTTGAACTCCTGACCTCAAGTGATCTGCCCACCTTGGCCTCCCAAAGTGCTGGCATTACAGGCATGAGCCACTGTGCCTGGCCGCCATGACCATTTTAAATGTGGCACTGAATATCTGCCTTTTTTTTTTTTTTAAGAAGTGCAGATGTTACCCCTCACACCTCTATTCTGGGGCTGGCCTGGGCTGGCCAGCAGGGTTCCCAGGTTCGAGGCCATGTCTGAAGTGTTGTTGGACAATGTGGATCTGTGACCCTTGGTCTTTGGGGACTTGGGGCACCCCGAGACACCCAGAGTCTTGCGAGGGTTTACGGCTCTGTGTGTGGCTGCTGTGAGACAGCTTTGGGCGGGGAGGAAGGAGAGCAGAGCCCATCTGTCCTGGTGCGGAAAATGCCCAAGAAAGTAAAGAAATGGTACAAAAAAATCATCATCTGCCCTGGTGCCATTTCTGTTAAAAAAAAAAAAAGAAAAGAAAAATTCACTCTGAATGTGGTTCTGTGCTTGAGGAGGATAAAAATATCTGGAAAGACGCACAAAGTGTTCTTACGGGGTCAGCGCCGGGAAGTGGGATGGGAGGCTTGGGAGTGTGTGGAAAGGAGGACGTGGCATATTTTATTCTAGTCTATTTGGTAAAGCGAGTGACGAAAGTGAAGCTTGAGTGATCCGAGCAGCTCGGCCTGGCCATGGGTAGATCCCAGCGTGTCCCACCTCCCGCCTCCAGCTGCAGCTCTATTTCTCAGTCACAGATGAGACAGGTGGCCTGAGGCTGTTGGCGGAGGAGGGGCAGCTCGGTGTCCCCAGCACGTGACTGTCCAGGCTGCTCTTGGGCCAGCCTGAGGGAAGGGGCGGAGGAGAGCTGGGAGGGTGCACAGTGCGTCCCCCTCCCCCGCCCTGGTACTGAGGTGAGCCCAGGCTGCTGTCAGGATGGAGGAAGATGCCCTCAGGACGGAGGAAGAGGCCGGTGGAGTTTGGTCAGCAGCCAGTGTGGTCTTTCCCACAGGGGATATGCAGTGGGCCAACTCGCAGGAAAAAACTCTGCTTTAGTTTTTAAATTTTGCTCATTCTGTTTATCGTGCTGGTCATGGTAAGATCTGGATATTGTTGGTAGGAATCAGTGTCAATTGCATACAGTTGACTCTTGTCCAACACAAGCTTGAGCTTTGCGGGTCAACTTATAGGTGGATTTTTTCAACCAAACTCAGGGAGAAAATAGAGTGTTCTGCTACGTGAAACGCATGTCGGAGGGCTGATTCTTTGTACACGCAGAAAATATTGTTCCTGCCATGTGAAACGCGTGTCGGAGGGCCGACTCTTTGTATACGCAGATTCAGCAGGTCCACCTGTGCGGCTTGAATGTGCCTGGATTTGGTGTCCATGGCGTCCTGGAACCGACTTCCTGAGTCCATCGAGGCTGGCCCCGGGATCGACTCCTTGAGGACGGCGAGGCTGGCCCCGGGACCGGCTCCCTGAGGACAGCGAGGCTGTTTCTAGTAGCAGGTGGTTTATTTTGTGTTTTCCCCCTGGCTCCACACCCCGTTCTCAGAGACACGGCTGTCACAGGGGGACCAGCTGGGGCAGGGGAAGAGTGGAGAGCACCTGGTAGAAGTGGCCATGGGCTCTCTTAGGAACGATAACCGTGGCACCTACCGTAGATGAAGATGTTGTTGGACTGCACTCTTCTTGTGTTGGTCTGGGGCATGCAGTGGCCGTGGGCTGGTGTGGTCCACAGCCCCAGTCTGGGGCATGCAGTGGCTTTGCGCTGGTGTGGTCCACAGCCCCGGGCTCCGTGGTCCCTGACCCTGAAATCCCATCCGGTGCTGTGTCACCTTGGGCAAGCTGTCTCCTGAGGGGAAGGGAACAGGGAACAGCCCTCCCCGCATGGCCTCCCCAGCACCACCCACTCCCAGGACCTCCAGTGTTGACCCTGCTGGGGGTTCCTCTCTCCTGGGGGGACCTTGTCCCAACAAGAGGGCTCCATGGGCTGCAGGAGGTGTCGAGCTATTTTCTCTCCTGGAACTGGGTTGCTGGCAGCTCCCAGAGGCAGGAGGAAAGGCTCAGAAGTGCCTTCATAATAAGGAGTTGTTGACGTGAACTTTGGACAGCAAACATTGCTTACATTTCCTTTTCCGTTTTGATGCGTTAATGGTGTGCGGCAACACCGTGACACACGGGGATGCGGGTGACGGGTGATCCCCCCGCAAGGGGGCCATGCACCTGTTTGATAATAAGAAGGTATGCTTCTCTTACTGCAAATAAAACTTTTAATGGTTTTCTGCCAGAAAGACCCTGTCCTTTATGTAGGATACATAGAGGATCATTTGGCAAAGGATTGGGGATTTGGGGTTAAACTAAAAACAAATTAATTTCATTTTATAGCACTCTGAACCCATTTGAGTTAATTATTCATTGAGAATTTGAATAGCACACACTGTTCTGACTTCCAATTTCCCCCTAATGAACGGCATTTGCTGTAATATGACAAAACCCTGAGTCTTAGAATTACTGGGTAATGTGGAAAAAGTCAAAGTTGGTTCTCTGTTGTTTTGCTTTAAGGAAATTATATTATTTTACAGCCACTTAGTTTTCTCCTTTCCAATAAGAAAAAATGCTTTCTTACTACCTGAAAATTAGTGAAGGTCAAGAGGACACAGGCTGCAGTGCATTAAAAGCCACCATCAAATGTGGACGTGGACCGAGTTTTCCCCTGTTCTCTCCCACCATCAAATGTGGATGTGGACTCAGTTTCCCCCTGGTCTCGCCCATCATCAAATGTGGACGTTGACCCAGTTTCCCCGTGTTCTCGCCCATCATCAAATGTGGACGTGGACCCAGTTTCCCCCGTTCTCTCCCACCATCAAATGTGGACGTGGACCCAGCTTCCCCCTGTTCTGGCTAACCATCAAATGTGGACTTGGACACACTTTCCCTCTGTTCTTGCCCACCATCAAATGTGGACACGGATTCAGTTTCCCTCTGTTCTTGTCCACCATCAAATATAGATGCGGACCTAGTTACCTTCTGTTCTCACCCACCATCAAATGTCGATGTGGACTCAATTTTCTTCTGTTCTCGCCCACCATCAAATGTGGACATGGACTCAGTTTCCCTCTGTTCGTGCCTACCTTGCCACCATGGCTCATTTCACAGTCACTCAGGAAAGGAAGAAACATTATTTTTAATAGGCATGAAGGCAGTTGTTTTTAACGTAAGGAGCAAGACATAATTCCAGCAATGGAAATTGCCAGCTGAGTGGGTCTGTGTGAGGTTTGGAAGAAAAAAAGGATTTTACCTTCCCCTCTCTGTGTGTGCCCACCTCCCCCAGTTGAGAGTCACAGATTTAATTACTTTAATTTTGAGCTTAAAATAATTTGACAGCCTAACAAAAACTACTACAGTCCTATAAAATTCTGCTGTGTGTTTGGTTTTTCAGTTGCTTTTCTGAATATGGTAAATGAATGCATTATGAGTTGTTATTTTAGTAATTGCTGTAAAAATTAATGTATGTTATAACCAAGTGTTATAAAGTTAATTTAGCACCAAAGTAAAGCTAAAGCTGCATTGATTTCCCACTGTACTTGTGCATAACAACGGCTCCATGAGGCAGGCGCTGTGACCCTGCAGTCTGGTGGGAGCAGGTGCCACCTGGCTGGTGCGGTCACTGCCCATCCCCTCTTGCTACCGGGCAGCTTTGCAGTTTCCAGGCTATGCGGGAGTTAAGGCGGGTGGTCAGTAAGTGACGGTGGGAAGTTGGGTGGTGCAGGTTGGCATGGGGTGGAAGGAGGCGTGGAGAGCCTGGGGAAGGCTGGACAGCAGCTCCGGTACCTGCACAGGGGGGCAGGGTGAGGCGGCACCGGGCAGTGAGTAGCTCCTGGAAACAGCCCTTGGGGTTTTTATAGACGAGTCTGTCTTCAGCTCTGCACCCCTTTCCTGCTGAGTCCGGGTGGAGGGTGGAGACGTCGAGCGCTTGTTTCTCCAGGTGAGGTCCCATCGGACACAGCCAGTGTTTCCTGGAGTCCCCTCACCTGGGAACGTGCCCCTGCTCTTTTCAGAACAAAACAAATCTTAGTTAAACTTGACACATCACCTTTCCAGAAGGTGTTTAAGTCTGTATGCCTGTTAAGTCACCTAACTTTAAAGAGTAATGATCCAATATGCTTCTTTTTAGGGGAGAAAACCTAGCTGATTTAAAAGAAAAAATCAGAGGTTGGGGTCGCAGCATTTTGGAGGAGACTTGGTTTATGTCCTAGTGGGCAGCAGTGTTTCCTCAACTGTTGTGTTTGCTCTATTATTACATTACAGAGGTGACACTTCAAACACAGGGAAATGGAAGACAAAACAGCCCCTCCCCATTCAGAGATAAACGTTATCAACATATTCATGCACTTCCTTCTGCTGTTTTTGCTCTTCACTTTTTATTTTAAGACCACGTTCGTAGGATGGATATGTAATTGTTTATGGTGACTTTAAAAGCACCTTTCTTGCTAAAAAGAGTATTTTTTTCAGTCTGGAAAATTTAGACAACAAGTGTTGTTTAAAAATTAATTATAATACCACCATGAAGTCATCAATGTTTTTATACATTTTCTTGGTCTCTTTGTGGACTTAATATATACAATTTAACAAATTGGAAATAATGTAATTTTATGCATAAAATGTTTCTTGGCTTTAGAGATGGAGCAGAGAGGAGGCACAGGGCTTCCCGCTGGCTGAGGTCCTCCCAGGGTGTGACCAGCAGCCTCCCAAGTTTAGGGTCTGCACGGAGTAAGATTTCTAAATTGCCTTACACCACAAGCCCTGCAGCCACGTGACCCTTTGATAAGGGGGTGTACTCTGATAGATTTTTCAAGACAAGAGTTTGCTGGATCTGAGGCTGTTTCAGCTGCTTCTGGAGACGGCAGCTCTGGGACGTTTGTGCCAGCTCTCCCTCAAGACACCACGGATGCCACATCCTCATCTTTTGGAATCCAGTGTTGTAGAGGAGAAGTCTGAAGCCAGTTTGATTTTTGCTTCCTGGTAGGAAACTGATGTTTTCAGGCTTTTCCCCTTTATTTCCATAATGAAGATGATGTCCCACCTCATCTAGAGGTGTTTTTGTTACTTTGTGGGGAATGTCCAACCCTTATGTGCCCCTTCAGGTCCTCAGTCCCTTTCTCAACTTCCTCGCAATCCTCCCATCTCATCCATCTTCACTGTAATTCTGTTATTTTTTTCATTTTTGTGCTCAATTTCCCATGCGACTTTTGTTCTTGTTTCACAGATGCCCGTGCCAAACTTTATGTCGGAGGCTCGGGGGCCGTGTTTTATTCTGTCTGCCTCTGCATGTACTTTTGAGAAGTGGGGTTGGAGGTTGCCCCCCAGGTGCTGTTTCAGCTGGACCTGCCTAGACTCTATGAATTGGGGGCATCGAGCAGAGCCCATGTGGCTCTATGGTGGGCCGTGTTGCTGAACCGTACGTCTGAGGTTTGGGGGCCATGTTTCATTCTGTCTGCCTCTGCATGTACTTTTGAGAAGTGGGGGTGGGGGTTGTCCCCTTGGTGTTTCAGCTGCACCTGCCTAGACTCCCTGAAGTGGGAACGTTGGACAGAACCCATGTGGCTCTACAGTGGGCTCTGGTGCTGACAGAGCAAGAAGCCGCACTCCCAGGACGTGCTTGCAGCTGTTGGCAGGTCTGGGATTGTGACAGGATGATTTCCTTCTCTAAAATACATCTCAACTGTTATCCAGAGGGTTGGCTGTAGGCTTTCAACAGCTTCACTCTTCTTAGTAACCAGGAGACAATTCACTAAACAGAGTTACTCTCACGGTTTAATTAGGAATTTCTGCGAGAGGCTGGTGGGACAGCTCCCTCTGCAAGCCTCCTGCAGCCTCCCTGTCCCCACTCTTGGGCCCAGCCACCTGCATTGGTCTGTGGAGGCTGCACATTCTCTGTTCTCCTAAGGGGCTCCTGGACTTTGGGGCAGCCTTGGTAAGCTGATGTGTAACTCCCAGTCTCTTATCTCTTTAAGTAAGTAGGTTCATGGAATCCTGATCTTCTAAATTGTTTCATCTTTGTAAAACAGCCACAGTTTCCTAAGCCACCTTGTGTCTGAATGTGAATCACTTGTTATTTTTCACTGCAGAATGAACAGAACTGGAATCATAAGATTTAGAGGGTGATGAAAAGACAGAGGTGAGCATATTCCATTTTCTCACCTTTTCCTTACACTTTTTCCTTAAATGCACCCCTCATATGTCTGTGAAGTTCTTCCCAATTCCATAACGTCACTCCATCCTCAAGTGGAACATTTGTGAACAGTAACAAGTATTGATGTGTACACCTCTGCAGCCCAGCAGGAATTAATGCTTTTTATTTATGAATGGATGGTCATCGGATGGCCAGATGGATTCCCTGTGAATTGCGGGGGTCCTCATGCCTCCTTGTGAGTGACATGCACAATGGCGAGGGCTAGGGAATCTCAGTCTCTGTGATTCGAGTAGTGACATTGTTTACGCAAGGCAGGTGGATGACTCTTTGAGCTTGGCATGCTCGTGGGTGGCACAGCACAGCTGACATGGAGTGGGGCAAGGGCTTGTTCCACGAGTCTCTGTGCTTTTGTTGTTGTTGTTGTTGTTGTTTTGAGATGGAGTCTCTCTCTGTCACCCAGGCTGGAGTGCAGTGGCACGATCCAGGCTCACTGAAAGCTCCGCCTCCCGGGTTCACGCCATTCTCCTGCCTCAGCCTCCCGAGTAGCTGGGACTACAGGTGCCCGCACGACGCCCTGCTAAATTTTTTGTATTTTTAGTAGAGACGGGGTTTCACAGTGTTAACCAGGATGGTCTCGATCTCCTGACACTGTGATCCACCCGCCTTGGCCTCCTGAAGTGCTGGGATTGCAGGCGTGAGCCACCGTGCCTGGCCTGTTTTTGTTTTTTTGAGAGGGAGTCTTGCTCTGTCGTCCAGATTGAAGTGCAGTGTCATGATCTTGGCTCACTGCAACCTCCACTCACTGCAACTTCTCCCTTTCAGTTCGAGCAATTCTCTTGCCTCAGCCCCCCTAGTACCTGGGATTACAGGCATGTGCCACTATGCCTGGCTGATTTTTGTATTTTTAGTAGAGACAGGATTTTGCCATGCTGGTCGGCTGGTCTTAAACTATTGGCCCCATGTGATCCGCCCGCCTTGGCCTCCCAAAGTGCTGAGATTACAGGCATGGGCCACTGCACCCGGCCCTGTGTTTGACTCTTAAATCTTCTTTTTCTTTTTAATATTTCTGTTTCTGGACGGCCACTCAGTGGATATGGAGGAAGAGTTCACAGATGTCCATATTACATTTCTTTCTTAAATTAGCCTCCCTTGAACACTGCTATAGGGTACAGACGCATGAAGGGCTGAAAGGGTGGTTGCGTCCCAGGAAGTGTGAGTGTGGAGCTGGTCTGTGAGACCCCAGTGCCGGTGAAGGCACCCGTGTGAGATGGCCTGGGATGGGGGTGTGCAGAGCCCTGACCGTGGCACACACCCTTCAGCTTTGATGCTTCAGGCCATTGCTCTGGTCATCAGTGAGCAGAAGGTCTAACAGCAGTGATATTTATCACTAGCTGTGTTGACCAATGTGTTAGGAGGGTGAACCTGTTTGACTTAAGCTGTTTGACGGGTTTGCATTTAAATAGACAACTGGTGACCTGGTGCCTGGACGCTTGCTCTGTGACCTGCCCCATGTGGCTTCTCCCTCTGGTATGCATTAGATGAGATGGGCGTGTTTAGGGTGGTGTGGCCCTAGACTGCAATGCATTAGAAGTACAAACCCTGCCTCACCCCAGATCTGCCCCACCCCAGTGTGACTTTTGGAGGTGGAGGCCCAGCATCCTTCACCTGCCCTCCAGGTGGGCCTGAGGATGCTGAGGTTTCAGAGCGCTGCTTTGCTAGCACTCCAGCAAGTCCTGCTTAAAGAGGCCAGGATCTGAAATGGCAGCTTATCAAATTGTATAGCAGAAAAATAGAAACGTTTCCTTAGAATGGGTGTAGGAAGAAAAATGATTTCCTTCACCATATCTGGAAAATATTTGGAATTATTAGTGGTCTCCTGTATTTCTTTCTTTTCTTTTTTTTTTGATACAGGGTCTCACCCTGATGCCCAGGCTGGAGTGCAGTGGTGCAATCTTTGCTCCCTGCAACCTCCGCCTCCTGGACTCAGGTGATCCTCTCACCTCAGCCCCCTGAGTATCTGGGACTACAGGCATGATACCACACCTGGCTAATTTTTGTATTTTTTTTTTTTTTTTTTTTTTTTTTAGAGACAGGGTCTTGCTATTTTGCCCAGGCTCGTCTCAAATTCAAGCATTTGTCCTGCCTCAGTCTCCCAAAATGCTTCTGTACCTCTGACCCAACAAGGAAGGACAAGAGGTGTGAGCCACCCTCCCGGCCTCCTGTCTTTCCTTGTTGGAGCAGGGATGTGGAAGCACTTGCCGCAGCTGACCTGAGTATATCTCGTTTTGCTTTGTTTTCCTCACGGGTAACTTGGCAGTGCTGTGCACCAGTGCTGCTGGCCAGCTGTTTTTTGATGGACTGGCAGAAAATCAAACAGAGACCCGGGTTCCTTTCTCCCTGGGTACTGACCAGGTGGGAGAGGAAGGACGTTATCTGAGTATCATCTTCATGAGGGCTGGTGGGGGAAACGTCAACTTTAAGGTGCCTGGGATCTAAGGCATGGAACCCAGAGTGCAGCAGAACATAGGGGATGTAGCCTTGGGAGCAGAGACGTGCGGGCCGGTGCCCTCGTTCCTGGCGGGTTCTGAGTGCAAGAAAAGGTTAGTGAACCAGACGAGGTCACGGAGCAACCTGCCAAGACCTGCCTGGATGTATGGCTGGCGTCTGTGCTGGCCCCAAAACTGCCCATTTGGGGATTCCTTGCAGTTTCAGATCCACCTAGGGGTCCGGAGAGCGTCCAATCCATGACCTCAAAGAACGAGGTGTTGCCTTGAGATCCTCCAAGGTGAGGGTAGGAATTTTTTTTTTTTTTTTTTTTTGCAATTAGCCATAATTTGTTGTGAATGATCTTGGACCTATTTTCCACTTCTTTGTATAGGAAGAGAGACAGAATAAAAAGTCTCAATGTGCCAGATGCCATGTAATGAAGTCGTGGGGTTAACATTGTTGATTATTATGTAACATCATGTTAATTGGAACATATTCACACGTGTCCACAGCGTGTGTGTGTGCCCAGTCCGATGAGCATGTTTGGTTGGGGTCGCTGCTGGTTCTTGCAGCCCCTCTGGGTGGTGCTTTCTCTGTGACTTGCCCAACACCGTTGCTGCTGCCTCTGTTGGAGTTCAGCCTTGACCGGCCTTGCTGCCACCAGGTTCTCGGAGCCTGTGCACCCTCTTCCCCCCGTGCCCCCACTACCCCGCATGCACCTTCTTCCTGGGGCACACCCTCGTCTCCTTGAGCACCTTTGTCCTCCGTCCTGTCCACCCGGGGTCTGCTGTGTGTTTCTACTCAGCCCATGCCTGCCTCTTGCTGTGAGCTCAGTTTATTGAGGTGCGGTGAGAAACCAACAGAGGGGAGCAGTGTCCCAGCCTGTCAGGGCAGGAGGGAGCCTTGGGCATCTCTTCCGCAGCTCTGGCGACCCACCCTTCGCGATGTAGTGCTGGGGAGAGAGGTGAGTTCTAAAGGTAGGACCGCCGTGATTTCCTGAGTCTTAATTACCTAATACTGGGTCATCTGCCATGTCGCCTCATCGAAGGCACCTCTAGAGACAAAGCAAAGCCTCTGGTGGCCGTGGGCGGGGTGGCCATGCCTGTCTGTGGGTTCTGTAGAACCTACTCGGAGCCCCTCCAGCCGTGGGGATGTTCAGGCACTTGCCGCCTGTGGGAGGTGTGCGTTAGCCGCGTGGTAGGTGCGGAGGTCTGGAGGGACAGGCACAGGCCCACAGGCGTGGTGAGTGTGGGAGATTTAGCCGCCTGGGGATGTGTGGAAGGACAGGCACAGGACCACAGGCGTGGCGAGTGTGGGAGAAAGTGCACAGAGTGCCCAGCAGATGCCGTGTGGTCAGCGGAAGCCGTGAACACAGGCCGGGCTCGGGAGACACATTTGGAAATACACTTTAAGCAACATCAATGGATAATGCTGCGATTTGGTTTCCTCCCGTGGTCCAAAACACATTCTAGAGATGCCGCTGCTTTGTGTGTACCTGAGAAAAGGGTCTAAATGTATTAGGGCCTTGATGTAATCTGTAAGACAGGCACAAAATGCCTATCTCAAAGAGGCACTGAACAAGAAAGCATGCTCTATTCAGTGCAATGAGAATGCTTCATTGTCATAAGCAAAGTAAAATGCCTCCAAGGCGAGCTTGCCATGTGTTTAATGACCTTGGACACGAGCCTCCTAAACCTGCCAGAAAGTGCTTCCAGCGTGGCTTCATGCAGTGGTTTCATGCAGTGGCTTCAGTGAAGAATGTGCATATGTGGCTGATACTGAGAGCTGCGCAGCACCCTCCTGACCTGACGGGTGCCCGTGTGTGGACCGTGAGCCGGGCAGCACCTTCCCGACCTGACGCATCCCCATGTGTGGACCATGAGCCGGGCAGCACCCTCTTGACCTGACGGGTCTCCTTGTGCCCATTGTGGGACCTCCGTCAGTCAAACAAGTGACACACGTCAAACTGAATGCAGGGAGGAGGGTCCAGGATTGTACGCAGGCTCCGTGTCTCGTTCTTCTGAGGCCTTCTGGGAAGCCAGGAGGGCATGGGGTCTTTTGTGTGTTTCCTCCTGGCGGCTGTGAATTTGTAGCAATGGCTTTTTGCAAAAGGGCCCGGAGGCGGAATCAGAGCCTGTCTTGGAAAGGATGACATCTTCACGGGCACCTCTTTCCGCCTCTCCAGTGCTCCTGTGATTTTCAGTATGTGCACCCTGCAGACTTCAGCCTGTTAGTGTCTTGGGGGAAGAGATACCAGGATTGCTTCAATGTCTGTAAACCTGAAACAGGAATTTCTCTGCATTAAGTTGGTCACCAAAATGGGAGGTAAGTGGAGAGGGGAAGGAACTTCTTGACCTCGTCAGCCCTTTTCTTGAAACTCACAGTCAAACTTTGTCAAATTCTAGATGATGGTGCTTCAGGCGATGCATTTATGTATGTTATGTCTCGTTTTCTGAGTATGGTGCTTCAGGAATTTAAATATTAAGGTGAAATTGCCATGCACAGTTGAATTGGCACCATAATTTGACTCTCTGTAAAGCCTTTTGGTTTCCTGTTAGAGTGACTTACCATTTTTTGAGTTAACTGAAGCAAACTCTGCTGTCAGCACGAAGGAGCCACTGTATAGTTAGGACGTCCGATTAAATAGAATTCTCCTAAATAGAGTGTGTTCTTTTCATAAATTTTAAAAATTCATTTATTCATCAAACACATATTGAGTACTTATCACCCTGGTTGCTAGTCACTGTTCATAGATATATTTTTAAGGAATTACTTCCACCTAGCTCTGAAATAACATTGCATTTAGAATTTAGCACAGAGGTGATTAAGCATGAACTTTTCTCAGCAGTCTTGTTTTCATTTTTACTTGGGAACATGTTCTCAGACTCGGTGCCCAGCTGACATTACCGTGCGTTGCCCGAAACACACACCTGGCGGGGCTGTGTCTCTGGGGCTTTAGAGCAGGAAGGAAGGGCTGCCAGGTGTCTGGCCCTTCCATGTTTCCCTGGGGGAAGGATTAGGCCTTGGGCAGGAGTCTTGGCTTGTCTTACTGGATTAGCTGGTGTCATTCAGTAGCTCTGCCTTGGTGTTAAGCTCTGGACTGACTCTGACCTCCGAGTGGCAGAGGAGAGGATGGTGATTTAGAATTAGTCGTGCAGACCGGGGCACCCAGCGGGTCTCGGATAAAAAGTGGTGGCAATTGATCACTTGCCTTTTTGGGAGAACTGTGTGGATTGACTCAGACCTCTTTCTTTTCATTTTATCTTGAGACTTTGTAGAAGCAAAAATGCCTTTAAAAAAATTAAATGATGGGCTTTTGTAATGTTTGTGTCTCCCCAAGATTCACAAGTTGGAATCGTCACCCGCGAGGAGATAGTGCTAGGAGGGGGAGCTTTGGGCGGTGAGGAGGTCGTGAGGGTCTCATAAATGGGATTTGTGCCCTCAAAAAAGGGACTACAGAGAGCTCCTTCACTCCTTCCACGGTGTGTGGACCCAGTGAGAAGGCGCCGTTTATGAACCAGGAAGCCCTCACCAGGCAAACCTGTCAGGCCTTGACTATGAACTTTCCAGCCTGAGACTGAGACTGAGAGCTGTGAGAAATGAACTTGTGTCGTTCGCCAGCCCCTACCCAGCCTGTGGTGTGTTGTTAGAGCAGCCTGGGTGAACGAAGGCAGGTCGTGAATTTTCTGTTGTACTTTCTGGCTTCAGATACTTGCTAGGGAGATGTCACCATCTTACCCAGGTGGGACTGTCTGGAATCAGACGTTCCGTTATGATTTGACCTTGCTCTTGCCCCACGCCTGTGCCATTCACACCTCCAGGTGTCTCGGCTGCCGGCGGCCCCTCCAGACGTTTCTGATTCGGTGTGTGGTGCTGGTCGCGGCCGCGCCGTCAGTGACCAGGAGTAGGTGACCAGGAGTAGGAGCTCGCGCCCCTGGTGAACCAGCAGCCTCACCCGGAAGCTGCCGAGAAGCGTTTGACAGAAGGTGATCGCGCCTCGAGACTGAAACTTCCTGTTTACAGGGAATGGAGGTGCATAGTAGGGAATTTAATGATGGCCCTAGAAACAGATGCCTCTGGGGTAGGGGATATTCTGCAGGAAAATGGCCCCGGACTCTCGAAAAGTGAAGATCACAGATAAAAGGGGTGCGAGGCTGTTCCTGACGAAGACGGGGAAGGAGAGTCACTCGGCACAGTGTGTGGCCAGGATAGAAAAGACGTTTTCGGGACGATTGTGCTACCTGAACATAACCTGGACAGCGATGCTCTGAAATCGTTCTTGTCTGCCGATGATGGTACTGCGTCTGCAGAGGGGCCCTTATGCCTAGGGAATGTGTGCCTGAGGACTCCGTGAGGCAGCAGGAGCCTCTCACTTCAAGTGGCTCCAGAGGAGAAACAAATCTGTCTCTCTGTCTGATCTACAGAGAGAGTGAGAAAGCAAATCTAACGAAATGTTAGCAGTTGTTGGAGCTCCGTGTGGAGAAAACTTGACCACTCGTTGTACTGTTCTTCCACTTTTTAAATATGTTAGAACATTTTCATAATGAAATGGTGGGAAAGTAAAAATAAATCTGGAAATTAGAACGGAAGTGAGCCCAGCCAAGCACTCTTGGGTTCAGCTGGGAAGAGCCAACGGTCCGTTGGTGTTCTCTCGACTCGTCGTGGGGATTTCCTCCTCCTGGGTTCACCACCTAGTTTTCCTGGTGATAGTTATTTTATACATAGCTATGAGCATAGGTGATACTGAAAACACGTTTAGTGTGGTTTGTCATTAAGAATTTGGAGAACTGGCTACAGAAACCACTTGTACAGAGTTGAGATGAGCACTGCCTGCCTCAGCATCTGTGGTAACAGCTTCACTTGGGTGCAGAGCTTGGCAGAGGTTTGAGTGACTCTGTCTCGATGGTCCTCTGTCAGAGGACAAGGTTAAGCTTCACCACCAAGGGCCCTGTTGAGCCTCTGGGCTGGAAGTAACCTCCCCCGGGCTGGTGAGGCAGCCTCTGGGGGCCTTTCCTGACAAAGCCCCTCACTGAGCTGCAGTCTGGCCACCTCTGCCCTCGCCTCCCCGACTGCAGGGTCTCGAGGTCTCACTACCTCCAGCCTGAGCGCCCAGTGCCCAGGGGCAATTTCCCGCCTTCCCTGGGGGCTCAGGATGCCGGCTCCTGGGGCAGTGTCCGCAGCTGGGCCCCTCCTCCGGGGCTGGGGGTAAGGCTGGCCACGGCCTCCTGCTATGTCCCACTGGCCACTTCACCGCAGCTGCAGCCCACACTGGGTGGCCGCTCCTGCTTCTGTTGGATGTGGAGATGCAGGCCTTCACTGAGGCTTCCTGGCCTCGCCCCTGCTGGCCCCAAGGCTGTGCCACTTCCCCCTGCCCAGCCCCTGGTCTCTGTACAGTGTCTGTCCAGGATGTCTGTCCATCCGTCCTTGACATTCTGTCCACAAGCAGCCACTGTCATCCTAGCTTGTGAGGGGCGAGCAGAGCCCAGGTGCGGTCGACGTGGAGATGCTGATGCCCTTCAGTGTGCAGGGAAGTGAGTTCCTTCATATCTACAACCTCTGCGCAGCCAGCTGGGAGCTCATCCCATTCACAGGTGGATGTGCCTTGTTTTTTGGCCCAATCGCCTGCATTAACCCAGAAGAATCTCAGTTCTCTGCTTTCAAACACATACGCTGGGACATGAACACTCTCACCCTGGACGTTTTGTCTGAATGTTCAGTGCCCAGGCTCTTAGGTACACAGGCGGCCCCGGGTTTTATTTGAAAGCTTTGATTGACTTGAAGGAACGTAGAGGCTGCTGAAATCCTGGTCATTTTGGAACAAAGTATTTTATTAACAGTTTTCTAAAAGAAAGAAATCATTAAAAAAAATTGATCCCTGTTGAGGTAGAAGGATCTTGTCCTCATGCTTCTCAGTTCCTTCCAGAATCAGCTTCCAGTTCAGCTGCAGAACAGGTTCTGGTGGTGGCTGGAGCAGCCCAGGCAGGTGCCATCGGGTCTGAGTTCACACTGGTGCCCATGTGGTCTCCAGTTACGGTGTGGGCCGTGGGGCCTGAGTTCACACCATTGCCCATGTGGTCTCCAGTTACGATGCTGGCCATGGAGTCTGAGTTCACACTGGTGCCTGCGTGGTCTTCAGTTACAGTGCTGGCCATTTGTGCCTTTCTGGGAAGTTAGAAGGAGGATCATTTCATCACCTCTCTGTCCTCCCACACCTGATCTATGCTGGGCCACCGTGAATTCTTCCTTTTAACTGTTTCTCTCATCACGGGCAACGCTGGTGTTCTGTGGTCCACGTTTGCCTTTTCGGAAAACGGATTCTGTGTTGCTTTATATAATCACGTGGTCTCTTTTACGAATTTCGCTTTTCTTTAAGAAAATAATCGTGCTTTTATCTCTTCAATCTCAACTCTGGTCCCTGACACAGGCTCTTGCCAGCTCGAAAATTAAAAGTAATCTTTGATTATACTTAATACTTTCTAAAGTTTTCAAAAGTTTATTAGCATGTGGGTTACTGAACATTGACTGTTTATTTAATGGAAAATTACATTGTAAGTAGAGTATTAGAGTGAAAATGATCTTCTGATTTTATTAAAATATTCAGGTAAAAATATTAAAATGACTTCGCCAAACTTCATGCCTGTGTATCGTGAAAATATTAAGCTGCTCTCTGCTCCCGAGAATGCATGAGTAGAGTATGTGTTTGAAAGCGTCATTCCAGTCTTAAGTTTTAGGTATTCTTAAAGGGGTTGGCTGGAGAAGTGACATTTAGCATTGAGTGAACGTTTGATAAAGATTTGTCTCGATATAAAAATAGTTAAAAACAATCTTTAGTGTTTCCTGTCAGGGTTCACCCATTAAAGAATGGTCTTGTAAAAAACTCATCGAGAGTGTCGGCGCCCAGAGGTGCTACCTTGCCCACAGTTGTGTCATCTGTTGTCACCAGGCGACACGCCCAGCGTTTAGCTGCACGTCAGATGTGGCCACGGGGCCACAGGACATCCCTGCGGACGGATGTTCTTATGCAGATTAATGAGGATGGAGACCGCTGCAGAACTGTAAGCCCCCCAGGGGCTGACGGAAGCCTGGGAACACCCGAGACACCAGAGTCGCTGCTGCCCTGGGTGGAAGGAAACCTGCCCTGGAAGATGGGAAATGCAATAAGGAGAAAGTACCAAGGTACATGATGCTGTGAAAACGGAGATGTTTTAATTAAATTAACAATTAAAATCATTTTAATTATGTGAATTATTTGAATTCATGTTCGTTCTTTTTAGGAAATTAATACTTAAAGCAAGTTTGTTTTCTGAATTGTTGGAATTAATTGAGTCAGCACAAGAGTTAGCATTGATATCTGACCCTCTTCCAGGGTTGGGGCAGAGGAGATGGGGGCAGAGGAGATGGGCCTCCCACCGGCTTTCCCCTGGAGCTCAGCCAGAATTTCCCATTGAGGAGCCCTCAGCTACCTGAGAGCCAGGAGCTCTTGCAGAGAAGCCACTGTTGGCATGCCGCCCGCTTTGATGGCTCTGCTCTGCCATCCCTGCGCTCCAAGGGCCGGACCCTGCCGCTGCCTGTGCCAGACGGGTCTCAGGGAGGTGCCAGTGAGCGGGTATGCATGGCAAGGCCTGGGCATCGCTGTCCGTTTTCCGTGGCTGCCGGTTTCATTCTCTCGCTGTTTGTCCCCTTAGCAAGACTCATGAGGTTCCTTGAGGACAAGACCCCCTCCTGCCACCTGGTCTGTTTCCTGAACGTTCTCTGCACTAGCACAGCCCTGGGATGCAGCCCTCGGGAATCAGGGTGTTGGCCATAGTAGGGCGGGTCGCTCTGCTGGGCACCACGATGGATGTTAGCTGCTGTGCTTCACTTTGCGGACACGTTGAAGTACAAAAGTAATTTTAAAATTTCACCATTATTTCAAGACAGCTGAGAGCCTATTAGCACAGAATCCCTGGTCTGAATGAAATCAAACAGTTCTTATTAATTATTCATGATGCCATGAATATGTAGCCTTATTTTTTATAATTACCAGTCTGTATAATTAATCTTTCATTTGGTTAAAGTACTTAACAGTAAGTAGAGCTGTAATTTCAACTGTTTATAAAGCATATGGAAGAATGTTTAAATGTTTAATTAGAACCATTTTTTTTAGTTTCATAGAGAATTTTTTTTCTTGTCAACGAGGATCTTTAATTATTTAAACCAAAAGAGGAAAACAGACCAGAAAAGAAAAACAACTAGTAAAGCTCGGAACTGCGAAGGTGGCATCGTTCCGTTAGTCTCGGGTTTTGCTTCCTGGGTTTGTGACGTGGTCAGAGTCCTTGTCTTTGATTTCCTAACACAAGTTGTTAAAGTTGGAAGTGAGTGTGAAATTGAGTTAGTCTAGCTTTATTCTTTCACGGATGAGAAGTGAATTATCTTCAGCAAGGTGGGTGCAGGCGTGGTCCCCGGGGGTCACTGTGGTGAACAGGCTGCTCTTGTGGGGAGCCAAGTTCATCATCACTGGGACAGAGCCCAGGACACTTCCCCGGCTGGCCAGCCTCTTCCTAGAACCCCACACATTGCAAAGGATGGAGTCCAGATCTATACCATAAAGAAACGAGGGTGGTTACAGAAAGCACCACGATCTCAGCTGAGTGGCTCTGAGCACCCCAACGTTGGGGCACCTCAGCATCATGTGTGGCTCAGGCTGTGCCCTGCAGGGAGGCTGGCCCGATTGAGCTTCGATCTCCACCCTGAGAGTGAGGGCTCCTTCCCCCAGAGTGAGTTAAAGCATCGTGTGTCCACCTGTGCAGTGGCTGGTCCCAGTGGCCCTGGAGGGCTGAAACCCTGGGTCTTGCCACTGGTCCGGGGCGTCTATTTCCCCTTCCTGCAGTTCCTGTGTCTGTGTGTCCAGGGGGTTCCGATCCCTGTCTCAGGACCATGGGTGAGGGGTCAAGTTCACCCGCTTTGGAGCTGGCCCGGATCTTGGTTCTGTGGATCCTCGCTGTGTGGCTCTGGAGCAGTTCTGTCCTCAGGAGAGGGATCCTTACAGCCGCCTCTTGGGGCCATGAGGAGAATTAATAGGACGACCCCCAGGAAGCTGCTCAAAGCCCTGTGCGGGGCCAGTCCTGTGTCTCCACCAGTTCCTTCCCTCTGTGCTCCCCCCCACTGTCACATCGCGAGCCTTTATTTCCTTTTCCTTGGACCCAGGCAGCGAATGCTCTGCTGCCCTTGGCAGCCCCTTCTCTAGTCTGTCCTCAAATCACTTCCTGACGGACAGCCCTGACTAGCCATCGGCGTGTCCAAAACCCCACAAAATAGAACCCAACTTTCCTATTAAGCTGTGCAGAACTGTCCCAGCCCCACTTCCCACAGGCTGGCCTCATTCGCCATGGGATCCGTGGTTCTCACCTGGGGCTGGGGGTGCCCCTGGCATCTGGTGGGGAGTGTCAGGGATGTCCCTCCAGGCCCAGTACAGTCCCCCAGCCGGTGGGCAGCAGACAGCAGCACCCAACCTGATGTCCCTGTGGCTTCTGGTTCCCCGAGGCTGGCTGTGCTTTGCTGCCTCTTCATGCCCTCTCTCCACCTTCGCTGTTTAGCAGTGTTCCATCCATTAGAGCTCAAAGCACTGCCTCCCAGCAATGCAGCCCGTTCTTCTGGCCTGCCATCTGCCTGTGCCCCGCGGTCTGTACCATGTCCTCACGGGCCCATCAGAGCAAGGCTCCCAGGGATGGAGAGGTTCCTGTTTGTGTCTCTGTCCCACCTTCTCTGGACCTGGCACCGTGCCCTTTGCCGACAGAGGTCTTGGGTTGATTGTCAGCAAAGCAGACAATCTCTATGGCTCTAAATGGTTGTGAACATGCTTGATTGGGTGATTTTAAAAATAATTGGATATGTAAGCATTTGAGTGTGACACAGGTGGATTTTTGGGCTAATGGTCTTGTTCTTCAGGGAGTAACCACAGGCCCATCCACAAGGACCATTTCCAGCTGATTTATGGAACGCTGTTCTACTTGGTTAATTTTGAACGTTATCTCAGCCTGAGAGGTAGGTCAGCATGCGACGAAGATCACTGGTTTGAATCCTAATCTAATCTAATCCTTAGATTGAATCCTAATCCTAATCCTAATCCTTAGGAGCTGCAGCTTCCATGCCTTCGTTTCTTCCTTGGTTAGGTAGGGAAGGTATGAGCTACCTCAGAGTTGTGAGTGAGGCCTGTATCGAGTGAGCGATTTAAGTGACAAGGACTGCACCCGGAGTGTTGGTATTTAAAGACCTTTAAACATCACGATACTGCATTTTGGTACCCAGGTAAAACAGCAAAGTTATTTCAGATGCAGACACAGACCGTCGGTGAGGTGGGGGGCTGATGGCAGGAGGTGGACCACCGACCCTGTAATGAGGGCGTGGTCTGTTCGAGGCTGAACGAAGTGTACATCATTGCGTGTACCACGGAGGTCCCCTGGAAGGGTCCATGTGGCTGAGCCGTGCGGTCTGTCCATGATGTCTGGCAGGAGCAGAGCTTTCGGGTGCAGCCTTGCTCTTGTGTGCACGGCCCTCAACGGTCTCAAAAGTCTGAGGCTTAAAGCAGGCTTGGGGTTTCCTTACACCTCCTGGACACCTAATTTGCCTGGCAAACATGTTTTTCTTGGGTGTAAAGGTGAAGGAGTGGGTGACTCTGGTGAAAGTGTACTAATTACTGCACTCTGGGTCAGTGGCGCTTGGTCGAAGACACTATCTGCCCTGGGTGGACATCTCTGGGGTGGTGAGAACCGGTGGCTGGATGTCGCAGTTTTGCCCAGAGGATGCAAATTTTTTCCTTTTTCCTCAGTAACAACACCCTACTTTGTTTAGGGAAGCAGCACACCCAGCTGAAAATCCAATTGTCTTGCACGGCGGAGCGGCTGGTGACACAGGTCCAGATGCTGGGATGCTGATGGGGGTTCCTGGAGTGGGAAGTGTCAGGAGGCTTTCCCGACCCACAGCAGCCCTGGGCCCTTGTCCAGCCTTCTTGCCCGGGGCATGACACCTGGAGGGAAAGCAGCTTCGGGGGCCCGAGGGCCAGAAGGTAGAGTCCTGGCGTGTGAGGCAGGCCTGGGCCAGGCTCCTTGGAGGATGTCACAGACTTGCTGCCCATGCAGGGACCACCCACCTCTGAGCCCCACGCAGATTTTCCTCCGTAGCCGAGTGAAATCCTGGTGTGGTGAGTGAGGCAGTCAGAGGCACCTTTTGTGGAAGGAGGACAAAGCTGGAGAGAAAGAGGTTTTCCTAAAGGCACAAGGCGCTGATTGTGCGTTAGGGATAATTCCTAGGAGTGTGGTTGCTGGTGGGTGGAAAACTGTAGCCAGAGAATAAGTGGGAACGGCCCTTGCTGGTACTTAACGGATTTGTTCACGAATGATCTGAACAGTTCCAGTGAAAAGAGCATTTCGGACACAGAAGTTTTCATCCTGCCTGACAATCAGCGTGACCGTGGGCTGTTCCATCCTTCTTGGGCGACAGTGAGAGGGTCTCAGGCCCTTCCGGCCCTGTGCTGGCATTTCCCCAGGGTGTATGCCCCATCCCGAATAGGCTGGAATGCCTCTGGGTGCAGCTGAGCCTCTTGAAAAGGGAAGAGACATGTGATGTGCTCTGGCTGAACAGGAAAGTGAGGGAGGACAGGGAGAGGGGCCTGGAGGTGAGGAGGATGGTGAGCAACACTGGGGAGAGAGGACGGAGGGTAACACCAGGGACAGGGGGATGGAGGGTAATGCCGAGGACAGGGGCATGGAGGGTAACGCCGGGGACCGGGATGGAGGGTAACACCACTTCTCCAGGTGCCTTTGGGGGATGGCGCCGCCTCTCTCACCCCAGAGTGAAGCCAACAGGATTCTGTCCCGAGGAGCCCCAGAGCCTGGCAGCTGGGATTGGCCCAGTATGAACCACCGTTCACTGGCTCTGCACCCTGGGACAGGCTCCCTGGGGTTTCCACCCTGGTTTCCCTTCTGGACAGTGGGACCCTGAGTATCCCCGTCCCAGCTGCACCCAGAGCCCTGGACTCCAGCGTGTCATAGGCACTCGTTAGCGTTTCTTTTGTTGTGGTCCGTGGACGAAGTGGCTCTCTCTTTGTGTGTTCACAGCCCTCCTGCTCACTTTACCTTCTGGGAACACTTTTTACAGAGCTTCGTATGTGGGGAGGACTCAAGTGATTAATCGAATATTTCATCAGGTGCGGTTCTTCTGTTTCCCAGTTTTGACGTAACATTTGGTGAAATTTCCCGGGACTCATGTGGTCAGCCTCACGGTTTCACTCTGTCACTTTCTAATGCAGTATTTTTGGGAGTCTTTTAAATTCAGCACCACCATTTAAAAATAAGTTTTATAATATGCAGTTTCAGGTTAATTCTTTACCTTTGTGTCTCAGGCAGTGGCTCCCCACCTGTGAGTTGTCAGAAAGGTTCACGCAGTTTTCCAGGGCGGCCTTTGCATTTACTGGAACTATAAAGAGCTCGTTCCTGCTTCGGAGGCGATTGACACGCAGTGCGCGTGAGGCTGTGCGTGGCTTAGCGTCTTCTGCAGGCTTAGAGGTCACTTTCTGTTCTTCCCCAAGCCTGCGGGGCTGTGCCGAGTGTTCACTGCGGGCGACGGTTACGCTGTCTGGCACAGGCCACCGAGGCCACAGGGCAGGTTCCACGTAGCGAAGCCTGCAGAATGGCAGAGCCCGGCCTCCTTGCCGCCCTTCACGGGGAGCAGAAAGCGCAAGCCTGTGATCAGAGCTGTGCTAGCCCAGAAAGCCTCTGAACAGGTTGAATTGAGGAATCTGCTCCTACCAACTGCCCATGTTTAGGATGTGTTTGAGTTTTTGTGATTTTTCTTGCACTGAAGCTACTGGACTGGCTCTGTGTCACCGTCATGGGTCTTCATGTTGCCCCGACGGGAAACGGCGGGGGTGGAGGGCTACACAGAGGCTGCGGCCCTGATAATGAAGGGCTTGTTGCCTCTTTGGACAGTGAGTTCAAACTCTTTGTAATTGTCAGCACAAAGAGTGACCCGCTGAGGACACGGCTGTAATACAGGGTGGCATGGTTGATTGTCATAGCTGATATCAGGTACCTGCCTCTAAAATGACGGTACCCGTAGTGTGGCTCCAGGAGGGCAGCTCCTGCCAAACACACGTGCTCCTGGGCCCCTGCAGACAAGGTCGTGTTGCCTGCCAGGCCTGCAGCTGTGAGTGCAGAGGAGTCTACAGGGCACCGAGTGCCTCCCTCGTTTGCTTGTGGGGCCCAGCCCTCCGTCCCTCCCGGTCCCCAGTGCGGCTTCTCCCAGGATTCTCCCAGCCCTGTGGACACCTCCGTCTTCACAGCTTCTGTAGTTTTCTCGTGGGCGCCCCAGGTGGGCGCCTGGGCAGGGTTCGTGTGTTAGTTGAGTTCTCTCTAGCCAACCCTGGCTCGTGGCTCAGCAGGTCCCTTCAAATGAGTCAGTCAGCTGTGTGCCTGCATGTTCAGGATACTTGTCAGGGGCTTTCCTCAGCAAGACCGACGCTCACCTCATCCTTGGGACTTTGGAGCCCGCCCTGGAGAGACTCTAGCCAGTCCAAAGGGGCCGTCCGGGTCCCGCAGGCTGGTGGGAGTGACTTCTGAGCCACTCGAGCCCCCACTTTGTGTTCCTACACACCACAAAGCCACTTAAAGTGCCATGTTCTGGTGCCGTGTGCCTCTCCAGTGTGCCACACAAGCCCGGACGGGGATCTGAGCGGGCGCTGCCTTCCTCAGGCTATGCTTGAGTTTTGGGGCAACTGGAGCACTCGTGGCTGTGATGATCACCGCTGTCTGGGCTCCCCTAGAAGGTCTCACCCGCAGCCTGAGGGCCACGTCGGCAGCCACCGAGGAGCCGCCAGGTGCGGCGTTGGTCCCACTCAGTTCTTTTCGACTTTGGTGACAAGAGGAGACAGCAAAACTTCAGCTGGGAGCCCCAGGCCTTCTCTGCTTGGGGCCCTGGGACTGAGATAGCACAGATCCTGCCATCCACGTGCTGGGGGCCCCGCCGTGCGGCTCCCTCCTCTGATCAGGGGCCACGCCCTTGGGCTGGGCAGCTCCGGGTTCTCGCACTCAGGGGCCCAGGGAGGGTCCTGGATGCAGAGAGAAGGAGAAGGGTGGCGGTTTGAGCCCAACTGTGTTGGCTTCATCTTCTGCCTCCTGTCCCTAAATACATTTGCAAAGTTTTCCAGATGAAAACTCAGAAGGGATTTTTAATGACTGGAATCTGTGAATTCCATGGGAGCCAAGTGTGTCCACCTCTTTCACCCACCTCATTTCTCCCCGTTGGGGCTGATTTTGGCAGCGTTCAGAGGGGCATGGACTCAAGGGGTGGTGGCCAGCCCTCGGCCCTGTGTCCCTCTCCTCCTCCCCTCAGCGCCACAGCATTTTGGTGTCATCCCCTTCCCTGCGCGCGTCCTCATGAAAACCAAGTGCGGCTGGAGGGAGATGCCTGTGCCCACTCCCGTGACCTTCCCGGCCAGCCTGGCTGCAGCAGCCTCTCAGCAGGCATCTTTCTGGTGCTGCCTCCGTGCCCCTCCCATCACTTGACGCTCGTGCTCCTGAATCTTCACGCGTGTACTCTGTGCATCCACCTCACGGGCTCCCTGGGAACGGAGACAGTGTCTCACACCGGTCAGAATGCTCTTCTCTGTCCATTGAATAGTCCAACACAGAATCATTCCTCTGTGATTATTTATGCCTTGTTATGTAGAACTGGAATAAAGAAAAAGTGAATTTAGACATTACAGCCATCAGGTTGAAGCTAGGTAATTGCATTAGGGAATTAAATGAGAGCATTTGAGCTTCTTGAGTTCTAATTCCACATCTTCGTATCCCCGTCACCCCATACCCAGTGTCTAACACAGCCCTTGGTCTAGGAGTTTCTTGATAAATGCTTCCTGAATTGAACTGGACTGAGCTTAACATTTCCACGTCATAATTCCTAGTCAATATCGGGTATTTAGTCAAATAGAGTCAAGTAGAGAGAGGCATTGGCCCATCTGGAAAAAGGGCAAGGCATGGTGCTTTAGGCCCAGGTCCCCAATATCAACTATGAAAATAAAACGTTGTCATCTCCAATTGCAGCCCTGTCCTCAGCTCGTCACTGTTTATGCTAACAATTATAAACAGCTTGAAGTTGCTGTCCTGAGAAGCAACACATCCTCCATTCTCTCTGCAGTGCAGCTGCCTTGGTGGATGGAACATGCCCCTCCTCCCTCCCTCCCCCTCCTCTCTCCTTCTCCCCCCTCTCTCCCTCTCTCCCCCCTCTTGTCTCCCTCCCTCTCCCCTCCTCTCTCCCTCACTCCCCCCTCCTTCTTCCTGTCTTCTCTCACCTTTCTCCTCCCACCTTCTCTCCTGGGCTAGGGGCAGAAGAGAAGAGACCTCCGGAATCTTCTGCTTCATTCAAGCAGCTTGGGGGCAGCATCAAGTGCTACAATTTGGCTGCCCCAGCAGGTGCCTCAGGGCAGCCTTTCTAATGGGAATCTTGGAATCATGTCTTTCCTTAATGTGTCCTAAAGGCTGGAGGACATGAAGTGAAACAATGCTCCATGCTCGGTCCTGTGATTTTGTGTATTTATTAGACTTAATTTGAAATTAAAATAAATAATACCCAAGGTAGAGCATGAAAAAAAAGAAAAAACAGGCTATGGTGTTTGAAAAACAAACAAAACCGTTTGGTTTGTTGGTTTGTTCTTAGACCTTCAGAGGCTCCTAGGTCACACGTTTCAGTTTCTCAGCGAGTGACATTCTCGTGTCAGCCTCTTGTTTGATGATGTCAGCCACAGCAGAAAGAAGCACTCCGTAGGCCCCGTGCTCAGCACATTGGCGTGAGCTTCTGCCGTCTTCTGTTCATGCTCATCACAGCTCTGTGCAGTGGGCGTCCTCCTGATCCATGTGGGAGAATGGAGGATGGAGGCGGAAGGGTGAGTGACGGCAGGATCACATGAGGGGTCTCTCCCGAGGTAGGGAGGGGAACGGGCCCAGGACCTCGGTGCCCATCACGTCCTTCCTCCTCCTCCTCTGCCTCTCTGTGACTGTTTGACTCAGGCTGCAGGGACAGACATGAGTATGTGCAGAGCGTGTGTGCACCCCTGGGGGCGTGTGCTCATATTGGCAGAGAGGGATGTGAGCGTGTACAGAGCGTGTGTGCACACCTTGGGGATGTGTGCTGGCATTGGCAGGGACAGATGTGAGTGCATACAGAATATGTGCTGGCATTGGTGGGACAGATGTGTACAGAGCGTGTGTGCACACCTCGGGGTTGTGTGTTGGTGTTGGCACGGACAGATGTGAGCATGTGCAGAGCGTGTGTGCACAGCTGGGGCTGTGTGCTGGTGTTGGTATGGGCAGACGTGAGCGTGTACAGAGCGTGTGTGCACAACTAGGGGTGCGTGCTTATGTTGTTTTGTAAGCGGCAAATACGTGGCCCGTTGCCTCGGGCGGCCCTGCGCCCGTGCTGAGTCCGTCAGTGGCCCTCGGGTTGGGGTCTCCATCTCCCCAGACAGCACTCGAATGGCTTGAGGTTTCAGATTCTTCCTCTCCGGGTACTTGGACCTCCTCAGGACCAAACATCAGAACCAGCCAACTGCAAACTACAAGAACGTTCAAATGCATCTTCAGTAGGAAAAAAAGGCAATTGGAATAATTTTCCAACATGACCCCGTGGGTAAGCCGTTAGATACTCCAGCCAACAGATTGAGTCACTTTAAAATTTACACCAATTAAAATAGTTCTGAGAGTTACAGAGCTTTACCGCTAAACCTTGAAATAATTGAAGCGTTCTGCTCCACTTGCTTACAAACGGTTTGAGGATAACTTTCAGTCCAAAGCAGCAACCTTCTAAATCCAGCTTAGATGCGAGGCTCCCACTGACACAGGAAGAGACAGTGGCCCTTGATTATTCTCCTGTGTTCAGATACTTTGTCATTTTTTTTTTTTTTTTGTATCCTGATCAGCACTTCTGCTTTTCCAATTCAAACTAAAGGGAGTTTAGTTCTGTTTTGGAGAAGCTGTGGTTAGTGGTTTCTTTTCATGGTTTACTTAATCTCTTAAGTCTGGCACTTACATTTACCCAAATGGACTTTTCTTTAGTACGACGGTGCCATAGCCCAGGGCTTCTCCCTCCATATCTGCTCCCCAGGAGGCCCCCTAGGAATGGGCGCTGGAGATCCAGCCCCTCTCCGTGTGCCCTTTTCTTTGAGTCCAATGTAGGTTTGGCTCAGAGAAGAAAACAGGCCTCCGGGTTAGGTGCCTCTGACTGCTTGCTTGTGAAATGTTTAATGAGAAGGCGTCTTCCAAACTAATTTTACACATTAATAGTTGTAGCTTAAAGTGTCACTGCAGTCATAAGAACAAGAAACACTCCCATAAAGTAGATAAGCAGAAAAAAGCCGTAAAAGTTTAATAAAGCGCAAATAAAATGGTGTTGTAAGAATGTACAGTGGGAAATGTTCTCAGTCCAGCCAGATCGGCTGTGGCATCCTCCTGTAAATACATTCAGCCATGTGTGGCCCTGATCGCAATCACTACTGTGAATTGTGATCCAGAATGTTCTTGGGGGCCGATACCTGGACTGTGCCAGCAGCTGAGTCTCATTGGAGGTCACGGCGGTGATGTGCTTAGCGTGGCCATCTGGGCTGAGGGGTGGTCACCCGTTCACTCACCACGTGCAGCCGTTATTCTTGTGATGGAGTTGCACAGGGCCCGGCTTGTCCACCTTGGCTACTTAAAGTACCGGGAACCCAACCGCTGGTGAGTGCGTCCCGACATGGGAGCTGTCTTTTTTATCCAGGGCCCTCTGGTGCTGCAGACCCTGAGTCCACGGGGAGGCACCGGAGGGCTCTACTGGGCCATGGAGGTCCCCGAGCAGGTGGTCACTCATTGTGAAGTGGTCCATGGCCTGTGAGGTTATTCCCGGGGTCTGTGTGAGCGAGGTTAACCAGTTCACAGCTGGGCACTTACCCCTTACACAGGTGACACTACTTAAAGTGGAATCTCTATTAGCTCGCACGGGCGTGTGTGAGGAGCTGGGAGGGTGCGGAGGCTTGGCCCTAGCACTGGAGCCCGGGCTCCTGACATTCTGCGTCTTCCTGCTGAGGGGCCATCAGGGCTGCTGTGGGTCCTGAAGACAGTAGGTGCCATATGGACCAGGGGATGCGGAAGCCTCTAGAGGCTGCGGGAGGCGAGGAGACGGTCGCTTCCCCAGAGCCAGCCCTGTCGACACCTCGACGTTAGCTGGTGGGACCTGTTTTGGACTCCAGCTTTCAGAAATGGGAGAAAATAAGTGAGTGTTCAGGGCGCTAACTTTGGGGTGATTTAGTGGAGAAATAGAAAACCAGCCCACGAAGGTGCACGCATTGAAATATGCTCTGTCCAGGTGTTCACAGTGGCGTGAGGGGGATGGCATCAGGGTTCGGGGAACTGTGCAGCTTTACTGAAGGAAGGGGGCTCGCCACGCCTTTCCTCATGTAACTGAAGGTATGTATGCCTGCCACACCGCCCAGGAGACAGGGACTAGAAATCTGACTTTATTTCTTATGGGAACCAAGGTCAGAACACGGTGAGGGCCGAGACGAGCTTCCTACAGCCTGATCTGGGAAGAGGAATCGCAAGTAGTTTGTGGTTTTCTACACAGACCTGTCCTTTCAGGTTTTGTTAAGTTCTGGAAAAAGGCAGAAGCCAGGCACACCTCGGCGACGGACAGTGTTTCTGGAGGTGGTGCGGCTTCAGCCTTAATGTGGCCGTGTGGTTAGGAGGCTCAGAAACTGCCCTCCAAGAGCACTCATCTGTTCCTTATTGCACTAATACCTCATTTACAGAAATTACAGAGCAGTGCGGGAGGCCTCTGGTCTGGATGGGTTTGTGTGGACCGAGGTCACGGGGTGTTGTCCCAAGTGCTTATCCTGATCTGGCAGAGGCTCTGTTCCCAAATAATTATTCCACAGTTTCAGAGCCTATATCTGAGTGATAGTCTTTTAACTTTGTTGCATAAAAGTAAACAAAGTATGTCTTGAGGGTCTAAAAATTCATGTAGTAATCATGGCTGTAAACTCATACATGGGGCTTTTGGGATGGAGTGAAAACACCATCACCTGGCGTGGACGCTGCGTGGTATTTTTAGTGTGGTGGCCTGCTCGTGCCTTGAACTCTATCTGCAGTGTGAGCAACAGCTGTGTATTTGAGAAATGTGGGCAGGTCAGCTTGCTCCTCCAGGGGCCTGTGGGCGTCCGGGTGAGGGGCCTGGGATGCGGCCATGTCAGTGGGAAGGAGCTTGGTTGTGTCAGCAGATATGTCTGCCTCTACAGGTCTGCAAGCCAACCAGAACCCAGTTTTCCTTTGGCCATCTAATGCCAGAAAAAAATCTGTTTCTTAGAGACTTTCATAATTTATATTAATGAACCGTTTGACCATACATAAAATGTTATAAATGTATGAGGCTTTACAACTTGGCAGATGTGTAACTCACATGTTATGATTGAATCCAACTGTTGAAGATATTTGTTTCACTGGAAGGTTTTTAGCATTTTATGTGCAAACCAAATGCCAGTAGCATTTTGAAAGAGTATTTTGGAATTTTAAACACAGAGTGGGATAGTGCTGGGTCTCTGGGATGCTGGTGAGGTGGACGTGACCTCAAGCTCTTGGAGCTTGCAAGCAGGATTCCTAAATTGTCACACTTGCAGTGCTGGAAGTCAAAGTGGACTTCTGTAAATGAGGTATTAGTGCAATAAGGAACCGATGAGTGCCCTTGGAGGGCAGTTTCTGAGCCTCCCAGACACCGCCGGAGGAAGTGGGGGAGGGGGGCAGTAACCCACCAGAACCTGGACGGTGGAGCCGGGTTTGCTGGTGGCCCTGCGTGGCTGGTCATTATGTGCAATAAGGAACAGGTGAGCGCCCTTGAGGGCGGTTTCTCCCTGCTTCGCAACTGCAAGTGGAAGATGCCTCAAAGTGGGGGGAGGTTGGTGGTGGTCGGTTATCCACTGGGGCCGGATTTGCTGGTGGCCGCTGCGTGGCAGGTCACTGGGTGGAGCGATAGGTGAGTGGAGTGGGAATAGAGGATGCACCCTCCACAGCTACTGCTGGGAGTTGGCTCTGGTAGCAGAGGGGGCATAGAGGGATTCCCACCAAGGGCAACACGGCTGGGGTCCCACGTGTGCTGGACGCTGACGTGTGGCTATGTGATCTCCACAGCCATCCTGGGAAGTGGGTTCAGTTACCTTCCCATCTCACATTTGAGAAATCTCGGGCTCACATCACAGCTGGGTGGGTTGGAACTAATGTCTCAGGCAGGACGTTGGCCCCAGAGCCCAGCTCTTACCACCCCCCCCTGCCCTTTTCAGTCCACCAAGCTTGTAGAGAGGGGTGTGTGGTGGTGGGGGGCGGCTGAGAAACCAACACAGTAGAAGGGGGGAAGGAAATAAACCAGGCAGGAGACACAGGCAGTACTTGGGAGGTCTACCCGAGGTCTGGGTGTGGGGGGCACCTCTGGGCCTGTGAATCCCGTTCTGTGCTCCCGGCTTACCCAACCTTGGCCCTCAGCCACATGCTGTGCGTTTTAGGTGAAATCTCAGTCCCTCGCATGGTGCGAGCATCTTTTCTCCCTGGCTTTGCTTCTCCTTAAATCACAGAGTCTCAGTGGGGATGGCGGGGTGGTTGGTGGTCCATGGAATTTGCCCTCCACTTTCCCATCCTTGTCCTGTCCTGTCTGGCCTGTTACCTGAATCGGTGTCTCTTCAGAGCCTGCAAATGAGTGGAGCCCACAGCAGCCCCTCGCTGACCGGCCTCTCAAACTTTTTTATTCATCAGAATTGTGTTAAATGCTGATTCCTAGGCACCCCATTAGACTCTCTATGCCTGCCTGGCATGGGTACTTTGGGGACGGTACAGAGGGTTGCTGGGCTGTTCCAGGAGGGAATTTGCATTTGTAGAATGTCCCCTGTGGTCTTTCCAGCACTCTACTTTCCACGCACACGTGGCATTAAACCTGGAAGACCTCTGGGTGCTGTGCTGGTGAGGAAGTCCCGGCTGGACGAGGGGCTGCTGGGGCTCGGACTTGATTCCTGGGCTGGGGGCTGTGGGCTTATTCTCTTCAGTGGGCCTGCTTATGGGATGCCCTGAGTTCTGCTGTGCACTCAGGGGATGGTGCAGAGACAGGCTCAGGAAACACAGACCATGGATTTAAAAATTCCTACTGGAAAATCTTTTATGAGCAAAGAAATTTGCATCTAACTGAAGACAATCATTGCTTGAATAATTGGTTTGTTTACAAAATTGGTCCTATGAACAGATTAAAGTTTTCATTCATGCCTTGTCTATAACGTAAATAGGAGCTGTTACCGCAACCTAAATTAGCCTTAAATTTTGTATCAGATTGCAGTCCAGATTACAAACGGCTGCTTGATAATCTAATTGATAAAACGGAGGAATTTAGTGCTTGGAACCCAGCGTGAAGAGAACAGAATTGCTTTGGCTTCTCAAAAGCGTGTGACTGAGGGGTGACCTGGGGTGAAGAGAAGTGGCTGGAGTCATTATACTCAAGGAGATGATCTGCCGGAGCGCCTCTCAGCTGTCTTCTGGATAAAACAAAAGGGCGAAAAATGGAAAAATTCAGCACTGAGTTCGTCTATGCCCTGAGCTTCTCATATGGTCATTAATGTGACCGGGCTGTATCTGTGAAGCCTCCATACAGGCACAAAGGAATTAGGCTACCTCTGGTGTCTGGACCGCGTGTCATTTCCTAAAGCCCTTTTGGGTGAAATGACAATCGCAATGTCTGTTCGGAGAAGTGTAATCTCACGTATGAGATACAGATTTTAAATGATGTAGATTTTAAACACCAAAGTCAGGAAGCTTGGTGGGAGTGGCTGTCTTCCAAGTGGTTTTCTGTGCTGCCATGGATGAGGCGTGGATGTGTTTGTTGGTGAGATCCACTGGTGAAAGGGCTAAGCAAACCCTGCAGCTGGGGCGGTGTGAAGCTACATCTCTTCCGGCATCCCAAGTAAATATATTTTGTAAATCTTGTGAATTTGACCCTGACCCTAACCCTGAGTGTTGAAGTCTGGTGCAGTGTCTTGAGCCCTCTTCTGCATTGAGGGTGAGTGACTGTAAATGAGCGATTCCTCAGTGATGAAAGTTCAAATTTGGCTTCCCTGAGGAAGCCAGACCTCAGTCACCCGTATCTCCATTGTAAGCACTGTGGCCTCTAGGCGGGTGGCTGGAAGTTTCCAGGCCCGCCTTGGAGACACAGCCGTGCGGTGCTTGATGATTTGATAACATCGGCCACCTTCTGTCTAATCACGGTACAAATGATTCTCCTACAAGGAAACGGATCTGGTTTCTTCCCTGATCGTTGGAAGAAGCAGCCCACCTAGGAACTGTACCGTCCTCTGCATTTTCACAGCGAAGCCTGTGTCTGTCTCCCAGGAGTGTCATGTGTTGTGGGAATCACGGGAATTGCCTCTTTAATTCTTCCTGCTTTTGAGGGCTCGGGCAGCTCTGCCTGTTTCACCCGGGACAAGCAGCGTGTGGTCTCTGGCTGCTGTGGGACTAGGGCTTGTGTTTCACCTGGGACGAGCAGCGGGTGGTCTCTGGCTGCTGTGGGACTAGGGCTTGGGGTGCATCATCACATCCGGTGACCTGTCCAGGTGGGCATCATTGTCTTTTGCCTGTTGGCTGAGGCAGCTGTGATGCCATGGGGGTCATGCTTGTGTCAGGGCCAACCCAGTTCTTCCTGTGCACACCTCTCCTGCTGGAGTGCCTTTCCTTATGATGACGTGCTGAATTAGGGCGGAGAATGCAGAGAGGCTCTGGGCGTCTCCTTCCCATTCTTATTCCCTGGAGCTGTGATGCCCGACAAGGGAGCCCATAGCCAGAGGCTCCTTTAAATTTAATTAGAATAAAGATTTGATTACATAGCCAAACACATTTGAAAAGAACTTCACAGATTAAATTCCGGATTCAGCCCTTCAGGCCCAGTGGCCACGTTTCGGGGCTCAGCAGCTGTAGGTGGCTGTTATCTTTCTGTGTTGGCTGAGCAGATTGGGACGTTTCCGGTTCAGCTGGCAGTTCTCTTGAATGGCTCTGCCTGTGGTGGGGGCACCTTGGCTGGAGAGCCTCGTGGGGATCCTTTAGGCCTCTGGCTACAGCCAGGCTGCACGGTTCCTGTGCCCCGGGTCCTCTGAGGCCCAGATGGATCCCACCACAGAGCCAGCACTGCTAGACTTGGGTACTGTGTGCAGACAGCAGAGGGGCACGTCTGGGCCTTGCAGGGGCTAGGGTGACTGGCCTCCTTGGCCAGGATCCCGTCTCCAAGTTTTCAGAGGAAATGCATCCACCGTCCACACCGTGCACCAGAGGAAAACTGCAGGCTTCTCTGTGGATGGTGAATTGAGATCATGCAGAGTGACTAGGTTTGGGCTCCTGACCAGCGTGAAACTTGATACCTTTAGGTGGAACCTGACATGCCTCCATATGTACATGGCAAAGAGAATGCAGCGTTGTCAGCTTGAATCCAGATGTGCTCCCGTTTTGAGGTGGAAGGTTCTGGGAGTATTGGCCGTTGGTGATTGTCCTGCCATGGAGGACTTTGAATGCAGGCACTGGTTTAGGATAACCCTGGTTTCCTGGTCCTGTATGTGGGCATCGCTGAGTCTCCCGGGCTGGAGGAAAGCAGGGCAGATGGGAGGGTGACAAGAGGTCAGGTGTTTCCAGCTCTGGGGAGTGATGCCATCAGACGGCTGAGATCAGGTGGCCAGGGAACAAAGCAGGGGTGCATGGAAATGTCATGTTTCCTGGGGTATGGGGAGGACCTGTTGAACTCTATTCCTGGGCAACAGTTCTTCCATTCTCAGGAATCTGTGCCATTGTAATTGAGTAGCAAATTCTAGAATTGCTCTAATTACTTACTGTTAAGTCCCCATCCCAATTACCATGAATTAGCAACAGTGATAACAGTTTGCCTGGTCAAGCCTTGCTAAGAAAAACCAGTGGAACTAGTTTTAGTTGCCTCGAGTTCCCTCCAAATCGGATTCCTTAGCGGCTTATGTCCCCACAGCTGCTGCAGTTCTTCCTGGGCCTGGCAGGCACATTCCAGACATTCACATCTCAGCTCAGATGCAGGCGTGCATATTATAGAAAATCGCACTGCGCTGTGATTGGCTTGAGCTGACGTTCTCTAGGTGAGAGGCGGAGGCCGAGGACCTGTGAGGGACTGAGTGTCCTCTCATTGACTTGGAGCAGGTGCACATCTGTTCTTCAAAAGTTCTAATGGGATGAAATTAGAAATATGAATTTTTAAAATTCACGTGTTACTAACTCTGTTCAGTGATTTCCTCTGAAATGAGAGACTACTTGCAGACGAGGCATTCAGACTGCAGCTCTCCTTAGAACTGTCCTAGACCTCGATGCCGTCCTTTGGCCTCTTCCTGGGTGTGGGGTCCTCTGCTTGAAGCAAAACCACGTGGTCTGTGCATCACTACTGCAACCAGCTCAACGTACACACCCACTGGGAGGGGGGCCGGATCACTTAACATTTTAAATGCATTTAACATTAAACCAGCAAGTCAGCCAGTGCTTTCTGTAACCAAGCTGACTGGCTCATGGGAACCTGACACTTGACTTTTCGGAAGAGAATACTTGCTTCTGTGGAGTGTCAATATTTGTCTCATTTCTTGAGACTCTGCTCAAAGTGATGAACGTGTGTAAATTAGGACCTTTTTGTGTAAATTGGGCCACAGAGCTCTCTAAGCACAGTCAGGGGAGTAAACAGCTGTGAAAGATGCCGCCTGATGTGAGCCGTGACCAGGCACTTTGGAACCTGGGATCCCATCTCCAGCCTTTCAAAGGACGTAGAGGAATTGGCCTGATGTGAGCCCTGGCCGGGCACTTTGGAACCTGGAATCCCATCTCCAGTCCTTCAAAGGACAGAGAGGAATATAAAATGCAGATGGGAGAGTTCATATTTTGGGCATCTCTGTTCTTTTGAAATCAAAGTGCAAGGAAAAAGTTTTGCCTTGAGGTCTTACCCCATACTTGTTTTTCTCCTGAGGTTTTAACATTTTCTTAACTGCTTTTTTCTCCCCCGATCCTTGGGGAACTTCTATCTTCATATTTTCTTAAAAGATATGGTTAAATTCAACACTGAAATTTAAAAACATGCATTCATATTATTTTTCTTTAAACTGATGTATCTGATGTTGGTGAAGAACTCACTGGGCGTATTGGTGTATTTTCATTTTTTTGAGACAGTCTTGTGTTGCCCAGGCTGGAATGCAGTGGCGCGATCTTGGCTCACTGCAGCCTCACCTCCTGGTTCACGCCATTCTCCTGCCTCAGCCTCCTGAGTAGCTGGGATTATAAGTGCCTGCCACCATGGCTGGTTCATTTTTGTATTAGTAGAGATGGGGTTTCAACATGTTGGCCAGGCTGGTCTTGAACTCCTGACCTCATTTGATTAGCTCACCTTGGCCTCCCAAAGTGCTAGGATTACAGGCATGAGCCACCACACTCGGCCTGGGATATTCTTGATTGTAACTGTAATAGATCCCTTTAATAAAAACAAAACAGAACACCACCACCACCAACAACAACAAAAAAACAGCTGTCTGAAAAGTCCCAAAATTAAAGAGCTCACTTGGACAGGGATTTGGACACCAGTTGAATGGCCCAGCACAAACCATAGTTACATGGGCCACTCGGCCTGTTAGATCCTTAGGGTATTTGAAGTCATGTGGATATTTGCATTTCTGCTTCTGGATATCGTGTCAGTATGAATTCGTCTAGTGTTTGAGGGCCAGGCTCAGATCCGGGAAAGCAAGAGCCCCTGCCCTCACGGCACTTCTCTTCCGTGTGTGTGTTAGGAAAATAGAAAGCATAAGATATTTTTTTCAATGAGCTGGGAAGATGGAAAAATAAGCTTAAGATATTTACTTGTTCAGAAGAAGGGAGGTGCAAGGAATACTCAGCTTTGCTGCTGCTGAAGGAGGCCCCTGGCGGAGGATGTTTCAGAGGTAGGGTTTGTCTGAGAAAGGTGGTAAGAGGCAAATAGGATGCCCCATCTGGTTTGCCAGAGATGGGGAAAGTCCGTATCCCCAAAACAGCCTCAGCATTCTGGCAAAGGCTTTGGAAAACCAGCTAGTGTGTGGGACCTTGTTGGCTGCTGGGGAGAAAGAAAACACTGCTGGTCCTGAGGACTGTACTGTTCTTCCACTGCTATAAAGAATTACCTGAGGCTGGGTAATAAGGAAAAAAAAGGTTTAATCGGCATACAGTTCTGTGGGCTGTACAGGTTTCTACATCTGGGGAAACTTAGAGTGGAAGGTGAAGGGGAGGTGGGCATGTCTTCACATGGCTGGAAGGGGAGAGAGAGTGAAGGGGAAGGTGCCATGCACCTCCAAATAACCAGATCTCAGAACTACCATGAGGACAGCACTTGGGGGATTGTGCTAAACCATTAGAAACCACCCCCATGAGTCACTCCCACCAGGGCTCACTTCCAACAAAGGGTTAGAGTTCAGCATGAGATTTGGGTGGGGACACACAGCCACATCATGTCAGGCTTCCCATTCTTCTCCTGCACATGCTTCACAAATGGTTCTGTCATTGGTTTTTGTTTTTGTTGATACATAATATGTGTACATGTTTTCAGAGTGCATGTGATATCTTGATTCATCCCTGTATTGATGAAATCTGTGTACTTGGGATGTCTTTCACTTTAAATATTTTCTTTTCCTTATGCTGGTAATGTTCAAGTTATTCTCTCCTAGCTGTTTTGAAATACACAGTAGATGACCCACTGCCATCCCCCTGCTGATTTATCAATAGTAGGTCTTGTGCTCCCATTAGGCTGTGTGTTTGTGCCCGTTACAAGCCTCTGCCCATCCTGCTTATGAGTGGGCTCTGCTGGGCCCTGTTGACCACCTACTCTTGGCCTCCATGAGATCTGCTCTCAGCTCCTGCTTATGAGTGAGAACATGCTCCATTTCTTTGCTTGGCTCATTTGCTTAACGTATATCCTCCAGCTCCATCCATCCTGTCGCAGATGACAGGGATCTCAGCTGTGTGGTGGAGTATTGCTCCTGTGTATGTTCGGGTCACGTTCCCTTCATCCCCTGTTGACGGACACTCAGATGATTCCAGACCTTGGCTGCTGTGGATGGTACTGCATTGAAGCTGAGAGCAGTCACTGGCTTTATACTTGGGGGACGTGAGCCACTTTGATGTTCTCAAGCAGCCATTCCCCAAAGTCCTCCATGGAATGCCGCATTCCTTTGTGCCCATGGCTTCCACTAGGATGAAGAGCTGGGAAGGGGCTTTGAGTGAACCCTTGGGTTTCTGTCTTTAATTGGTACCCAGCTGCACTGACCAAGTGGGGGTCCCAGTGACCCTGGACACTACCTCACATAAGGTCCAAAGATGCAGTTAGGTTCTTTTTTTAACTTTAAAAAAAAAAAAAAAAAAAAACCCTTTTGACCTGGTTAAGCTATAGCATTATCAGTTAGTGTTTTTCATATTGGAAAGGTGTATATTTTATTTTCTAAGAAGGAAAGAAATCCTGTTAAATACTCTAACCACAGATTAAATCATGTCAAGGAAAGAGGTACTATTTTGGGGGAAAATTATCCCTTCATGTCAATGATCAAGGAGATGACTTAGATTGTTTAATTGAGTTAATTATGAAATCTTAAGTGGTTTTGAGAAGATGAGCTGTGGATACTACAAGACATGAGACTGATGCTGATTTAATGTTAGTCAGCCCTGACAGAATGTGGCTAATATTTAAAGCTTGCTCCAGTATTGCTTGATAGATTGTAAGTTAATGTAAAGATCTGTTTGATGCTTTTATTTTACAAAATATTATTGAGAAAAAGTTTGACAGCCAAGGAACCACCTTCAACCAATTTCTTCCTAATTTCTATCACTAGAAAAATTTGTCCTGTTAATTCCAAAATTTACTTTTGGAAAGTTCCTGTAAGGAGAGCAGAGGTATTGGTGGTTGAATGGTGACTTGAATTTAGGTGAAGATCGTTAAATATTTCATAGTCATGTTTGTCTTGGTGGTTTTAGCAATTTTATATTAAATTTAGAACTGTGAGTCAAACCAAATGTGTTCTTTCGCTTTTGTGATACTCCTTTGTATGACTATACTGGTAAAGAATGATAAATGTGTATCGGGTATTTTTTCTGTGCAGATATTAGGATTTTGAGGGGAACAAATTAATCATTCTTCTAATAGACATTGTGCTGTGTGTTGGGTCCTTTGTATATTAGTTGAATCACTCTAATGAGGACCACTTGAATGTCTGTTTCTATACAAGATCTTTTATATGCTGACTTGTGTTATGCAAAATCCTTCATCCTCAAAGAAGACTAAGCAATGGGTTGGAGGAGAGGTTTAATCCCCCATTAGGTCTATTCCAAATGCCCAGAATTGAATGCAAGTACGAATTATGTTTTTGAAGTGGTGTGTGTGTGTGTGTGTGTGTGTGTGTGTGGTGGACTCCTTTTTAGGTCATGAGAGGGAGTTAAAGCAAAGATCAGATTTGCTGATAAACATTTGTGCATATGCTAGTGGAGAAGTCATATGTCTTGACTGCACCTGCGTACTCTGATTTTGGTTTTGTTAGTGTCCGTAGCTACAAACCTCACCCACCTCTGGGACTCACCCTGAGGGGCTGTGGTGAGGGTTATTACAGAGTCGTGTGTCTTAGCGAATGGCACAAACGGTCTTGTGGGCCTACTTTGGCTTTGTTTGAATCTGTAGATTGTTAAACTAAGTTTAACATTTTGAGGATTATAAATTGTGATTCTTGTCTAAGAAGTTTCTGTTGTCTCTGAAGACAGGAGCCACAATACAGATGGTCCCTGGCTCACAATGGTTACGTTTGTGATTTTTTTTCCCAACCTTGTGATGGTGTGAACTAGTCACACTCAGTGCATTGTTCGGCCCGAGATGGGCTGCCTCTGAATGAACCCATTGTAAGTTGAAACTATTATGTCAAATGTACTTTCTATTTAGGATATTTTCAGCTTACGCTGGGTTTATTGGAACAGTTTCATCCCATGGTAAGTCAGGGAGCATATATGCTCATAAAAGTAGAGAGGATCTCATAGATACCATGAGATATAATGTCTCTGATGTTATAGAGATACGATGAAAACAATCAAGTGGGACTTGGAAGCCTTGGAGGGACTCACAAGGGTGGCTCTTGGAATGCAAATGTGAGCGCCACTGGCTTCTGGATGTGACATCTGTGCCTTCTGCTTAGCCCAGTGGGTTATTGGCTGCTCCCGAGGGCAGAGAGGTCCAGCGTTCCTCTGTTTAGGTGTTTGAGCTGCCTTAAGAGGCTAGGTCAATTCTCACTGGTGTCTTCAGGGCTTTAGGTCTTCTGAACAAGCAGGAGGAAGGACGACTTTGTAGAGCTTTGGAAATCTCAACGGACTTCAGGACCATCCCCCTTGGTAGGAGAGAGCCCCACTGGAGGCGAGCAGGGTGCCATGCGTGCCTGTGCGGGGCCCAGACGTGTACAGACGTTGTGAGGGCCACAGGACACAGATCGGTCTTGGTGCACAACTGGTGTCAATGGCCACGCAGCATTTCTGCCAGGTACATGAGTGCGGGGACTTGGGTTTTGGGGTGTGCGTCCTGGTTGCCTAGTTGCTTGGAAGACCCCTATTCAGACCCCAGCCTGAGTCACCGTGACAGGCCTCCCGCTTCACACGCCACACGGAAGCCGTGGCGTCGGTCACTGATGCCCACCAGCTGTCAGATGTGCGTGTGTATCTTCCCTGGTCTGGTGATGGGTCTTGTTTTGAGGTTATAGTAAACGTTCAGAGAGGTTTTGGATTTTTTATGTTGTTTGCAAGGAGGCAGCAGGGAGTGCTTGAGCAGTGAGATCCCCTTCCCAACCAATGCAATTTCAGATCACAGCAGGTAATTAGGGCAGTGGAGCTGTGGGATCACCTACCCAACCAATGAGAATTCAGATCACAGCAGGTAATTAGGGCAGCGGGGTGGGTGGCAGAACACTGAACTGTGGCTGTTTCTGGTGTCTTGCCCCGCGGACAGAGTGTGCTGGGGCCTCCGTGGTCCTCTGTGGGGTGGGTGGAGCACATGAGCTGGGTGCTGCTGGGCTGTGGCTGGCTCCCCAGCCCGGGGTTTATGCAGGACTCGTTCTTAAGACAACTTGGAACCCAGAAAGCAGCATGAGGAGAACGGGTTTGTGCGTTTCTGGATCCTTGGTGCTTCCCAGTCTCAGACGCTGTGCAGGCTCTGAGGGGTCTCGCCGGGAAAACTTGAACAGTCGGCCCCCGCGGTGGAGTGGGGCTGCAGCGGGTCTTGCAGAAACTGGAAGTGGGGGTGAGTGTCTCGCAATCGGGACCTTTCAAATGGGCCCAGCAGGCTGCATGTGTGGAAATGGTGCCACCTAACGCAGGGCTGTGGCCAGCATGGCCTGAAAGGCTACAGCAGGCTCTGTTTCTGCTGTCTTGAGAGAGTCGCTGCACGGTTTTCCTTGGTCTTTGTCTATTTGGAGGACGCTTCCCCCTTTCTTGGGCTTACACAAGCCTTCTGAGCTGCGTTGTTGAGTATGACAAAGCCCTGAGAAGGCATTTTTATCGCATAATTATGTTCTCCTGGTGGCTGGATAAATGACCTGCAAATGTGGGTGACTCAGTAGCTCTGAGGGTGCTCAATATCCAAGACAGGTGGGAAGAAAATGTTCAGGCAGGTGTCAGAGAATCTGTTCTCTACTTCACACTGGGGCCCTGGTTTGCTGACAGTCTTCACACTCGATCCAAAATGGGGATAATGAAGTCTCACGGATTCGGTGTCAGCTGAGAGCTGCCTCCAGCGCAGTCTTCTGTGAGTAACAGTTTATAGGTTTGGTGCAAAGGGCGGGCGTTAGTTGATCTTATTTGTGGTGGTGCTTATGGTGGCTTTTCCGTAAGGAATTTAGACTTTATTAGCTTTGGCAAGGGAATCCTGAGTGATAAATTGGAAGAATGCTTCAGGAAACTCTGGAACCTGCAGTGAGTTTGGAATCTGCATGAAATTGAGGTTTGGATTCTCACGATTTCCTAATGCTACCCCGAAACCCAGTAGTTGAGACAGTCGTAGAGCTTCAGTTGTGCTGCCCCGGTTCCCCATTTTAAAAGGAACACGTTGCTTTCATCTAGAATGTTCTGAGCTCTGAGTGCTGCCAGCAGAGTTTCCAGCTCTCTGCATCAGAGGGGAAGCCAGGACTGCGCTCACGGTGTCGCGGCAGCTGGGAGCTGAACCTGGACCTCAGGCACCTGTGATGCTGGCCATTTTCTGTAAACTCCAAGGGTGCAGTGGTCTCCTTGGCACTTTACAGTCTTCTGAAGCTTTTGATGTGTCTGTACTTTATAGATTTTTCAGAAGTAGACGGCCTTTTCCCACACCCTTGGGCCGAGTTTTGTCAGAGGCTGGTGTGTTGGAAGCACTACACCCACATTCTGACAGGGAAGACTCTGGTGTCCAACTGAGGTCAGAGTGGAAATTTGTTTTTCCTTCCCTCCAGTCTGGTCCAGCTGCTCCCTGCTTGGCCAGAAGAAAATCATTCTTATCCAAGTCGTAGGCAAACCCCCGAAGTCAAACATTTGTCTTTTTTCTTTAATATATCCATTTAGTTTTTATGGGATGATAGATGGCGAAGTGTTTTTTAGGGGAAAATTAATTTCTTTAATTACAGAGAACTTTTTGGACAAAAACTGTAATCGAGAAGCTATTTTGTAATAAGATCTAGTTAAACACTACAGTTGAAAGCTCCTTATATTTGATCTTAAACTTGGGTCTGGTATGCATGTCCACACGCTCATGCTCATGACGCCAGGCTCAGCTGTGAACTACAGGCACGGTACATACTTTCTGGTTGCTTTTTTGAAAGTCTTACTGCTTGGCCTCTCTGACTCAAATGTTGAGTTAGGTTGATTCTGTTCAGAATGTTCATCCCTCCATCTAGGGTCCAGTCATCTTTCAGGGAGGAACCGTCTTCCTCATCTTTGTCCCCTACAGTATTGTATATTTAATAGTTAAATATTTATAGGTTACATGGGTGACTGATCTGTTCATTAGGAAAATAAACAATGCCCATTTTTACATCATTATAATGGACTTGTTAAATGATTGTTAGTATAATGAAGTTTCCATGGCAAAAGAGGCTTTGCAGATGTGACCGTAACGGACAGTGAGATGGGGGAGGACCCTGGGTTGTCCAGGTGGGGTCTAGCGTCCTCACATGTGCATTGATGAGAGGGAGTACGAGGGTCTGCCTCAGAGGAGGAGACCTGAGGATAAGATAGAGGCCAGAGGGCTGTGGGGCTGAGGGCGGGGGTGGGGTAGGGGCCGGAGGGGCATGGGCCAAGGGTGGGGCAGGGGCTGGAGGGGTGCAGGGCTGAGGCCAGGGCAGTGGTCAGAGGGGTGTGGGGCTGTGAGCCAAGCTGCATGGTCGCCTGTATGAATTGGGAGACTCCAGGCAGGAACACAACCTACTGACCCCTTGACTTCAGCCCTGGGACTCCTGACTTCCAGGGCTGAGAGGAGGTTTGCATTTGTGGTAATTTGTTGCAGCAGCCATAGGAAGTTAATGCATTGTATCTGTTCTTCACCTCCAAACCTTTGAAAAGTAACCCTGTTGTATCAGCCTTTTGTGTGCCCTAAAATCTAATGAGATGGTTTGTAGGAAATAACGGACACAAACGGTGGCAGAACACAAAGTTGGACAGAAGCAGTGTCTTCTGTGGTTCTGTAGTTTGGGTCTGTGAAGTTAGATTTCGGTCAGAGAGTGTGTGGTCTTGTTCAGCGTATACCTGGAGTACTTGTTCAGAGCTCCTGGGGGAGTGGTCTTTAACACTGTTAGCATTAAAACTTCAAGCACATCAGGGCCAGAGTTCCTGAGTCAGTGTTAGGTGACCTTTGAATAAGAGTTGGCATGTAGAATCTGCCCACTTTACTAGCATGAAGCAGCAATTTTTTTTTTTTTTTTTTTTTTTTTTTTTTTTTTTTTTTTAGATCGATCTCGTTCTGTCACCCAGACTGGAGTACAGTGGCTCGGCCTCGGCTCACTGCAACCTCCACCGCCTGTACTCAATTGATTCTCCTGCTTCAACCTCCAAATTGCATGATTTATTTTCCTGTTTTACATACTTAGTATGTGACAACTCTGCAAACTTTATCAATACAAATGACATGCCAGAACTTATGAGAATCCAGCATTTTCCCATGCAAATTAGTAGTGATATGGAATTCCTGGGCTGGTTTGGTTTTATAAGACGTAGGGGCGGATTCTTTGCCTAATTTCTGTGGAACTAACAATTGTTAATCACCCAGCAATCTTACCTCCCCTAACAGCTCAGGTGAGGGGGTTACCCCCGCTGTCATGATGAGAGGCAGGAGACTGAGGCTTAGATGAGCAGGTAACACATTACTGTCTAGTCCCACCCACCCCGTAGTTTCCTGCCATGGCTCAGCTATCTTCCTACGAGAAAGGACAGACACCCTGGTGCTGGGTAGAATTCCTTGTGAACCCCTTTGCATCCTCCAGGGAGTTCTTGCTTTACGGTGGTGGCTCATGGGGAGGCCTCTGGCCCACTGAGAAAGTGACTCATGTTGTAACATTACTGTCTCTCTGTCCGGCTGCTGTCGATTGGGTGATTTGTAAACAGACATTTATTGCTCACAGCTCTGGAGGCTGGAAAGTCCAAGGTCAAGGCAGTCCAAGGTCAAGGCACCTACACATCTGGTGTCCCAGGGCCTGTGGCATACAGACGGCAGCATCTCACAGGTTCTTGCGTGTCAGCAGGCATCTCGTTGGGACTCACATGGTGGAGGAGCAAGAGGGCACCTCCACCTCCCAACAAGGACACCAACCCCAGACCTGAGAGCAGGACCTCCCAAAGGTCCCACCTCTTAATGTATCCCATCGGAGATGGTTTCAGCATGAGGTTTTGGGGACATTCAGGCCAAAGCCATTACTCTGCCACGGTGTTAGAGCTGCATGGCATCATTACTGCAGCAGAGCCACAGCCTTCTCATGTGCATTTGCTGCAGGAGGAAGACGCAGGAGCCTGTGCAAGTTGGGGTTCAGTGCAAGAAGTCGAGACCCTCTGGGAATCTTAGCAGGAGGAACTTAAGGCTTTGAGAACTGACACCTTAGGACTGTAGTTTTCTTCAGACTGTAAAAACCTTGGTGTGTGATAATACTGAACATTTCCTGAGCCCTGTGATCCTGTAAAACAGTGGTGGTTAAGACATTCCCCCTCCCCACAACTGCGCCCCCACTTTTACTGCAAGAAGCCCCTTCCTATGTGGCTTAGGCTGACTTGCAGATGACCATATACCGAGGACAAGGCCAGACACAGGCCTTCAAACCCCCCATCTCTGCCTTATAAGTGATTAGCTAAACTGCCTGTTCGCACTAATCAATCACCTTCCACCTTGAAATGGTTCTTCGTGGTGCAGTTGCGCCTGGGGGGTGGACTTGTCTTTGACTGTTGCCTTCCACAGAGGACGGTTAGGGTGGGCAGGAAAGAATTCTCTGCTACAGGTCTGCATTCCAGGCTGTTTCCAGAAGTGGGAATTCTTGTGCCCTGGAGTCTGGGAATGGATTTCTAGTGTCCCAGCTTCAGGTGGAGTTGAACTTGAGTGAGGCAACCCACCACACCCATCTGGAGCCAGGAACTAGAGCCATTTTTAAAGTGGCAGTTTCTCCATAAGGTTACCCAAAAAATGCGCTCAGCACGTTTCTTTCTTTCTCATATGCATTTGGCCATCTAAAACGGGAATGGTGGCTTTTTCAAGTATGGATGTAGTTTTTTTTTTTTTGTTTTTTTTTTTGAGACGGAGTCTTGCTCTGTCGCCCAGGCTGGAGTGCAGTGGCCGGATCTCAGCTCACTGCAAGCTCCGCCTCCCGGGTTTACGCCATTCTCCTGCCTCAGCCTCCCTAGTAGCTGGTATTACAGGCACCCGCCACCTCGCCCGGCTAGTTTTTTTTTTTTGTATTTTTTTTAGTAGAGACGGGGTTTCACCGTGTTAGCCAGGATGGTCTCGATCTCCTGACCTCGTGATGCGCCCGTCTCGGCCTCCCAAAGTGCTGGGATTACAGGCTTGAGCCACCGCGCCCGGCCGGATGTAGTTTTAAATTTTGAGTATTGTAAACCTTAATGTAGCTTCTTAAAATGTTTGCCTGATTATCTGGAGATTTACTAAACCTTTGGAGTGGTAATAATGAGTTGATCTATATGACTTTGCTTTCTATGATGCAATGAAAGTACTCTAATGAAAACCTCTGCAGTTGAGTCAGCAGGCGATTGGCCAAAACAAATTCTGCTTTTTGGGTTTCTTTAACCAAACAAGGGAGTAGAGTGTAGGCTGAAGTGGCAAATTCATTTCAGAGCACGCCAGAGCCCTCAGTGATTGAGCAGCCTTCTCAGGTGAACGTGTAATGTGCCGTGAGTCTTGGCAAGCCTGGCTACTGATGTGTGCACGCGACACCACAGAGCCACACCTAGGAAGATGTGGTTTCTGTAATAAGCTTTGGAAAACCAAAGTTCAACTTAATTATCCAACTTTGTTATGGAAAAAGCTTAGATCAGATGGCCAAAGACCTGATTGTTTCATGGTTGAGACATGGTTATAAAATTGCCCTTACTTGGTGCCAATCAGTGTTGGTCCACAGTGATACTCCTCCAACCTCACTGAATAGTTTGGAGACTGATATGAGACTGTGAAAATCTCCTTAAGGTGAAAAGGGCTCTGGGGCACCCGGGAATATCCGCACACCCGTGGCCGTTCCCCTATAAGGTGGAAAGGACGGCTGGGTCACGCGGGAGCATCCGCACACCCGTGGCCGTCCTCTTTAAGATGGAAAGGGCTGCTGGGGTGCCCTGCAATATCTGCACACCCGCGGCCATTGTGGCTGTCCCACTTTCTGCTCAGTCACCTCTGTGTTCCCGCATTCAGGCTTTGGGACACTCATGAACAGCTCGTCCCCTGGGCTGGTGAGGAAGGAGTGGGAGGTTGTTCTGAGGCTCTGTCACTGTCTGCCCTGTCATGAGCTGGGGAAGGCAGTGGCAGTGACCCTGGAGGAGTCTGGTCAGTGAGGGCTCCGGCAGGAAATGCTGAGGCTTGAGGTGGCTCTGCCAGTCATAACCAAATGTCTTCCCTCTTATTTCCATGATTCCTTCTAGTTCTGCACCTTGCACTGCAGAGTCTCTGTGTGTCTATAAATATACATGAGTTACGATACAGGTGTCTCTTTCCCCTCTGTCTGGGGCTGGGCCCAGGGAGTGAAGTGCAAGACCCCCTTACTGCTGGATGCCCACCAGCACGAGGCACTGCCTGCCCTGCTAACGAATGCCTCCAGCGGGGAGGCGGCGGTAGCACTGCCCCCATGGTGCATCCTTGGTGCATGGAGGAAAGTGTGTTCATGATTAAAACACAGCCCATCCTCTCAAAAGCAGGGTGACAACCACATTTACTTCTGGAATCTTAAAAAAGGGCCCGTCTCTTTGAGAGAAGAACGTAGCATGTATGTGTGTACCTCCTTTGTTTTTTTTGAGACAGTTTCCCTCTGTCACCCAGGCTGGAGTGCGGTGGTGCGATCTCACTGCAAGCTCCGCCTCCCAGGTTCATGCAATTCTCCAACCTCAGCCTCCAACGTAGCTGGGACTACAGGCACCCGCCACCATGCCTGGCTAATTGTTTGTATTTTTAGTAGAGACGGGGTTTCACCGTGTTAGCCAGGATGGTCTCGGTTTCCTGACCTCGTGATCTGCCCACCTCGGCCTCCCAAAGTGCTGGGATTATAGATGTGAGCCACCGCACCGGGCCGTATGTGAGTACCTCTTTACAAGTCTTGCCCGACCTTTGCATTTAAAAATTATTGAAAAACTTAAGGATGTAACTGACAAGAACTTTATAGGTTTCTCCAAGTAAAAATTTGGAAAAGTTAAGTGAACCCATAGTGTATTTTATTTCTATGAGTCCCACACTTGGATTTTTAAATGTGGGCAAAACATCTGTATGTTCTTCAGCCTGATTTCCGTGGAATCGTGAATGAAACGTGCTGAAGTTACCATGCGGATTTTGTTATGTGGCGGTGACAAGTGGGGCTGGTCATTAAACAACTGGAGGGATCCCTGTCCTTTCTGTGCTCCTGTTGGACACTAGGCACCTGTTTGGGTGTTTTCTGTGTGTGTGGACAAGATGAGGACAGAATTTCCAGATTCACACGGTGGTATCTTCTCCCTTTTCTGTTAAAACGTGTCTTCTGCTGCTTCTACATAGACCAAGTGTTTCTTTCTCTTGCCTGTCTACATAAACGCTGTTTAACAAAAACTGTTTTGCAGACATGTGAAGCTGAATTCCACATGATCAAGCAGATAGAGATGACTGAGTATACTGTTTTGTGGAAGGAAGGTTTAAAATGATTTTTAGCTTTTTCCCTGAAATAGGGAATAATTTTAACTTTTTCCCTGAGATAGGGAATAATGAAATGGGAAAATAATTAAATTTTCCCATTTAATTGTTAGATTATATTTAATTCATGTATTGCAAGGGAAAAAGGAACTAGATCACCCCATGTACCCAAATGAAAATTTAAAGGGTATGGGCGAGTTCATTTGAACTCCTTTAATTTGTTTTTGTTTGTTTGTTTTTGACAGTCTCACTCTGTTTCTCAGGCTGGGTGCAGTAGTACAATGACAGCTCACTGCAACCCCAACCTTCTAGGCTCAAGTGATTCTCCTGCCTCAGCCACCCCAACTGCTGGGATTTACAGGCGTTAACCACCACACACAGCTTATCACCTCTTGGAGACTAGCTTTGAGTTTGGGCATTCACTGAACTACATTTTGGTTAATTCTCAAAGTTTGTCACTGTTTATCTTTAATTTGCTAAAAATCTACATGTATTGTAAAATGCGTTATATGTCCTTAGCATTCATGGATTCCCTGTTATTGGGGCAGAGACGCAGAAGGGCAGAAGGCGTTCGGACATCATCAGGGTTGCAGTTGAGTGCTTGCCCCGAACACACTGGAGCTCTGGGCTCTGTGGCCCCACGGGGGTCCTCTGTCCACTGAGGGGGCCGGGTTACCTGGAAGGTCCCTCCAGCCTCTGCAATTTTGCCCTTTTCAGGTTAACATCTCATCGTTGTCCTGGACAGCACTGCCTTTCGTTCACTGACCCACGAGTGAACAGCTGGTCAGTGGCCAGTGCTGTTTCCTTCAGCTGGGAGGTGGTGATGTGATAACAGTTCCGTGGAATTTGGTTCTTGGTGTATTAAGGGTTCAGTTGTACGTTTATTTTTTAATCTGCACCTCTGAATTGGTCTTTTGATTGCAAAGAGATTGCTTGTTGGATTTGTTTCTGAATATTTGGTGGATAACAGGAGAACCTTGCTTATCTGTGTGTTCATTTAATGTGTTTTTGCCAGGCATTTAAATGGGTGCGTTAGCCCACTTTCTGTGTGTGGTGGAGTCATTGAAATCATTTATGTGAAGTCTCTTCTATTAAGGCCAGAGGACGTGGAGTGGTGTCTCCCTAAACTAGGGAGAAATGGCATTGTTCTGCCCTCCTCCCTGGGAACGCTGGTGTTTCCAGGTCTCTGAACTTGGCTCCCACACTGGGAGAGTGGCTGTGGCTTCTGGAGCCCGTTTTGTGCGGGACTGACTCCTTCACTTGCTTTATTCCCCACCATCTTTGCTGCTTTATGACGCAGGGATGAGGGAGTTGGGCCCAGGGGCCTTGCCTGTGCCTGAAGGGCCCGATGCAGAAACTCCTCATGGGACGGATGTTCCTTGAGGGCAGCTTTTGGAGTCTTTTCCTACTTTTAACTGAGAAGCAGCTATTCACATGGTTCTATTCTGCTAGTGTGTTTCAAAATAATTGGTGTAGAGTTGCGAAGATGTCCGAGACACCCATGATCCACTCCGGGCCAGTGACAGGCAGTGTGCTCAGATGCATTCAGACCACATTCAGATGCCAAAGATTCTTGCTTGGTTATTCTCAAACTTATGAGAATCTAAAACGTGGGCCACGGTATGGATTTTCTCTTGAGCCCCCATGACTTTGCCTTGTATTTTGGGCATAAATGACTTCATCAAGGGGAAAGAATTTGAGGGAGGAGCCTCTGAGGCTAGCGGGGGCGGGGGGAAGAGGAGGGAAAGGAGCTGTAGAGGGAAGAGCCAGGCTGGGGCTGGGGCATCTCCCCATGATGCTCCCCCACCCCTGGCGCGAGGCCCCAGGGACTGACTGATTTTCCCACAGGAAACGTGTATGATTGCGTGTCTGTTTTGTGGGCTGGCCATTTGGATTGGGGGAATGTCTGTGTTGTGATTCCTTATTGATTCGAAGGTTGAAAAGGTTTGTGCTCAATACAGGGGTCTCTTGGTGCGATGGGAAATGTGATCGCAGCCGCCTTCGGGGTGGGGAGAGCCCTTGAGGCCCTCAGTGGTGGCCAGTGTCGGCTTCGCTTCCCTGGGTGAGCTGCCCTCAGGGTGGGAAGGGAGGTCCTCGGTGGTGGCCGCTTTTGGCCTTCGCCTCCCTGGGTGAGTGCTGCTCCATCCCCGGCTCTCCGACTCCTTGCCTGGGCACCTTCCTCGTTGGAGGCCGTGATCCATCAACTTTGTCCACGCGTGTCCTGCAAACTAGTGCTGACTGCAGGTTCAGGAGTGGTCAGAGGAGGCCAGAAGAGGCCCTCGTGATGCGAAGCTAAACGTTGAATGATGGCGCTGCTGAGTGCATGAGCCGCGTCAGCCCAAGAGTCTGGGTAGGAGGGAACGGCGGGGTGGAGGAAAGACTGGACAGATGGGTGCTTTCCTCGGCCCCTGGGAGCACGGTCAGGTCCATGCTCAGACCTCCTGGTTTCTCCCACATTGCCATAAATAGCAAGGAAAGGACTCGGGGCATCCAGGGACCTCAGGGGTACAAGCTGTGTCCTCACGTGGCCCAAGCTGTGTCCTCGCGTGGCCCCAGCTGTGGCCAGTGATGTTATTCTCTTTAACCTCAGGCTTATTTTTTATAAAAACACAAAGGGACAGAAGTAGTTCAAGGGCCTCTAAAGACTTACGTAATTGTTAATAGGCCTACTTTTATGCTTTCTTATGTATTAAGAGCAAATCATGAAACAAACTCATTTCTGTTTGAAGAAATCTTTACTGTTCTCATTTTTGTGGCAAGCAACATTGATTCTTTGCTTAGTGAGCATTAGTGCCCTCCTGCCCAGTGCGGTTGCCTGGCGTGTCCTCGCACACACCTCTGTCCATTGGTCTCCGTTCACCTTTCCGCCTAGAATTGTAGGAGGGGCGCTGGGATCTTAGGGCTAGAAAGAAACTCTGAAGACCACTTATGGGGCGGCTTTTAGTCAGGGCTCTTCAGAGAGACAGCCAGCCGGGTGTGCGTGTGTCTCCAGGGGGAGGCTTGCTGCAGGGGCTACAGAGTCCAAGAAGCCCCAGGACCCACAGCCTGCAAGCTAGAGTCCTGGGAGGGTGTGGCTTGAAGACTTGAGAAGCGGAGGGTGCAGATCCCACCCGGGTCTGAGGAGCTGAGACCCAGGAGCACGGGCGGCAGAAGACAGATGTCACCGGCCCATCAGCCACACAGGTGGAGTGAACCCAGTTTTCCCCGCCTTGCTGTTTTACTGGGGCCCTGGGTGGATAGGGTGGTGCCCCCCACACCGGCGAGGATGGGTCTCCACTCAGTCCAGAGGCAAACATGCATATCACACAGAAATAATGCAGAACCAGCCATCTGGGCACCCCGGGCACGCTCAGGTTGATGCACAAAACCAACGCCGCGCGTGGCCCTGAAGTCTGCGTGTTCGCATCACTCCACGCACATTGCTCGGTCATCGTCTTGGTGAGTTTGTAAGCTCGTTGTGTGGTTCTGGGGCTCTTTGTCCCGGGTGGTGGTGGTGGTGATGACAGGCTCCCCACTGCCCCAGCTCAGGTATGGAAGGTGATGGCACCAACGGCTCCTTGTTTCTCAGACACTTGAGCGGGTGCTCTGTGCAGCCAGTTCCACCTGCAGCAGCATCTGTTCCCTATGCCTATTCCATTCGGAGTGTGTGCCTCCCTTCTGTCGAGGGTGCAGCCTTCTTTCAGGGAAGAACTGTGTCCTGCTCGCCTGTATCTCCTGTGGTGTATCTCATGGCTGAATAACTAGCTATAGTATACCTCGGTGGCTGAATGATAGGTTCATTGGAAGGAAAACTTGATACTTTTTTTTTCTTTTTGGGATGGAGTTTCACACTCAACGCCCAGGCTGAAGTGCAATGGCACGATCTTGGCTCATTGCAAACTCTCCCTCCCGGGTTCGTGATTCTCCTCCCTCAGCCTCCCAAGTAACTGGGGCTACAAGCGTCTGCCACCATGCCTGGCTAATTTTCGTATTTTCGTTAGAGACGGGGTTTCACCATGTTGGCCAGGCTAGTCTTAAACTCTTGACCTCAGGTGATGCACCCACCTCGGCCACCCAAAGTTCTGGGATTATGGCCATGAGCTACCACACCCAAGAACTTAATACCATTTTTTTTCTTTTTAAATCATAATGGGCTTGTTAAATGCTTACGTTAGTGCTTATTTTAAAAAATGTTATCTGTGACCTTTCAGCTTTTCATAGCACTTCTCGTGTGAATATTTAAAAAAGGCCCTTTAGTCATGGGGGAGAAGCAGTTATCCCTTTCAGCAGAGGGAGATGGAGGAACAGGCCCTCGTGGGTCTGAGCACAGACAGTCACCCCGACCTTGGTGCTTGCTTAGGTCTGTTCTCTGTTCACCGTAGTGCATCCACTCTCATTGTCAGCTTAAAAATAAGCTTTTTCCTCTTTCTAATCAGAACAGTTAGTTTGTTAACCATCACGTTAAGGTATCGAGAATGATGGCTTTCAGGCCTCAGATATGACACAAGTAGTAAATGCAGCTGACCCTGAACAACATAGGTTTTGAGCTTCGAAGGATCACTTACGTTAAATATTTTCCAACCAAACCCTTACTGAAAAAACCTGGCTTTGTGGAGGGCCGACGTTTCCTACATGCGGTTCCATAGGGTGGTCACGGAGTCCTGTGGATACGTAGATTTGGGTAAACTCGGGGGGTGTTCTGGAATCCATGTCCCTGTGTATACAGAGGGACAACTGCAGCTTTTTAAAACTTTGTGTCCTGCCTTGTCCTGAAAAGGCTCCCAGGTGGATGCAAAATTATTTCATTTTTTTGGTTTTCTTGGTGGGATATTGATGTTTATTCTTCAGTGTCTAAAATCCTGAGTGAACAGAGTTAGTGCTTCAGGAACAAAGCCAGTCTGGAAACACATATTGAGATACCCACCTTTCCTTCATGGTTTCACAAAAGGCCATGATCATATTTTATTCGGTTGAACTGTAGGAAACTGCCAATATTTGCTGTTTTTGGCCTACAAAATGGCAAGTTCGTACGATATTAAAAACAAAGGCTTCCTGGATGGGGAAAATAGGAATCGGTAAGAACCTGAAGTTGTCTGTCATGGCCTCTGAGTCACAGGTAAATAAACCTGCGTGAGGGGAAGTTGGCTGTACAGTATTTTCCTTCTGTTTTGAGACTGTCGGAAAAAGGCCAGTTCCATTGCATTGGGTCCCTTTGCCTCACCTTTGCTGCAGAGGGGACTTGCCATTATTCCTCTTGTTTCCGTTGCCCAGGAGGCTGATGCCACATAGAAGACCTGCAGGTCGGTGGATGTGAAACAGGCAACGGACACGCTGTGCACCTTGGGACGCATCTGAGAAGTGCGTGCTTGCAGCAGGTCTGAGGTTGAGGGCGTGTTCCATCTCCTCTCTCTTCTCTGGCTTTGCAGGCCTTTGAAGTTGGTCCTGGAAAATGAAATTTAGTTAATGCTGATTTAAGCTCCAGGTCAAAGCTGGGGGGCCGAAGAGACCCGCCCTTCACTAGGGGTGTGAAGCATTGGGCCTTCCCATCAGGAGGCAGCAGGGACTCGAGAGAGCCCCACATGCCCTCCAGTTCCCTTATGTTGAAATTTTTTGTACTCGGCCATGCCGGGTCATTTTGGGAGGTAAATGGGGGGTTCACATGGGGGTGTGCAGTATTCTTAGGTGTCAGGTGCGAGAGTTGAATTTGTAGAAGCTGTGCAGATAGGAAAGGGCCTGGCCGGGAGTGCTGTTTACAAGGAGCCGATTTAACGCGAGGTCTGTGCTCTGCCTGGCTCCGTGTCTGACCGGTGTCTCCCAGTCTGCAACAGGACATTCACGTGACTTGGCGCCATTGTCCCACTCTGTGTAGACGTCTGAGGATCTGTGCGCGGCTGCTCTGTGAGCATGAGTTGTGATAATGAACTGAGAAGCAGTGAACAAACCCTGTATTGGTCAGCACTGGTTCCACGGCCACTTCTGCCGTGGTTGGAGTCATTCATAATAAAGTGTGCTGGACTCCTATGCAGAGCTCTGAATTTCAGAGGCCCTTTAACTCGGCAGCTAACGAGCCGCTTCCTTCAGAAGACATTTGAGTCCCCTTTACCTGCCAGGGTGACTCTGGGAGTTTGAAGATGAGTGAGACAAGCCCTCCGTGTCTTATGGATTTTACTGTCCAGAGGAGAGACAGATGTGGATGGTGAAGGAGGCCCTATCAGAGGTCAGCGCATGTCAGTTTTATTTCTTCAGCACTTGCTGTGTTCAGGTGGTGCCCCGGGCCATGTGCAGAGTATCTGGGGACCCTGCCCATGGCATCCCAGGCACAGCTAGCATCTGCGCCATCTTCATACTTGGTCTGAGTTTTGGGGAAGTACCGAGGATGGATTCTGCCTTTGCTGGAGAGAGTTGGAAGTCAGGGCAGCCCTCCACAAGATGATGATCGCCAGCTGATTCCTCAAGAAAGAGAGGTGGTCCCCACATGGGCAGAGCACGGCAGCATGCGCAGACCTGGGTGTGGGGTCTGGGGCATGTGCATCTGAGTGGGGTCTGCTGGGAGACAGCAAAGGTGAGGTGTGAAGGCAGTTGGAATTTACAGGATAAATTATCACTAAGGCCATGCTGGGAAAACATAAAATTGGGACTCTCTGGGGTAAACGTGGACTTAGGGTGACCCTGGGCGTGGGTGTTTTCAGGCTCTGAAGGCAGAGATTTAGGAAATTGGGGCAGAGCTGAGCTCCAGACGAGGATGAAGACCACCCTTGGGATGTTGAATGAGACAAGGGTGGAAACCCAGTGAATGTCGTAGGGTCAGTCCAGCAGGAAGGCAGCAGAGGAGACCGCTGTCCTCAAAGGCCTCGTGGGGCCTGCCTCTCAAAGTGCTGGGATTACAGGCATGAGCCACTGCTCCCTGCCGATACTTTTAAAATTTCTAAGCTACTCTCTCTCATACCCACTCCCGTATTATTTTTTTTTTAGACCAGGTTTATGGCTATATTTTTTCCAAGGAAATCAAACCAGTTACCTGTTTGAAGTACAAATAACACCGTGTTTAAAAACCGAAAATGCCAATTTGCATAGAAGTTTCCAAATACCCAGTTGGTTTGAGCCTTGCATTGCAGTGTCACTACCTGCTCTTAAATTTCTACACGATGTATAGATAGCGAGGCAGGGACGGCTCGTACATCTTCAGGTTTCGATTCTACTCACTTGGGCTATATTTTCATTTATTTTGGCACACCTGTGGGTGTGGCAAGCAATGCTAGGGTATTTATTTTGAAGCTTGTCCAATAACAGTTGGGAAGATTTTCACATTTTTAGAATTTTCATAGTAATAGTTATAATTTACAAAGAATTTAAAATTGTGTAGTCATTATTTTGCTTTTTTCTAGATGTGCCCCGAAACAGGGTTGATAACTATCATTCTACATCACAGGATTCAGAACAGTACCCTTTTGGAGCAGATGCCTGTAATCGAGGAATTCTGCCTAGTCGGTTCACTTTAAACGTGTTTAAAAGGTTTTCTTTATCCTGGTTGGCACCTGTGGCTACAGTTTGTTTTCACTGCTGAGGAATATTCCATGATGGAAACCGTAATTCATCTGTTTTTCATATCGGTGGACATTTGGATTATTTTGGGAGGGTGTGTATGTCTATTCAGCCTTCATTGTTTCAGGATGTTTTGTAGAAGATAATGTAACAGTGTAACATCCTCTGCTACGGAGCCAACACGAACCCTGATGACAGCCACACAGACTCACGCACAGACTCTCAGGCCTTGTTACCAACGCATAGAACCATTTTCTTAAGTTGAAACACAGTAGCAGAACCTGAAGCCATGTGAACGGGTCCTCCGATCTTACACTTGGAATTCACTTTTTATTACTATGTCTGCCAATTAGGAAGCATATCAATTATACAGAAAACTGAGAATGTAAAATTATATGTTTATAACAGAAAAAAACTTATTTAATACCCCAGAACACATGACTATGTTTTTCCCTCATACCCCACCACTGTTTTCTTTGCTTGAAATGTGAAATGACACTTGAATGCGGTTTTCTAGCGACTGTTAGACTGGCATAGTTCTTCAGAGACAGAGGATGTAAAGCACATGGAGAATTTCTGTTTGTGGAATGTGATTTCCCGGTCACCTCATTCAGGCTGCCGCCGCCTTCCCCTCTGGCTGCCTGCACCGTGGGACGTCTGAGGAGGCCCCTGTTTCATCCTCTGGAAATTCTGAAAAGGAAGGAGAGGAGGGCGTGCAGGGTGTGGTACCTTTGTGTTGGTCCTTTGAGCTTTTCTTTGGAGTCTGGGCTACCTTGGTGGTTCCTGCCTTTATGTCCCTAGCTCGTGGCTTCGTCCTTGTGTCTAACTCACAGGCAGACAGATGGAAAGGGAAGTTATATTCAGCCAACAGCTTGATCTTATTTTGAAGTCTCAAATCGACTGGGTATTTGGAGACTTGTGTGCAAATTGGCATTTTTGGTTTTTAAACACGATGTCTTATTTGTACTTCAAATGGGTAACTGATTCTCTTGGAAAAAATATAGCCATAAAGATGATTCTTTAAAAAAAAAAAAAAAGGAGTGGGTGTGAGAGAGTGGCATAGAAATTACACCAGTAATGGTTGTGCGTGGTGGCTTACGCCTGTAATTCCAGCACTTTGAGAGGAGGAGGCAGATGGATCCCCTGAGGTTAGCAGTTCCAGACCAGCCTGGTCAACATGGTGAAACCCCGTCTCTACTGAAAATATGAAAATTAGCCAGGCATGGTGACAGGCACCTGTAATCCCAGCTACTTGGGAGGCTGAGGCAGGAGAATCACTTGTACCCGGGAGGCAGAGGTTGCAGTGAGCCGAGATTGCGCCACTGCACTCCACCCTGGGCGACGTTCAGAAACTCCATCTCAAAATAGAAAGAAAAAAAAAAAAAAAACCCGGTAACGGAAACCTGACTGCGTCATCTGTGATGGAGATGGCGGATTATTTGATTTTTAGTGACAGGATGAACTGGATATGTTTGCAGTATTGATCTTGACAAGGGAAATGGTGAGAACCAAATGTGCCGCCCAGCTTGGGCCTTGCCGTTGGCAGAAGACCCTGGCGGGCAACAGACTGGAGACTCGGAGACCAAGGAGAGAATTCTCACGCTGTGACGCTGGTGCAGTGTGTGCTTCTGGACTCCTGCTGGAGGGAGCGGCCCCTTTGCCTTGCAGGCTTTGGTGCAATGGAGACCTTAGGACCTGCCCCTCCTGGCACACCTGTGGGTGTAGCGAGCAGTGCCAGGGCTGAGGCACAGTTGGTGAGCCCGGAACGTGGAGGGGGAGAGGCTGTACACGCCGGCAGGCGTCTGCTCCAGCAGCTGGGGGTTTCCGCAAGGGGGCGGGGCGTTGGTTTTCCTACTTGAATTTGGATAGGGAGGGTGTCCTGGGGTGCTGTGTCTGCACTTGTGTTGCTCTGAGGTCAAGTTGTGGCCTCGAGTCCCTATCCCTCTGCCAAAGTGAGGGTTTGCCCATTTTCAGGTCAGATTTCCCTTGGGTCCGGGTCTCTAGGAGTGGGGCGCATTCCAAGGGGGCGTGAGCACGGTGGACGCGCCTGGGCCTCTTCCTTTCCCCCCAGCTCCTGGGCTGTGTGTGAAGAGCTGCCCAGCGGAATCGCTCTCCTGCCTGGTGTTTCATTCACCAGAAATCATTCTCACTGTGGACTCTTGAGTCAAATGTAATCCAGGAATGGAACGTGCTGTTGCTGAATGCCACACACAGCATCAGGAGCTTAGTTGGGGATTATATGATCTTACCCCACACCTTAAAAGTAAAGACTATAGTTGTCAGGCCTCTGAACCCAAGCCAAGCCATCGCGTCCCCTGTGACTTGCACGTATATACGCCCAGATGGCCTGAAGTAACTGAAGAATCACAAAAGTGCAAATGCCCTGCCTGGACTTAACTGATAATATTTTACCAGAAATAAGTGAAAACGGCCGGTCCTTGCTTAAGCGATGATTTTTGTGTGTGTGTGAAATTCCTTTTCCTGGCTCATCCTGGCTCAAAAGGCTCCACCACTGAGCACCTTGTGACCCCCACTCCTGCCCGCCAGAGAACCCCCCTTTGACTGTAATTTTCCTTTACCTATCCAAATCCTATAAAATGGCCCCACACTTACCTCCCTTCGCTGACTCTTTTCAGACTCAGCGCGCCTGCACCCAGGTGAAATAAACAGCCATGTTGCCCTCACAAAGCCTGTTTGGTGGTCTCTTCACACGGACGTGCATGACAATAGTTAAGGGGATACTGAAGTCTTTAGCAGCTCCAAGAACTTTTTCAGTTTGTGTCAGGACATTTTAGGCAGAAGGAAAAGCTTGCTCAGGCAATCTTATAGAAATGTTTGGTGCAGCACCATTAACACGTGGAATAAATGTGTAACTTTCCATGGCGGCCCTCTGGAAAGAGATGCACTTTGAGTGCACCCTGGTCTGCTCGCTACAAGAATCGGCCGTGTCACCCCGCTTTCTGTGGGTCTGCATGTGTGCGTGGTCCATTGCTCTCCACTGTGGCCATGGAAGGGAAGATGATCTGGAATGCTGGCGACAGTTATCGGTGTGTGTTGATGTGTGCTGCTTTCCACAGGGGAGAACATTTCTGTTTAATAAACATCTCATCACGATGATGACTGCAAGATATTTGAGCCTCATTCAAGAGTGTTTCTGGGTTCCTTCTGTTTTTAATCTGCTTTCTAGCACTAGGCAAGTGAAGACATGGAAAGTAAAAACCCATCGAACTTGTAGAGACATGGTGTTGTGTAGGAGCAGACTGTAGCCTCTGGCTCTGTTTAAAGATTGTAGTAAACCTCTTACCTGGGATGGCCAGGGTGTAAATTATCTTGTTTAATCGAAATGTGAATGAGTCAAAGCTGGCGCCTGCATTGTTGATGAAATACCAGATTTTAAGGGAACATGTCAATGTACCATAAGATACCAGCAAAGTTCCTCAATGAGGTTAGGCGCGGGCTTGGAGGAGCTGAGCCTTAGGTCACCAGGGTCGTCTCTGGGAGCAGATGCTCAGTGTGGGCATTAGTCACTTAGCCTTTCCAGAGCCGAGGAACAGCTCGCTGTGGTGGTTTTTGAAACTTGTATTTTGAGTCAGTTTGTCCCACTTGACTCGAAGTTGCCGCTCAATTTCAGACCTTTGCCTCCACCGTGCGCTCGTTTTCTTGTCCCCTGATAACTGCCTCGGTTGCCTCAGCCTGACATTCGAGCCTCGTCGTTCATGGACACAGGCTCCGTGGTGGGGCAAAGGCCGCGACTCCGGCTTGCACAGTTCCGTGCCTCTCACCATGGTTTATCACATCACTCCCGGGATCTCCTGTTTAGAGGAAGAGTGTCCCTTTCCTGCAGGCCCTGTGTGGTGTGGAAACCACCCCTACCTACCTTTCTCCTCTTTGAACTGTACCGTGAAGCTATTTCTGTTCTAGTCAACCGTCAGAATTTAAGGAACAATGATTCATGTAACTTATCACATGCTTCTCAGCAGTTCTTTATGAATTTCATTCTGTTGTGAAATTATTGCAGTTTTCATGGCTATGCTGGTCTCACGTTGTGGCCCTTGGTAACTACCTTGAAATGAATTGCCTTCCCCATTGTGTGTTAAGGTTGTGTCTGGGAGCTGTTGAGGCCTCACCTTGGGGAGGTGGCTTTGCTCTCCTGACAAGAGGAAGAATCTTATTTAGAGCATTTCTAATGTGGTTTTTGCTTCCAGACAGAATTACTTTTTTCACAGAGACGGCCACTAAAGTCATAAATTATGCTCAGGATGGACACACGGGTCAGCTGACAGAGTGGAGTCCAGAACAGACCCAAAGACGCAAAAGCAGTTCAGTAGAATTTGAGTCTTTTCAACAAATGGTGCTGGAATTATGGGACAGCTGTATGCAAAAGAGTGAAAACAGGGAGAAATTCCTGTATGAAAATTAAGGTGGACCATAGCCCTGAATGTAAAATACCAAATTACAAAACCTGTAGAAGAAATGGAAATTGTCAAGACCTAGTGCGAGAGCTCTTAACCATGATACCATGATCCATAATCAAGGAAGAAAACAAGTAAGTAAGACTCATCAAAATTAAACTTCTAATATAAAAGACACCCCTAGGGAATTGAAGAGACACATTTTCGATAGATGGGGAGAAGATGTCTATGAACCATGCAGCCGGCAAAGGACTCGTATCCAGAATGCACAGGACTCCCACGGCTCATGACAGAGAACAAACCACCTGACTTAAAAGCGGGAAGAGACCTGAACAGATGCTTCACTGAGAAGGATGGGAGGATGGCCTGAAAGCATCTGAAATGACCTTCAGCGTGACTGGTTGCACCGAGATGTGCACCAAAGCCGCAGCGAATTTGTTCACACCCCTGCTGGAGCGCCTGACTAAGGTCTTCCGACAGCCCCAGGTGCTGGTGAGGACAGGCAGTCGAGACTCCTGTGCGATGCTGGGGTTCAGCAGGGTGCAGACAACTTGGCGGTTTCTTATAAAACTGAACTCACACAAACGTGGGGCCCGGTGACCCCACTCCTGGGTATTTACCCTAGAGAAACAGAAGCTGATGTTTAAGAAAAATTGTGCCCAGATGTTAATAGCGCTGTCTGTAGTTGCCCAAAACAGGTTACAATGTGCTACAGCCATACGTGGAATAATAACCATCCAGCAGCCCCGAGGCCTGGCTGTTGATCACAGGACACCCTGGGTGCACCTCCAAGCACGATGCCCAGGAAATCGTGATTTTGCGAGTGTTTTGCCACAACACTTGCAAAAGACAGACTCGGAGGATGGGAGAACACAGAGACGGTGGTTGCTGGGAATGGGACGGTATGCTTATGAGGCCCCGTGAGTGGGTTTGGGGCTGCTGGACTGTTCTGCTTGTGTGATGGTGATTATGGGAATATTTGTGCCGAAATTCACAGAACTGAACACTGTCCGCTTTACAGTAATTTTTAAAAAGAGTTAATATGCTCATTTTCAGTACTGTTTTTAATGGAAGATGGAGTTTGCAGACAATTCGTTAGGGCAAGCCTGTCTCAGGAGTTTGTAGACGATTCGTTAGGGGCCTGTCTCAGGGCCCTTGGGTTGGGTTGAGTTGGGCTGGGTTGGGTTGGGTTGGGTTGGGCTGGGATGGGTTGGGTTGGAAAAGCCTTCCCTATTGCAGGCAGTAGCATGGGGCATGGAAAGGATATCGCCAAGGAAACACGTAGAATCCTTTGAGGAAGCATGTGTATTTCTAACTTGCTATAAGATAGAATTGGAATTTGTAATGGTTTTGTTTTCTAGAGTCTTGGTAGAATAGGGAAGACAGTGTAATAAAAGCTAATTTTGAAATGAAGAATTTTAAAGATTTTCAACAGAAATAGCTCTAGGAAGTCACCCTGGAAATGTTTTTAAAGATGTTCAGTAGCAATAGCTCTAGGAAGAGTCACCCTGGAGTTGCTTCTTGAGCATTGCTTTTCTGGCTGTATCTTCCGACTTTCATTTTTAAGTTTTGCTGTGAGTTGGGGATGTGTGGGAATAGCCATTCCCAGGTGTTGGGTAGGAGTGGCCCTGCAGGAGGGTGCATGTGCCCCAAGGCCTGGGGCACTGTTTCAACCTAGCATGGAACATAGGAACTCTTGTCAGTGGCTGGAGTAAGAGTACCCGCCTGGAAGGCTGGGGAGCCCTGGGGTGGTCTGGGTACTGTCCTCCCTGCCTGCAGGATAGCAGCTGGAGGAGCTTGAAGGCTGCCTGCCTCATGGCTGTCAGCGCAGCAGCCCTTCCTGGCCCTGGAGCAAGCTTTTGGTCCATGAATCTCTGCACCGGGACTTGCCTCCTGGGACCTCTGCCACTGTCTTGAGGGCCCTGGTGCCCAAGCCTCAGGCAGCTGCGACCCCAGATTCGGTTGCTTTCCCTGCCATCTCATTCCAGCACGAGTGCTCACCCCACTCAATGCAGAGCCTCAGGTTCCCTCAAGATCCCCAGAGATGGAATCTCCCAATTTAACAAGATAGTTGGTGACAAGATTTGAGCGGCACTGATTTAACTCAGCTCCCAGAGTTTAAGTTCTCAAGACACAGTCCTGCTCCTTCCCTGGCCTCATCCTGTGTAGCTGGTGTGGATGTGGGGTTTCCGGAGGGTGGGGCTGAGGCAGGTCAGCAGCAGGGGGATGGCTCATTATCGATCGCTCAATGCCTTGAGGATAACTAGGATTAATGACCTTTATAGGGTTGTAGGTTTGGGGTATATACATACATACATATATATATATATGTATATATATACACACACATACATATATATATGTGTATATATATACACACACACATATATATATGTATATATATATACACACACATACATACATATATATATACACACACATACATATATATATATATATATATATTTTAAACGAATTAGCTTTCACGTGGGGCAGCCTACAGCAGTGTGGCCTCACCAGGTGCCCAGCAAAACACCTGCTGACACTGTTACTGTGTGTGTTCCCATCATCCCACGAGGTGGACACGGTTATCACCACATTTTTCTGACATGAAACTTGGAGAGGAGAGGGTTTAGGAAACTCCTGAAGCCACATTGTCAGCGGGTCCCGGGTGGTCTGGCCTTAGATCCTGCACTGTTTGCCCCTCGCCACGCTGTCAGCAGACCTGGGTGGTCTGGCCTTAGAACTCCCGCTGACTGCCCCTCCCTGCCACGTTGTGGGGTTTTTCCTGCTTCTGGGCAGCATTTGATAGCTTGTGAAACAAGACCAAGACTTGCTATGAGTGGATATGCCATTATCTGAGATCCAGAACCTTTCCTGGACCTGGCATTGCCGACGTCACATAAGGGGAGGTAAAAACGTTTTCTTTGTGGTCATTGGGGCTCCTGAAATGGTGTTTTTCCCAGTGAGAACTGACTCATAAAAATCTGTTAACTCAATACTATGTGAACAGGAAGAGGTGTGTTGGGCTCTAGTTAAATGTCTCAGAGCCACAGAAGTAAATGAGGGCACCTTCCGAGCACAGCCTCCCGGAGGGGAGGCCAAGGACGTTTGCCTGGAGGGTTTGCCATGAAGCAGGACTCGGACAGGGCTAGTCTGCCTGGAGAGGCCTCTGCCATGATATAAGTTAGTTGAAGTAGTTGAGGGGTGGTGGCGTGAGGTCGGTGGTCCCCGAAAAAGCCCCTAGTAAGGCCGGTTTCCGTGGGATAGAAAACTACCGTTCAGTGGCTGTAATACTGGCTTCACGGGTCTGATGTACAATCCTGCACTTGGGTACTTGGATCCCAGCCAGGTCAGATGGTTGTATCTTGGAGCAGCGTTTGTGTCAGTAGAGAGCAGAGTGGTGGTTCCCAGAGGCTGGGAAAGGACAGAGGTGAGGCCCCTGAAGGATGCTGGTCTTCCTGGTTTAGGGGTTTGGGGCTCAGCCACCTTCCTGTGTCCGTGTAAATTATACCCAGGATGATTTTCGCTCGCCCCACTTTAGTGAAGCATTGGAGCTTCAGGATGTGCGTGCCCACGTCACCTGGGCCGTGATCCTGGAGTTGGGTGAGACTGATTCCCGGGTTTATAGAATTACTCTGGGATTATTAAAGACAGAAGCACTTGAGGCATTCATAATGCTATTTCCTGAACGTAATTTATGTGCAGTTCTTCAGAAACATTTCTCTGAGGAAGCATCTATAATTTTTGTTCTCTGCCACTCAGTGCTAGAAAGAACTGTGCAACACTCAAGTGAGTGGCATTATTCCCCTCCCTCCACCATGCAAGCAAGATTAAAGGTACCTCTGGCCCCACTCAGTCTTCTCACCTGCAGGGCGCCTGGCATGGCAGTGTGCTGCCTTCCGTCTTCTTTTTGGGGAGAATTAGTTGTTTTTGTGTGTACTGCTCAGCTCAGCCTGGTGCGGTTGTGTGGGTGAGGAGCTTGGTTGCTAGGTGACCCTCCCAGGCCTGCCTCCCACCTCCCTAGGCCTTGTTCTAAACTGACAGATAACCAGTGTGTTTTGGAAGAGGAGAGCAGCAGGGCAGGAGAGAGTTTATTCAGACTTTCTCCTTGCTCTGATGTTTGAGCCCTCATCCAGCCTGGGCCCTTCTACAGAGCTGCCTTTGTGTGTTGCAAACCACTCCCTCCCAGTAACCGTGTTTTCAGAGGTTTGGAAATGTGAATTAACTCATCTTCAATTTAAAGTGTACTATTAAATTTTCATGTTGAAACTGATGTATTTTATGGCCTTTATTTGATTTCTCTTGATTTTTTTTCCCCATATGAGACATTGCATCTTAAGGGAGACAGGCTGGTGTTGGCCCCCTTTCCTAAGGATGGAAGTGAATTCTGAAAGCCCTTTATGTAGGCAGCGAAATAATCAGGGAACCGTTATTATAGCTATGCCTGTCCATGTAAAGTGAGCACGACTCATAAGCAGGAAAAAAATGCAGCCCGGGGGCAAGGTGAGCCCTAATGCTGCCTGTGCCTAGCCTCCCTGCCATGAGGAACAGAAGTGCAAGCTCAGGTGGTTGAGTCAGCCTCCAAGCCCAGCCTGCACCCCCCTCACATCCCTCTGCATCTGCAGGGGCACAGGCCATGCTGCCACCCCTCGCTCAGTGCCAGGGCTGATGCATCAGGAACGGGGGTGCTGTCCGCCCCTTGCTCGGTGCCAGGGATGATCTGTCAGGATCCCTTGTGCTCATCTGGTCCTCATGTCTTCATCACCAGCCTCCTGCTGGTAACGGGCTTGTTATTACCTTGGTATGTGTTGTGGGGTGGTGCTCAGTCCTCCGAGGGAGGGAATTGGCCCTCAGCCGATTCACATTCAACAGGACCGGGGAATGGGTTCTTGTTCCATGTCCTGGATCCCAAGAAGCCCTTGTCCTGGATTCTGTAATGCCCGGGGTCTTCCTGAGAAACGCTGGTGCCACTGGAGCACAGCCCGGGCCCCTCCAGTTTCTCTGCTTTGTAACTGTACTTGTGTTTAGCAGGTCTTCCAGGACGTAGACGCTGCTTGGTGTGAGCCAGGTTTTGTGTGGAAAGAGGACAGGTCCGAGTCGACAACCAACCAGCCCAGAACCATCTTTTATGCTTCCAGATTCTGTGGCCAAAAACTTACCCGTGGACGTTGAGGGTGATGCATTTCTGCTCCAAGACGTCTGTGGAATCAGCTGGAGGGATGGAAAGGATGTGGAGCCTCTTCACTCCTGGCCTGGCCTTGGACCTGCTGTGCAGACTCTCAGTGGCACCAGGGCCCCCTTGTGTCACAGCAGTCTCGGGTTCGTGGCACTGCCTCAGGATGTCCCAGGCTTCATGATGTCCAGGCTCCCCTGGCATGGCGACCTCAGGTGGGTGGCACTGCTCTGACGGACGTCCCAGGCTTCATGATGGTAGGGCCTCCTTGTGCCATGGTGGCCTCAGGATGGTGGCACTGCCCCAGGGTGTCCTAGGCTCCAAGGCCAGTGTTCCATCCAGCGAAGGGAAGTTGTACTGTAAGGTCTAGTCTCGGAAGGTTCCTGGGGTCCTATCCTTCAGAGTGGTCCTACACTCACCACAAATCAAGCCAGGGGAGGCCCTGCCAGAATTTGCAGCTGTGTTTCAGGTGGTTCCACAAGGCCTCTTTTATTTTGGCCTAGTCAGGTATATAATTCTTTTTCTCTTTGGTTTTATTGAGACAGGCAAAAAAAACCTTTTTGTTGCCCAGGCAGTGGTGTGAGCACAGCTTATTACAGTCTCAACCTCCCAGGCTCAAGCGATCCTCCTGCCTCAGTCTCCTGAGTAGCCAGGACCCACAGGCACATGTCCCACATGTCCCCATGCCTGACTTATTTTTGTATTTTTTGTAGAGATGGAATTTTGCAATATTGCCCAGGCTGGACTCGAACTCCTGGACTTAAGCAGTCCAGCTGCCTCAGCCTCCCAAATTACTGAGATCACAAGCATGAGCCACCGTGCCTGGCCAAGTGTGTTTCTAATTTCAAAATTAAGAGGACCCCCAGCCAGTTAATTACGTCTCTTTTGGAGCATGCTTCTTATAGTACACCAGGAAAAATCCTCCAGAACTTGGAAAGGGGGCTGGACAGACACAGCCCTTTGAGGTTGTCTGAGAAACCCCTGGGGTCTTTAACCATCTGGAGGGATGTACTATGTCAGACGCACTGTTGTCGACGGGCTGAAGCCCAGGTTTCATGAGGTTATGTGTCGGCTTGTAGTACTTTCTCTGGCAGAGATGCGAGTGACTTCTGCTCACTGAGAGGCTCAACTCAGAGACTTCATGGCCTGAGGGACGGCAGGCTGTTTGAGCTGATCGAGCAATCTCGCGCTACCCTTATTTTCTGAAACGCCTATGAATGACTTCTCACATGGTCTTTGAAGAGGCTTCATGCCCGCGCTCCTTGGTAATGATCGAATGCTTTTTTTGACCCCTCGTCCCCTTTCTTTGGGATGTTCCGGTCTCAGTTCTCATGTGTTCTGCTTCTACGGGAATTTCTGAAGCTGCTGAATGTAGAAAGCACTGAGGAGGCTGTGCTCCCACCCCTGTGAGCCTTCCAGGCATCATCCTCTCCCCTTGGCGAGGTGGCGTCCATGGCACACCGAGGAGGCTGTGCTCCTGTCCCCCGTGAGCTTTCCAGGCGTCCTCCTCTCCCCTCCAAGGGGGACAGGAGGAACCTTTCAAACCCTTCTTAAACTTGTTTTCATGTCTTTGTTTTAACAGATTTCTTTGTATCTTCTCCCTTATCCAGAAGTGAGGGTGAACGCTGAGTTATTCACGGGAGTCAAGAAACCACACGCAGCCCAAAGTGACGTTTGTTTCCCTGAAATGATTTGTGTGTGTTCACCTTAAAATGCAACTCAGTAAAACAGGTGTGTTTTGAGAAATAACTTTAAATTACCCAGGTAAAAATGTGACAGTTAAATTTCATCATCTGTGTGGGTGTCCAGAGCCCCCTTCTGTGATTGCGTGTGAGTTTGTGACTTGTGGTTATTTTTGAAGAAAGAAAATCTGTTGCTGAGGACTTCAGAGGGTGTGCTGGGATTGTGTAGGGTGGACATCGGGGACTTCAGTGTGTGACTTCCTTGAAGAGGTTCAAATTAAGGCTGAGAGTCCCTACTCCAAAATGCTCGAAACCTGAAACATTCCGAACTTCCTCATGACACTCGAAGGAAATACTCTTCGGAGCACTTTGGATTTCAGGCTGGGGATGGTCAACTGGAAAGTGAAACATTGCAAGACCCTTCTGGCCCCAGGAGCTTGGATAAGGTCATGAAGGGGGCCTGTGCCGGGTGTCCCTGGAGTGTGAGGCGCCTGGGCTCGCTGAACTGGTTTTTGTAGGAGCCACAGAAGGGAAAGAGGGTCAAAGTGGCCACGTCTGGCTCCTGAGAAGGCTGGACCAGAAGGAGGTGGGCACGGAGGGCAGCAGTTGAGTCCCCAGCGTCCGGGGCTCCTGTCCCTGGTGGAGTTGAGAGCCTCCTCTAGTTGTGGCCTCTCCCCTGTCAGCAGCCACTGAGGCCTGAAGGGAGAGGAGGGGGCTGAGGAGAGGAGGAAGGATAGGCCTGCTTCTGGAGAGGGCCAACATCGGCCTGTGCTAGCCTTGTTTGTTACTCCTGCGTCCAGGGTGCACGGCCGTGCCTCGTGGTGTAGCGGTTCCCGGAATGCACAGCGTTCTTGTCTGCAGTAACAGCTTTGTCTCCGACCCTTGGAGGCAAGTTACCTTTTTCCCCAGTGAAAAGAGGCAGAAAATCTTATAGAAATGCATTTGCTCTAATGTCTATTTTCCGATAAGACATGGTCGCTTAGGTTAAATCTTTGGGAGGTCAAGGCAGGAGGATCACTTGAGGCCAAGGGGTTCAAGACCAGCCTGGACAGCATAGCAAGACCACATCTGTATAACAGAAAAATTAGCTGAGTGTGGTGGTGCGTGCCTGTGGTCCCTGCTACTCTGGAGGCTGAGGTGGGAAGATCACTTAAGGTTACAGTGAGCTGCGATTGCTCCACTATACTCCAATCTTGGTGACAGAGCCAAGACCCTGTCTCAGAAAGAAAAGTTAAAAAAAAAAAATCCAGAAATGTCATTTTCTTCTTAAATCATCCGAAAAGAAAAATCGTTTTTTTCTAAGAATGTAAAGGGAAACTGATACGATTCTTTCCTTGTATTGTTTCTCCTTTTCAAATATTTACAGTAGTCCGTCCACATCGTCTCTCATCTCATTACAAAGCAGCAGGTGTCTTCGAGGTTAGTGGTGTTTCTCTGTGTCACACCTTGGAGAACAGCCAGCATGAAACCTCTTACCACAATCGTGCGCATCGTTTGTAGTCCCAATTAAAATCCTTTCCAGAGATGCCTGTGCTGCTTATTATAGCAGAACTTTGGTTGTGCTGAAACGTGCATTCAGCTAATGGTTTTAAGTTCATATCTGAGATGATGTTGTATAATTCATGAAGCATGTGGGATCAGTAATGATTGAAGATAATTCTGGCTGATGTCATTTAGAGGATATTTTTCACTTCAAGTTAAAGTTTCCTTCGCGATAGTCATTTTGGGATTCATTTAACTATGTGCTTTATTTCATAGCTCAAATTTTCATTTGTCATTTCATAACATAGGATTTTGAAAGCAGATTTGGCAAAATATTTCTAACAAAATGTTTGCTTATGACGTCCTAAGGAACAACACTCAGAATTGCTGGTAACTGTGGTACATTTTAAGGCTGATGATAGAAGTCACTTGAACGGGAAGGGGTGCTTTGTGAGGCAGATGGGGTTTGAACCCCGACCCTCCTGATACACCAGTCCTAACCCTGGCCTTCTCTCCTCTCCACTGGGAGATGAGAAGGTGCCAGCATCCACCTCACAGGCCGTCCTGAGAACCTGGGACTAAGGGCTTGTGTTCCTCTTGCAGGTGGTGCAGATGTGGGGGCTTGAGGATATACACACTGCAGGCTGCCAGTGTCGGGGTAATCCAGTTTTAGTCATAAAGGTGGGATTTGCTTTGCTCCCCTGCTGACCAGGTGCGGTGCCGCTGTTGTAGCAGGTGTGTGGATCCTCTTGGGTGGTCCTCAGGTGGAGAAGGAGTCACTGATTCGTATTCCCAGTGTTAGATGTGAGGGGACCATGGACCTCATGTGTTCAGAGGGGAGGAGTAAAAAGCTTCCCTTGTAATTTCAGGACTGTCTATCCCAGGAATGCCAAACCACTGGCTTTCACCTTATGCTGTCATAGGTGACACTGTACGGAAATGAGGACTCCTATTTCGCATACCTGAGCCAGTACCCGTCTCCCTCCAGGGCCGTGGCTGAGCCCTCTTGATTTCTCTGGGTTGCCAGCCTTGGGGATCTGTAAGCCCAGTGATGTCTCCGGTCTCGGCCCCCGCTCCCCGTGGGGACAGGAGGTGGCTTCAGGAGGCTGGTGATGAATGCCTGAATGAAGCCGACTTGTGACTGCAGTTCTGTCTAAGGGCCTCCCCGGGTGTTAGATGTCAGTAAATGACACCTGTGTGTGGATCTCATGTGCTGAGAGAAACAGTGGGGGAAACCAAAGCTTGTGGAGTCTGCAGGTTCTGGACTTGGGGGCGTGTGCACCTGTGTACTTGGTGAGGGGTGTGATGTCTGGAATGAGTGTGCACGTGTGTCACGTTTGTGCATGTGTGGTGAGTGTATTTAGCAGGCGTGGGTGGAGTGAGCATGTTCATGTGTGTCGTATGTATTTGAGGATGTGTGTGGAGTGTGTACATGCATCACATTTGGTGAGGGTATTTGAGGGTGTGTATGGAGTGCATACATGCGTTTGCGTGTATAGTATTGGGTGAAGGGATGGCATGTGTGGAGTAAGCATGCACACGTGTGTGCTGTGTGTGGGGTTTCTACGTGGTCCTCCCCTGAGCCTGCTCCTGGGCCCTGCTGTCCTGGCAGTTTTACAGTTTGGTGTGTCTTTGATTCCGGAAGATTCTGGAACCAAATTCTGAAGCTGTGATCACAAACTTGCAGCCCTGGAGGACGCTGGCCCATGGAGCTGGCACGAGGATCTCTGTGCTGGCCTCTCCCTGGGCTCTGTCCACAGAAGAGCATGTCCGACGATTGAGCTGTGCGGGTCTGTGGCTCCCCAGCCTCCAGTCAGCCCTCGGTTCTGCCCTGCCTCTGTTTTTCTTGCTGAGGGGCTCCGGGAAGTGGTGCCTGGGATGGCATTTTCACCCTGGGGTTGCTTTTCCAGCTGCCCAGGTGCTGGCTGTCTGAGGCCTGCTGTCATCCTGGGTGGACGGGGCTGTTGCGGGGGCATTCCTGAGCACCTGCGGGAAGGCAGGGTTAGGAAGTGCCAGAGGTGAGTGGCTTCCTCCCACACTTGATTTTCTGGAAAGTTCTGGGTCTCATATTTTTCCCTAAGGGAAGTTAGAAACTGAGTTTCTCTTTAGGGGAACGTCTTTGCAGCGTCTGTTGTTTGAATGTTCTCCAGGTGTGGAATACTCGGGGCCGTGTGTGTTTGGGAACATCCGTGTCCTGAGTGAATTCAGTAGGGAATGGAGAGAGGCCTCCTGTCAGCTTGGCCTCTGTTTCCTGCTTGTTGAGAGTTGACAGCTGCTGGTATCCCAGGGAGAGTAAAACACTGGGCAGTGTGGGATGGAAACGTTTGCTCTGACAAGGTCAGTGGGAAAACATCTAAACAAACGTCGCTGTTCTCCAGGCTTCTAGGGGTCGAGCTTGTTTTGTGGTGTTGAGGGAAAGCTACGCTTGTTCCTGTTCCTCACCATTTGAATGGTGTCCAGGGCTCGTTCCTCTGGAGAGGTGATGCACGTGAGTGGGGGTCAAGTCACAGGCTCCGAGGTTATTTGGAATCTGTCAACTGATTTCCTGAACACACAGGTGCTTGGTAAAGATATTCCTGATTAGCTAAAACATTTCAACAGGACGTGATAGCTGGTGGTTGTTTAAAGACTATCACAATTTTCCTGTTACTTTTTAAATGCCTGTTGAATCAGGGGGGATTCCCATACTTTTCTTTTCCTGTCTGCATACTTGATATTTTGTTTATTGTTTTTTATGTGGGTGTGCAGTTAACAGGATTTGGAAGCAGTCTCAGCCCTGGGGAGACTTCAGAGCCACCTCAGTCAGTGCTGAAGGGAGGCAGGGATTTGGGGGCTGCCTCCTCCATAGGACGGACACCAAGGGCCAGAGGTCAGCAATCTCAGTGAGGTCACAAAGACGGGCACACCCAGCACCCTGGCCCATGTGCCTCTCCTTCACGTTTGTCTCTGCTCAAACTGCTCTCCTGGGTCATCACGGGTGATCTCTAGGCGCGTGCTTGCTTCTTGCAGAAGTGGTGTCTGGCTGTGGTCAGTGTGGGCCCTCAGGACTTCCATGTTTTTGGCTCACATCAATATTGGGCAGTGGTGTATGTTTGTTTTGGAGTGGTAGATCGGGTGGATTTTGGCTTTACCAACTCATTTAATACCTGTTCTCCTAGGTATAATACCTGTTCGTAAGCCGCATGTTTTCCTAGGTGCTGGGGCCCTATCATAAGCCGCGTGTTCTCCTAGGCGCTGAGACCCTATCATAAGCTGTGTGTTCTCCTAGGCGCTGGGACCCTATCGTAAACTGTATTTGAGGGATCTCGGAGGTGCTCCTTATGAGGATCCGATGCCTGACCTGAGGTGGAAGAGTTGCAATTCAAAACCAACCCCCCAAAAAATTGTCTTCCATGAAACCCATCCCTGGTGCCAGAAAGGCTGGGGGACAGCTGGCCTAACGAGGGCTAAGATGTCAGTAGATTTTTGGACTCGGGCCTCAGTTGAAGAGGATTAGATTTTGAAAGGTGGGGATTGAAGGCTTCTAAAGGGCAGGTTTTCATCTCCAGTGGGGCCTCGGCAGAACTGGCTAGAACTGACCCAGAAGCTGACAACTAGTCAGGCTGGCTCACTACCTGTGTCCTGTGTGTGCAGCCTTGCTGTTTATTCAATTGTCTCTTGGGGTTGTGGATTCCATCCACAGCCTCAGAGTAGTGGAACCCATTACTTCAAGGCTGATCTTATTTAATTTTATCAAAAAGACATGAAAACCATTTAGTATAAATCTTCCAGATACCTGTATCCTTTCTTTTCCCAGAGGCTTTTAAGTATTGCAACTTAAAAATCTTCAAAAATAACTTTAAAGGAAAACTTCTAAGTACATTTTTGATGAGCACCCTTGACAGCTTTAATATGTGAAGTAAATTCCCTTGACTTTCGTATTCCTAGAAACTCGTTCATGTTTGCAGAAGACTTTGTATTTTGTTAACAGTGGCCACTGTTCGGTGACCATCATACCTGCCGTGGTCTCATTTAGAAAGTTGGATGTGGATGTATTAGCTTTTCAGACACAAAAACACATGGGCTGTTTGTTTTTGGTTTTGAATTTTTTGGGTTTTTTTTTCCCCCCAGCTGAATTCAAGAAAGGGAAACAAGCAGACAGAGTAAGTACCAGAAAGCGTCTAAGTGGTTGGGTGGGGGATCCTACTATGGTGTTGGGTTGTGTTCTGCCAGATATCACTCCTCAAAAAGCTGACCCTGAAAGGGCTGGCATTGCCCTCACCCTGTGACATTTGTCTGTCTCACCAGAAAATGAAGAATCTGCCAGAGTACTGTGAGTCAAATTCAGTCAGAACTCGATTAAATAAGAGGCTTTGTCTCAAAGGCCAAAACATGAGGACACATTTTTAATTTTTTTTTTTTTTTTTTTTTTTGAGACGAAGTCTCGCTCTCTTGCCCAGGCTGGAGTGCAGTGGCGTGATCTCGGCTCACTGCAAACTCTGCCTCCCTGCTTCACTCCATTCTCCTGCCTCAGCCTTCCGAGTAGCTGGGACTACAGGTGCCCGCTACCAAGCCTGGCTAATTTTTGTATTTTTGGTAGAGACGGAGGTTTCACCGTGTTAACCAGGGTGGTCTCGATCGCCTGACCTTGTGATCCACCTGCCACCTCCTCCCAACGTGCTGGATTACAAGCGTGAGCCGCCACACCCGGCCGAAAATATGTTGCTTTACTGCCTCAGTCCTCAGTTGGGTAGTCTGTTCTTTGTTGTTGAAAGGCGCGCTCTGCGAGATGGGAATCTTCCGGTTGCTTACTTAGGGAATCCTGCCGGCTGTCATTTACTGGAGAGCGCAGTTTCCTGGGTGCCCTGGTCTTTGAGGGGACGGAGACTGAGGGGTCATTTTCCCACCTGGACCAACGTGTTTATTAAACCTGGCTTGTGGATCATTTGGATCTTTTTATGAAGGAAAAGCCACATCTGTGACTTTCAGATGAGTGGAAGTCGTGTTAAAATATATATATATATTTGGCTACTATGGAGAAGTTTTGTCTTTGTGACCTGTGAATACAGTCACTGGAGAGCAGAATGTTCACGCCGTAGGTGCTTACAGTGTGCATGCAGAGTCACATTCTTCACTAGTATTACGTTAAAAAGTGACAAATAAGAGAAAAATATTTTTCCTCATTACAACCTCGGTAAGAAGCTGGCAGTACTCTTGTTTTTGGAGGGGTGTGAAGGGAATATTGAGAAAGTATAATCAACGTTAGACTCGCCCACTCTGCAAATCCTATGCCAGCTCGAGTGAGGACCCCGTGATGGAAAGATGCACCCCTCTCCCCGGAAGAAGTTGAATCTTTGTGGGGCTCAGGATGCCTGGTTCATCTCTATACAAAGGCAGAGTGTGAAACGCTGTGGAGACTGAGAGAAGAGATGTGGTTAACAAGTATGAGTGAGAAGTTTGGGGCTTGTTAGCACCTGGCGTGTGTGCAGCAAGCTTTGCTATCTGCACACGTGTGATCCTTGGAACACTGGTGTGTGGAGCCGTGAGGCTGTCGAGGGCCCCAGCTCCCGGCAGGCTGAGGAGTTCCCTGTTACCACCAGGATAACCGTGATTGAAGGCTGTCACTCAATCCCAAGTCCCGGAAGGGGCTCCTTTCCGAGAGGAAAACACCCCTGGAGCCTCGGGCAGAATTCAGTGATTTTTCATATAATGTTGCTTAGATTTCGCAAACATGAAACCAAGAACATATTTCAGAATGCTTATGGTCCTTTTGTAACCATGGAAACAAAGTAATTTGCAGTCGATGGACAGTTTGCCGAAGCTGAACTACCTACATCATGAGCACGGCGCTCTCCCTACCGCCTTCGGCCTTGCTCCGGTTTGCTGGGAAGGCTTTGCAGAGCCTCTTGGCTGGGATATTTCTCCCATGTCCCATGTTGCTACCCCTGGTCACAGCCATACTGCTGGGCACCTGCGCCGTGAGGACACTGAGTGGACACGAAGCCGCGGGGCAGCAGTTGGTCATGAGGCGGCATCCACATGGTCCAAAACAGGTTTCTGTTCATTAAGAATGATCGTTGCAATAAAAACAGAGTGAAAGAAAACCCTCTACTGACCTGAGAATGCGTCAGCTCAGTTGGGTGGGGAAGTGCAGTGAGGAAGGTGAAGACTGAAAGGAAATGAAGGAGGGAGAGGAAAGGAGAGAAGGGAAGTGAAAGGGGGAGGGAGGATGGGAGTGAAGAGGGAGATGGAGGAGGAAGAAGAGAGAGGGCGGTGGGCAGGAGCCTGGCAAATGAGTCCCAGAGCCGGTTCCTGACCGTCGTGGGTGCGTCAGAGCTGATCTTCCAGGGGAGGTGGCCTGGGAGGGCTGACCCTTAGGAAGTGAGGGCCGGGGGGAGCTGATTTTTTGGCCCTCAGCGGGGCTGTTGCTGACCTGAGATGCAGTCGATGGTTTTCCCGAAGAGGTCGTCTGCACAGCCACCGTTTGCTGCCAGGTTGGAGAGAGAAGTGCTCCCCATGGGTTCTTTCTATTTTGTGGATTTTTCCCAGTTTAGCTGAGCAGCCTGTCAGTGGAAATGTCAGGGATTACTAACATGTCTCCATTCTACAGAGCAGTCGGCCAGCTTCCGATCCTGTAGTTGTTGGGGGCACCACTCCCGTCGTGTCAGTGCTGGCCCAGCATGGAAGCTGCGGCCGGAGGCACTGGGAAACCTGCGTGGCTCTTGCTGCCGGGGTTCTGATGGGAGTCGTGCGCTGGAAGAGAGACGTCCTTTAGGCAAAGCCTGGTGAGGAGGGAGTGTTGCTGTTGCAGCAGTACATGGAATTTCAAATGACAAATGAAACAAGCTTTTAATTATGACCAGAGCTCTGGGCCCTGCTTTTCTTCAAATGGAAATGTTGTGCTGAAATGAATTTGCTGTTAATTGGTTGCCTCATGCAAGACGGAATGCTGGGAGCAAAGTAGAATGTGGACTTATCGACAGAGCTTCCTCCTCTCAGACTGTAATCAGTTGGATGGTGCTACACAGGAATACGTGAGAATTCGTGTGAGAAAGGCGATGGGTGCAGACCTGTGTGACCGGCAGGTGTGGGGAGAGGTTTGAGAGAAGCTTTTGGCTGAAGTGGTGTCAGGTGCAGGTGCTGAAGTGTGATGTCTGGCTGGATGGAAGAGCACATGCCTCTGGGCTGTGGGAAACAGAGGAGGAGGTGGGCAGACGTGAGTCATGTCTTAGGAATGGTAGCAATTCAGGCAGACCCAGGATCAGGCTCCCACGGGGGAGGAGTGGACATCAGGACCCAGGGAGCGTGGGATGGTGGTCACGCCCGGGCCTCTGTGGAGCTCGCTGCTGTGTCAGCAGGGCCTTGTGCTTGCCCTCCTTAAAGCTTTCCCTATCCATAAAATGGGCATGACAAAATCCACCTTGTGACACTGAAGCTTAAATGAGATGATCTACATGGTGTCTTCCTTCCCTTCCTGACACATCATAGACTCACAGCTATGGTAGCAGAGAGAGACTGGATGGAATGCTGGAGCCCCTTTGTGCCTGGTGAAGCTACATGGATTTGTGCAGTGCTGGCGACTGTCTCTGAAAGCTTTTGGTCATAGCAGTGGCAACCTCGAGTGGCTCTTGGCATACTTGAGTCTGTGGAGTGCAAGGTTGACTGGAGCTCCAAGGCCATTGATACTATCCAGGGATGAGCTGATGGGGCCTTAAAACATAGGGGAAGGCCGAGAGGACTTGGCTGCCAGAAGCATGCCAGAAGCATTGCAGATTTCTGGCTTCGAGAACTTGCTGACTTATGGATATAGGAAGGTAAACCCAGATGGCTCCAAAATTTTAAGTCCAGAAGAAAGGTGGGAGGGTACAATTGCTGATTAGGTCATGATCGCCCTGTCCCTTTCTTTCTGGCCATCGTTTCTCCTCCCTTCCCCTGCCTTTGTGAGCTGGAGGGCCTGAGCCTGCACAGAGGTCTATTTCATGGTAACGATGACCTGCAGTAAGAAATCTCTCCACTTTATTTTGCAGCAGTAGTTAAATAAATTTAAGGAGTGACGGTGTAGTGGTATTTGTTTTTGCTTTTTTTTTTTTTAAGTATCATTTAACTGAAAGTTATTCCCAATTTCACTGATCACTTTGAGAGGCTGAAACATGCTTTGATTTGTTATTTTGTGTTTGAGCTAGTTTATTTTCTCACAGGAATGCCAATTGTTCTGTTGTCACACATCATTAAGTATCTCAAATTGTGTTACTATAATACTTAGCTGAATTATCTCCCTTATTTTGGCTTTCAATAAACTAAAATCTGTGTGAAACACACAGGATGGTGCATCTCCATTGAGGGTTGTTCAGAAGTGTGACTTTTCCTGGCATGCTTGAGAATCAGTGACATTATTTTATAGAAACACTTTGCAACTGACACCAAAGCTAGAAGCTCCTGTAAAGGGCAGGGTAGGTGACGTGTTATGCTTTATGGGTCACAGAAGTCTCTACATATATTTCTTTTGTTAAAACTTCAAAGTGTAAAAATCACTTCTGGTTCCCTGGCCAAGGCTCGGTCGGGGATCATGGTTTGCAGACCCTTGACATCACCTTAGCTGAAAGCTGGTCTCCCATGCGGTTAGCAGGGGCCCACCTCATTGCTTCAGCCAGAAAGATGCTGCCCTCATGCTGGAATTTACTTCAAACAAACTTGAAAGCTCTGGCACCGCTGCTTATTTCCATACTGTTGCAGGCTATCTAAAATACGGAGGATGCCTTGGTGTTTTGATTTTGTTACTCCTCTTGAATGGCTCTGAGATGGCTCATCGCGAGTTAGACATTTGCAGAAATGATCAGGCAGAGCTGCAGTCATCTTGCAGATCAAGTGAAGTTTTTTCTGAAAGCTTGTTACAGGCTTAAATTTCTGACCCCTTTCCATCCACTGCTCTTGTATGATTGGCTTCTTTTTGCACCCATTTGGATCTGTGAAGCGTCTCCCCACCGTGGTAGAACTTTAGCTCTGATTTCATGTATGAGTCAGTATCCTCACTCCTCTTCTGCGAGGAGAAAGCGCTGCAGGTCCTGCATGGTTTCCATCCCCTCCCTGCACGCGGATGGATTGGGAGGTATTTGTGGTGTGTGAACTTGCTACCCCCAGAGGCTCCTTGTTCACTCCCCTGGACCGCACTCCCTACTGCCATGGACTGCACTCCTCCCTCGTGGTTCATTCCCCGGACCGCATTCCTCCCTCCTCCTTCCTGGCTCACTCCCCTGGACCACACTCCTCCCTCCTGGTTCACTCCCTGGGCCGAACTCCACCCTCCTCCCTCCTGTTTCACTCTCCTGTGTGCCCACACCTCCCTCCTGGTTCACTACCCTGGGCCCCCACGCCTCCCTCCTGGTTCACTGCCCTGGGCCCCCACACCTCCCTCCTGGTTCACTGCCCTGGGCCCCCACACCTCCCTCCTGGTTCACTGCCCTGGGCCCCCACACCTCCCTCCTGGTTCACTGCCCTGGGCCCCCACGCCTCCCTCCTGGTTCACTGCCCTGGGCCCCCACGCCTCCCTCCTGGTTCACTGCCCTGGGCCCCCACGCCTCCCTCATAGTTCACTCCCCAGGGCCCCCACTCCTCCCTACTCCCCTGGGCCGCATTCCTCCCTCCTGGTTCACTCCCCTGGGTCCCCACTCCTCCCTCTTGGGGGCGTGGTAGTTTCTGTTGTGCTTGTGCCAGCACGGTAAGGCTGAGTGGCAGCTCCAGGGCTGTGGCTGGTCACGCAGCTGTGGCATTAGTGCAGAGAACTGCGGGGATGCAGCTGCCCTTGCTGTGATGCTTCGAGTGTCATAGTCGATATGGGAAACTGTGTGGGATGTGGATGTCCCAGGAAGGGACAGGAGCCTCCCCGCAGCCTCTGTCAAACACTTCTCAGCCAGGCGTGGTGGCTCACGCCGGTAATCCCAGCGCTTTGGGAGGCCGGGGCGGGCGGATCACCTGAGGTCAGGAGTTGGAGACCAGTTTGGCCAATGTGGTAACTTTTGACGTATTAAGAATTAAGGAAAATGACTCATACTCGTTTGCCTTGCTTTTTAATTGACGATTGGTGTAGCCCAGTAGTGTGAACTTGTTAAGCAACCATTCTTACCGAAAGACTAATCTTTAAACGTCTCTTCCTCTGGACACGTCTTTGGCTGCTGTAATCAAATGCAATGTAATCAGCACTGGTTAATGGCTTTCCTTGCTTGGCTAACAAATGCTCCTCAGAAACTTTGGTTTCTTGTTATTTTCATTTATAATTATGTTTTAAGCCTTCTAATTTTTCTAGCTTTCCTGCGAATTGGGAATAACTGTGATGGGTGCTTAGTTTGGGATGTTGACATACACTGTATGCCCAGCTATTATGCCATTGTGTGAACACTGATTTGTCACTTTCTCATGAAGACTGATTTCACCTAGTTTGGTAAATTCTATTAATTTTAAGGAAGGGGGTGGAATGCAACTGCTGTTAGGTGGCTTTTTTAAGGATCAAGGAAATGTTGCCATGATTATTACCATTACAGAAGGAACATAAAAACACGTGCTGCCTTCAGTCATGATGAATATGTAAGTCTGTGACTGCAGAAAACGGCAGCCCTAAATCTTAAAATCGTGTGGATGCACCAAGCCCATCTGCAGGGCACCGTGGAGCAGACTGCATTAGCCGAAGTTGGCCCACAAGTCCTGAGGGATGGTGTCTGAGTTATGATAAGGCTCTGACTTGGGATTAAACAGGCCTCCAGATACTGTGATATTCTAAACAAAGACACGATACTGCCCTGGGAGCCCAGTGGGCACCTGTAGGCAGTGTAGGTGAGAAAAGGCTCCAAGGAAGATTCCTGCAGCTCAGCTAGGAGGATTCTGTAAGGCAGTAGACCCATCAATGTTCAGAGTGTTGAGCTATATTCATTCCTTTTAAGCAGCCAGGCTTGTGCGTGTTTTTAGGGGCACTCACATGGCGCCCCTTCCGCCCTCACTGCTGGTTGTGCCTGTTTGATGTTCCGAATTTCTGTGTTAAGTGTGTCCACTCTCCAAATGTATCTCTGTCTCTAGAATATTTTAGAGTAGACCATTTATTGGTTAAACGCTTGTTTTGAGTGAGGAAGAAATCTTTAACACTGGCCATACAGACCCTGCTTTAAATGTTGAACAATGGAGTGTGTAATGTTTAACACGTAGTGTTTAAAGTAGAAGACAGTTTAATTTAGAAATCCTGTTGGAATGCCAACTTAAATTACCACCATCCGTATGCATATGGAAAAGAATGAGAGTGAATGTGCAAAATTGGAATTTTGTCTATTTTGTAGAGATTCTGTAATGTATCAGGTAGAAGCCTCACTTCATGATTTAAATGCATGAAGCTGAAATTACAAAACTTGACGAAAACATGCCTTTGAATAGTGAGCCTTTATCCTCCTTGAAATAGTGATTCATTCACTAACACGTCCACCTGCAACTTTGTCAAACACATTTGTTGCCCTAGTTCTCAAGTGGGCTCAGTTTTCCAGACAGGCAGATTATTACTGTTTAAAATTTGTCCTGATGATGTTGGTGAACAGGGAAAATCCCTTGAGGTGGATCCTCTGTGTGTGTTACACATCAGACGCGGCCTGCCCAACCCCTCTGCCTGTAACTGGGAACCTTGACTGTCGGGATCATTGTAGAGAACCTTGAGGAAAGCAAAACAAGCCTCTGGAGTAGCAAAAGATGTAGCTGATTTCATGCAGTAAAACTTACACATTTTTCTTTAAAATGCATCCTTCGGAACATCAGCTTGCTGATTATCTTAGAATCGCTGTAGTCTGCTGACAGCAGTCGTGGGAACAGGTGCATGGCCCGGCTGATGCAGGATGGTCTCAGAGCGGAACCACACTGCTGACACCGAAGGAGGGGCTGGAGCCATCACGCTCGTGACTCGTGCAGATGACCTTGGCTGACCTCCAGAAGAGGAAGTGTCAGTATCCAAGGAGGAAAAAGTGTATTAATTTCATGAGTGTTTGCCTTCACAATGGCTAATACCCTGAGTTTGTGGCACCTGCTGTCTCCAGAATGAGGAGTCTTCCCTTCCTGGCAGACAAGCTCTAGATGGGAACAGGAGCTGTGGCTGCTGGATTGAAGAGGTTTCCTTCTTGGGGAGGTGGCCTTCGAGCCTGACTCGAAGGAAGCTGTGACTGGCGGGAAAGGGCGTTGGAGACAGTGTATTTACCAGGAGGGTCAGTGACTGAGAACCATCCTGTTCTGAGTATTGCCATTCTGGTTCTAGAGTAAACTTGGGGAGAAGCAACAGCCAAAAGCCTCGAGGAATATTCTGTGATGTTGATGACATTTGGTAGATTTGTTGCTGAGACTCTGAAATGAGAAGCCCTGGAGGTGCAGGTCTATCAGGCCATGCGACATGGGACAGCTGCTGCTTCAGGGATTGGAGTCCCCGTGCCAGAGGCTCAGTCCTGCAGAGACTTTTGCACAGTGGGCAACTGCTGCCTCCGGTTGATTGTGAGTCCCCCAGACGAATACCCGTGAAAGGTACCGTGTCAGCAAAGACCCAAACTCTGTGAAGCATTTCGAGATTTATTCTGAGCCAAATGAGTTACCATGGCCCTTGATACTGCCCTCAGGAGATCCTAAGAATGTATTCCCAAGGTGGTCAGATTCCAGCCTGGTTTTATAGCTTTTAGGGAGACATGAGACAATCAATCAAATAAATGTAAGATGTACATTGGTTTGGTCTGGAACTGTGGGACAACTGGAAGCAGGGGTGTCCAGGTCATAGGTAGATTCGAAAATTTCCTGATTGACAGTTGGTCGAGAGAGTTGTCAGATAAGGGGTTGTGGAGACCAAGGCTTTGTCATGTGGAGGGAATCCTCCAGGTAACTTCGGAGAGAATAGATTGTAAATGTTTCCCATCAGACTAAGAGTCTAAGTTCTGTCTAATTCCAGAAGGGAGGTGGGGTGATGAGGCAATTCCGACCCCCCAGCGATCATGGCCTGGACTAGTTTTTCAGATTAGCTATGGAATGCCCTCGTCAAAAGCAGGGGCTGTTCAGATGGCCAAAGGGGCTTCAAATTCTAATGTTTTTACAACCAGAAAGTGATTGTGTTTCTTCTGTGGATGACAGCCAGTGTGGTAATTAATATTTTATTAGCAGATTAATTTGGAAGTCAATGTGTTTTCAAGTATGTTAATTATTAAGTCATCAACAAACAGAGAAGGGCTTGCTTTGAAACCAGCCTGAGACTCAAGAGGCTCATCAAAGAAAACGATGGACTTGGGAGAATTGATTCACGTGTTTACTGCGCCAAGTTTCAGGCATTATGAGAAGTCTGTGCTGATACATTTGTGACTTCAGAACTTAAATCTTGCTGGACTCTTAAGAGTGAGGCTTTTTTTTTTTTTTCTTTTCTTTTTAAACGGTCAGTGTTTCTGTCTCCTGTGTTTTGTCTTCCAGCCGCTGAGCACTTTAGCCTTGTGTTCTTGTGGCCTTGTTCTCCGAATCACCCCCTTTGCTGCTCCTCTGTCCTGCCCACCTTGATCGCGTCTTCCCCACCCCATGGGTTTTATCCCGAGGACTGCTCTCCACTGTGTGGAGTGGAGGATCAGTGGACACTGGCTTTACCGACTCATTTTCTGTGTAGCTCCCAGTTTCTCAAAATCATAATCGTCTTGGATTCCCTGTAAAACTGGGAGTCAGGCCTTGGGCGCAGTGCTGGGTGGCCTTGGGGGCAGTACTGGGGCAGGAGGGAGAGATGAGAACAGGAGGGATGGGTTTGTCAGGGGAAGGAACCCCTTGCCGAATTCCTGTGTCTGTTTTAGGTTAAAGACGAATGTCCGGGTGGGTGGATGTCTCACCTGGTGTGGCTGGACCTCGCTGTGCTGAACCCTGAGCAGGGGCCCCAGCAGCTGCCTCCTGCCAGACCGGGGCAACAGGGCTGGGCTTTCACCTCTGGGGTGGGTTGTGAGGGCTTGTGCCAAGGTGGAAGTGTCTGCACCACCTGAGGGGCATGTGGGAAACTGGTCTGTGCTCCTTACCCGGGAGAAGCTGAGCTCACTTGGGCCAGAGCCTCTGGGGAGGTAGGAAGGCAGAGGCCTAGAATTTCTGTTTTCCCCAGACAGCAAGGAAGCTCAGTGTTGCACCTGCTCTGAGATGCTCTCAGCAGCCATATATAGTTGATTTTAACATGAGGGAAGGTGCCAATTAACCTGGCTCTGTGGGGAGCTTTGAGGAGTCCAGGCCTTGGGCCCCGGGCTTTTTAATGTGTTCCTTCCTGAACAAAAAGCAACAAAAGATCCCTGTGGCTGATGCCGACTGTGTGGGCTAGGACATGCCGAGCTTGTGTGGGGCTTGCCCCTGAGTTTCCTTGGTGCTCCTCCCAGCCCCCACGGACACCAGCCGTTCCAGGCCGAGGCTTTTCCTGTTTAGACCCTCGTTGGTGGTGTCTGCGATCCTGGATCGAGGGCCCAAGCACTTCTTTCATTATTATAAATGATTCACCCGAGATGCACGGCTGCCCCCAACATCTCACGAGCATGAGATACAGCCAGTGTCGCTGCCCCAAGCTCATAATTCTAGTGGAAAGGGGAAATTTTACTTTTAATGTGCTCGTGTGACTCAGATGCAAATATTCAATTCCCGTTAAACTTTCAAGACCTTGAAAACCTCTGAGATTCCTTGGAAGCCGTTCCTTGGCCCCACGACTAACTCCTGTGGAAGGAGGCTGGGGTGGTCTGCGTGGTCTGGGGTCCTGCTGTGTTCTCCAGGATTCCTTAGGTTTCATCATTAGTCCCAGCTCTTCAGCAGGTGGAGTTGATTGACTCTGACATTTCCATTATGTTGTTCTTGTGTTGCCTCAGTTGACTTAGAATAGTCAGTATTTACCAGAAATAACTGATGGCGAGACGGGAATTATTGGTGATTCCCGGACATAGGCAGCCTGTATAGATAAGCGTGTTACACAGTGTCTGATTTCTGAGATGTTGGTCCAAACCTGCTCAGCAACACACTTTCAGGGGTAGATTCCTGTGCAGGAGAAGCTGCTTTTCCCCGAGACACGGTGGTGGCCCCTGCACTGGCATGGCAGGGTGGTTGTGTGACTGGGCAGGGCTGGACGTGCTCCTGTCCACCCCTGCACTGGGCGCCCGCCTCCGCCCCACATCTGTGTCGAGGGTGCCTACCTTTGTTCCCCCAGCTCGAACTCATAGAATTGTGTACCTTCCTTGACACATTCCTGCATAGAGATGATTAGATCTGGGGGCTGAAGCTCAATCTGACATGCATGTAGGTAAATTATTCATGTGAATGACTTGGGTCCTCCACGTTCAGGGTCAGGAGGCGCGAGGTGGGTTTGGAGACAGCTGCCTGGCCTCAGGAAGTTTCTCTCAGAGTCTGTTTCTTTCTCTAGCAAAGTAAATGCTGCCTACCTCACGGGGCTTGACACACGCTCAGTACTCAGATGCTGTCTGGTCTTTATTATAGTTAGTATTTGGGGAACAGCGTGGCTGGTAAGAAAATGCGTTATCTTTACAATTTATAGAATGTCATACAAGGCAAGCGTGAAACCGGGACTCTACCGTAATCTGAAGATGCTGGTGCTTACTCTTCTCCTTAAGCATTTTGTTGTAATTCTGGCGTGTGTCAGCCAAGTCATATGACGGCACCGCATGCGTGATGCCAGCTCAGTTACCTTGGAATGGGGAGCCTGAGGCTGCCAGGGAGCATCCCTCCTGCCTCCAGCCCTCGGCAGTTTGTCTGTCTCTCTATCCTTCCCTCTGTCCCTCCCTATCCCCCACTCCTCCTCACCACTCCTGCTCCCCTCCCTACCCCCCTCACTTACTCTACAACAGAGGCCCAGACTTTGACAAATCGCAGCTGGGCCTATTTATCGCTTGGTTGGGAAACCAGAGGGAAAGGGGCCCAATTACTACAAAAATAGAGAATTGAAATAGAATGTGAGCCACTTTTGCGTCTTGTTTTTTATTTTAATCTGAATATAAAAGGCAAGTGTCAACACAAAATCGGTGGTAACTGCGCCACACAGCTCCGAGTCTGCCTTGTCAGGCCTCCGTGGGTTCCCACACCCTGGCCTTCTCCATGAGCGTCTGGACACGCCGTGGCTGCGAAAGGAGCATTCAGTTATGGTCCTTTGAATGTTCCAGAGTCATGTTTAATAAAAATCTTCACGTTTACCCACAGCCAAGTCTTGATTTAATAAGAGGTACTGCAGGTCTCTGGGTGGGCCTGAGCCTCTGTTTTCGAAGCAGCCGCACCATCCGGGGGGCAGGTCCGTGTGGGCTGGCAGGCGGCCTGGTCCTTGGAGCACAGGGTGGGCCTGACCCAGTCCTGGCAGTGCGGGGCCTTGCAGTTCTAGAATGTAGTGATGCAACCTGTGGCATAAATAAAAAGCCTCATGTGCCCCCATGAGAAGCTGGGACTTCCCCTCAGTACTGTGGTGTGCTGTGTTTGTGATCGTGTAGATGTAAAAGGGTGAGGGAGATGCCTAAAAACCAGGATTCCAAAGACAGCCCTTCATGTCTGGTGCTTTCATGTGTGTATGCACACCTGTTTGACGCGTGCACACCTTCACTCGTACCCCTGTTTCATGCGTGTACACCTGTTCATGTGTGCATGCACCTGTTTCGCGTGTGTATGTGCCTGCGCATTCACCCTGTATTGCGTCATACGTTGTATTTTACAGATTTTTTTTTCCAGTTTGTATCGTGAGCTTGTAACGACTTTGTGAAGAAAAGAGGGGGCCCTGGCAGCCTTTGACTTTGAGAAACGTGATGTCACGGGAACAGATGAGACAGCCCGGGTGAGGCCGGGAGAGGCCATCGTGGCCTGGGAGTCCGTGCACATCCACTGTCTGTCGCTGTGTGACAAGTGACCCCAAAACCTAGGGGCTTAAGGCAACGTATGTGTACGACTGTACAGCTTCTTCAGGTTGCAAATTCACGGCAGCCCTGCTGAGCGGCTCTGGCCCAGTCCCCCGGGTCACCGTGAAGATGCTGTCCAGGGCTGCAGCCATCTGTAGGCTCAGCTGGACTGGAGGTTCTGCTCCAGGATGCTGAGCTGACGTGTCTGCGGGCAGAGGCCTGCTCCTCCACACCTGGCCCCTCCCTGGGGCTGCCAAGTGCATTCCTGCCCAGGGCCGCTCCTTTCCCCAGAGACGTGGGAGTGCTGGTCTTCTGACCAGCGTCAAGGTGGCCGAGTCAGGAGCAAAGACTTGTTTCCCCTACTCAGAGGCTACTCCTGCAGGGTTGGGCGACAGTGGAGGTCGCTCAGGAAGGTGTTCGCTGAAGACCGTGCTCTGTGACTTGACGGATGTTCCTCCCAGGAGGGTGAAATGGAGACTGGACGCTGGGAGCGGCGTCCTGCGCGACCCTGCATGTAGTGGGCTCACAGCAGAGCTAAGTCCTTCCTTTACAGATACTTTTCAGAGTCTGCCTGCCTTTAGATTCTCTGATTAACGTGTCTGAGGAGGGTCCCAGGAGTCTGCCACCTGCCAGGCCAAGGAGGTTCCCTGCATGTGGCTGGTCCCCTGACGCCCTGAGAAACGTGGCTCGAGAGGATCACCCGAGTTTCCTAAATGAGTCACCTGCCTTCTCTTTGCTTTCATGCCTCCCCCAGGCTGGGTCAGTCCTGTCAGCTGCAGCGATACCTGCATGCTGGGGTTACAAGGAGATGGGGGTGTATCTGGTCCCCCAGGGAGATTCGGTGACTGAGGATGCTGTCATAGCAGCCAATATGTCCTTATTTTTTTCACTTTTAATGAAGTTCAGTTACTAGGTTTTCTGAGGCACAATGATGTCCTTGTGAACAATTGGTGAACAAGGAAGCAAACAAGTGTGGGAAAATGATCCTGCCCTGAAACCTAAAAAACGGCAAAACAGTAAAGAGCCCTGAAGAGCCCATGAACCTCCTCATGGGGCAGTGAGGAGACACCTCAGTAATGGCTTTAAAAAAAAATGAGACGATACTGAAGAAAAGGTAAACTAAATTTTGGGTCTCCTATGGGTAAAGAGATTGTGGTTTATATTTTATAGGCCTGTATTTTCATAATTATTTATTTTTCTTTGTTGCATTTAGAATTAGTTGCAATAAATGTGATTTTTTTAAAATTAAAAAATTGGGATATATGAAGTCTAATCCCTTTGTGATATTTCTGTACTGTGAGACTCCACATACAAAAGTGAAGCCCAGACTGTCTATCTCTAACGAACCAGAGAGAAGTGGTCATATCCTGCAGGCTGGTCTGGCCTCCAGGCGTCTGGCCATCCTCCCAATCTTGGGCACGCCTGCGTCACTGGTGCTTCCTGCCAGGCTGTGACTCTGCCCAGGTTTCAGGAGCACCTGGAACAGTTTTCCTGGGGGTCCTGCTTTGTCCTGGTTCCTGGAAGCACAGGCTTTTGATGAAGGACTCTCCCCACCGCCAGGTCAATTGGTGATTGCCCCCCAGGCTGTATTTCTTGCATGAGGCGCAGAGAGTGTGGGCGTGGTGTCCCCGCCCTGGAGCCAGCTCTAGGACTGCACAGCGGCCTTGCCTCCACCCCTCATCTGGGAACAGGGCGGTGGGGAGGAGAAGGAACCAGGGTCTTGATCTTTCTGTGTCTCGAGAACATGGGAACACATCGTCCCATTGCCTTCCACCATTCACAGCCCAAGCTTGTGTGAAGTATTTATTTTATAACCTCCCCTGACAATGATGAATTTTATATAAGCAGCACATAAAGTGGTGATTTAATACCCTATCAAGCAAGATCTAAACAATAAGGAACAGATAAGTTACTTTATCCAGGGAACATTTGTCTACTGCAGGTGGAAATGAATCATGGCTTCCTCCTCGGCAGTTCCTGATAAGCCTGTGAGATTCTGTCCTGTTCGCAACTGTTAGTTTATAAGCTATACCTTTCCTTCTATGATGTTAGTTACAAGCTCTACCTTTCCTTCTATGATGCTTATTTCTTGCCTGTTCGGCACTGTTACAGTTACAAGCTCTACCTTTTTTTCTTCGATGTGTATTTCTTGCCTGTTCACCACTGTTAGTTACAAGCTATACCTTTTCTTCTGTGATGTATATTTCTTGAAGGCATGGACTAAATCCTAATTCCACAGTATTCGATGCACATACTCAAGAGACACTTGTTTGAATGAATGGATTAATGGAAAAGAGAAGTGGTGACTTCCGTTTTAATTCATTATGCCAAACTTTGTTTACATACACAATTTTATGGTCCTTTGGATAAACTGAGCTTCCATGCAGGGTGGTTAGAGATTGTGGGAGTGCAGCAAATGGCTCTGTGTCTCTAGGCTCACGAAGGGCTTGAGGGACTTCATGGCGGCACCCATGTTGAAAACTCAGTTCTGCAAATCCATTCGATGATCTGCCAGCACACACAGCCCTGCTTCCCAGCTGATTTCTATACAGAGGCTTCTCCTGAACACCCCAGGTGAACGTAGGTTCAGCCAGAACTGCTGCACTTCCACAGCAAGCGAGGCGCTGCAGGGATGAGGGAGAAGGGCAGGACCCGGATCTTCCTGGGTCCCAGGGCCCGTGTGGGGACACTGCCTGGCCTGGCTCTTGTTGGGGAAGTCAGAGAAATGATGGCGTGGAGCCTCTGTTGGCAGGATCCGCTTGCTCAAACATGGATCCCAGGTCTGTGTGTGGGAGGCAAAATAGAAATTTATGTGGATATCATCAGTAACATAGCTAATGCGGGCTTCTTCCGTAGGGTGGCTGACCCTCTCGCTCATCTGCTGAGCAAAGGTGCGTCCCGGCCTCCTGGGCCTCCACAGTGAGCTTTTCCCAAGCTCTGTCCACTCTGTGGAGATGGCCGGAGCCAGGGCAGACATGCGGTGTTTGTAACTTTTTTTTTTTTTTTTTTGAGATGGAGTATTGCTGTGTCACCCAGGCTGGAGTACAGTGGTGTGATCTCGGCTTAGTGCAAGCTCCGCCTCCCGGGTTCACGCCATTCTCCTGCCTCAGCCTCCCAAGTAGCTGGGACCACAGTCACCCACCGTCACGCCCAGCTAATTTTTTGCCTTTTTAATAGAGACAGGGCTTCACCGTGTTAGCCAGGATGGTCTCGATCTCCTTACCTCGTGATCCACCCGCCTCAGCCTCCCAAAGTGCTGGGATTACAGGCGCGAGCCACCACACCCGGCCAGGTGTTTGTCAGTTTTTGAAAGCTGCATTTAAAGAATGAAATAGACCGAACAGAATTACTTACTTTTGAATATTTAATACTTAGCCTACAAGAACACTTAAATATAGTTAATGTATTCAAATAATAAGGAAGAACTTTCCAAAGCAAAAGTACAAACCTTTTACTTGGCAGGGATTTCACTCTGTTTCTAAAAAGCCAGCAAGCACTTTTCCTGAAATAGACTCGTCTGTTCCTCTACATAGACCCTACTAACATTTTAGCTGCATTTCTGCTGTATCTTCATGTGATAGATGATAGAAAATTCCTTGCTACTGGAACTTCACGATGCTTTCCTTTGAAACATCAGATAGAAAGTATGGATAGTAAATCTCAGATTAGTTGCCATTCTCAGTCTTGGTAGAGCTGCCACCAACAGCCTCTGTCAGTTACAACAGAGTGTGTCTCCCCAGCAACCAGGCTTAGATTGCAGACTGAGCCAGACTCACCCAGGATTGAGTGCAATGTCTTCCAAAGCTGTAGCCGCTGCTCTCAGAGGAGACTTGAGCCCTCCCTTTGATGCCTGCAAGTGGCTGTTCTCAGATCACAGCAGCTGCTGCAGCATCTCGGAGGATGCCGGCAGGGGTGTCCTGGGTATTGACACCACAGCAGTGGCCTGCAGTGTCGGAATGAAATGGGCCGTGACACTGAGCAGCCTAAAGGAGTCCACAGCCACGTTTCAAAGGTGCAGCGGCCCGAGGTGAACCCCAGAGCACTGAGGAGCCTGGAGTTGACCTGTCTCGAGTCCATTGAGAGAACTGGCTCAATTCTGTACCTGTGCGGGCAAAAGATGACTGTTTGGGCTTGGCCCCTTCCCAGGCCAGGGCTAGGAAGGTTGTCTGCACAGCTAGTGGGAGCTTGACTCTGTTCACACTCGGGGCTGAGTCCCGCTCCTTTCTGTGAGCCCAGGGAAGATAGACATGCCGAGCTCTCCTGTAAGAGGCCCCTGATGAGTCAAAGCTGAGCGCCAGGATGGTCGGCCTTGTGTGCGGGGCAGGTTCGGAGTGGGCACGTGCTACGTGGGGGCCCGGCTGCTGTTGTCACTAATTGGGCTCAGCAGACGCTGCCGGTGGACATGGCTCCTGTGGTACTTGGTGATTTTCTTCTCACAGGAGGTACTTGATGGGTTTCCGTGCGGTGAAGGTGTCGGTGCTCTGACAGGCAGCCTGACTGGAGGAAGGCCCTGGTGGGGTTGTGCTCCGAGGCCTCGTTCCTCTTAAGGAACAGGAAGGGGGTTTGGGATCCTGCTTCCGGCTGCGCTCGCTTGCTAGGTTCTTGGCCTCCACGGCCGGGAGGAGCTGAGCCCCGGCCTGAAACTTGGACCCGTTCCACAGCCTCCGTGGCGCTTGTGGTGGTATGCGGGATGTGGCCCTTGGAACTCCAAGCCCTACCCTGGTATGCCACCCATTGGGGCGTCTCAGGCACCTGCTGTGTGCCAGAATCCGTGGTGGGCTGGGCGGTAGCAAGGGCTATGGGGTAGAGGGGACACGGTACGCGGATGATGCTGAGAAGCATCAGGGATGCACTTGAGGCAGTGACAGCAGAGCTGAGACCTGCAAGGAGGGGACTGGCTGTGGGTGTTGGGGCTCAGGGAGCTGCCTCTACCAGAGCCACAGTGCTCAGTGAGGGCAGAGCGGGGTACTGAGGCCTGGGGAAGCCGTGTGCACAGATCGCATCAGGTATGTAGGTCTGCCGGGCTGTGCTGCCCTTCTCAGTCCTGGCTGGGCCTGGGGTCCCGGAGGGATCTGAGGGTCCTGGCATCTCCCTCTTCTTGCTTCCCTGCTTCTTCCTGGTTAAGGGCTGCTTGTTTATTGCAATTCTGGCAGTTATTCTGAATATTAAGAGGAGTTTCACAAAATTGTAGGGGGAGAGGGACCAGGGATTCTTTTTTTTTTTTCTCCCCCTGATTTTACACGGAGGCTTCTGCTGTCCCTTAGTGTGGAGACAGAGTGCAGATGTTCTGTATTTTTGTCCAGGAAGAGAAGAGCTTCTGAGAAGTCACAGATCTGATCGTTGCAATAGCACTGACATTTTAAAATGGGAGAATGCTGACGTCTATAATAATCAGAGTGAAATTTCGGTAGCTTCAATATAAAGATGCTGAGATGATCTTAGAGCCACTTCGTCCATAGATCCTTCTACAGAGTGGAGTGTGACATCTCTACCAGCCTCTGATCAGTGGCCGCCTGTGGCTGACTGAATGCTTGAAGTGTAAATGAGAAACTGAATTTCTAATTTTTTTTAATTTTAGTCAAATTTAAATAGCTATATGGGCCGGGCACCATGGCTCATGCCTGTACTCCCAGCAGTTTCAGAGGCCGAGGTGGGTGGATCATGTGAGGTCAGGTGTTCGAGACCAGCCTGGCCAACAGAGTGAAATCCCATCTCTATTAAAAATACACAAAATTAGCCGGGCCTGGTGACAGGCGCCTGTATTCCCAGCTACTCGGGAGGCCGAGGCAGGAGAATCACTTGAACTCGAGAGGCAGAGGTTGCAGCGAGCCGAGATTGTGCCACTGCACTCCAGCCTGGGTGACAGAGGGGGACTCTTAAGGAAAAAAAAAGATTTTAAAAACCCTACATGCCCCTAGTTGCTTCTGTAGGAGACGGCATGGTTCCAGAAGGTAGACTTAGTGTTGAGGACTCTGCAGCATCAGGCTTGAGACAGTCTCCCTTCCTAGCAGCGTGTGCCCCTGGGCTGCCCTTCTACCAGAAGGGATGGTGGCATCTCTGGGAGGTATCTGTGGACTCAGATCGGTGTGGATTAGTGACTTCTGTTACTCACAGATACTTAATTTTATGGGTAAATGAATACCTGGACTTGCTGCAACTTCAGGGCGAGATTCGGGAGTAGGGAGTGAAAAGTGACAAGGGGACCCAGGGCTTATTCTGCCGCCCCCAGGACCTGCTCGGGGCGTCTTCCCCTCTGAAGCTGCAGCGCCTGCCTGGGGCACCCCTCCTCTCTGAAGCCCCAGCACCTGGTCGGGGCATCCCTCCCCTCTGAAGCCCCAGCACCTGGTCGGGGCGCCCCTCTCCTCTGAAGCCCCAGCACCTGGTCAGGGAACCCCTCTCCTCTGAAGCCCTGAGACCCTCCTGGCCTGCGGTGCTGCTTCTCCAAATGCTGTCCTTGGCTGTTTTCCAGGAGTCACCGGCACCCGATCAGGCTGCGTGTGTCACTTCTTCATGGATCTGGGGTGTCGGTGAAGTCAGTGAAGCTCATTTGTCTCATCTTCCTCATGTGCCGTATCTCACCTGTTGTCTGTCCGAGTTCGTGTGTGTGCGTGTTGTGCGTTCTCAGGCTGTATTCGGTGCTTAGGTGACAAGAACGTCTTAGCGCAATGGACTGTGTGCTCCAAAGGACACTGTGTGTGAATCGAGACACGGTTTACTTGTGGGGTTTAAATTTCCTGGGTGTTGGAGGCAATTAGGGGGAAACAAGGTCTAAAAAAGCCCTTGGGGAGAAGGAAGGCAATAAAGAAAAACGTAACTTTATACACACTTAGCAGTTGATTCAATTTGAAGGTGAATTTTGTATTTTGGGGACTCCTAAAGTTACTGTTTGTTGGGATTCCTTGATGAGCTTTTCTTGTTTTCTGTCAAGTAGAAAGTAAAATGCATCAGTTTTGTCTTTAATTTTGACTGACTAGAATCTAATTCCCTTTTTCTCCCATTCACGTTAGGGTGGGGATTGGACTACAAGAGCTATTGGATCTCTTTATTTCTGATCTTAAATGAATTTTTTTATTCACTTTTTTTTTTTTTTTTTTTGGTGAGTTGCTATTTTTTCCTTCAATGTACTGTTCTTTGGTTTGGAAAATGTTATATTTGTACTGTGCTTAAATGTACACAGTGGTTCTAAATTGCTACTTTTCTTTAAAGTTAGATATAACATCATAATTAAAATGTCATCCATAAATCAGGCACAGTCTGAGGCCTGGAGACCCCTCTTGTCACTTCCTTCCAGCTGTGTCTCCTTGCCCGGCCACGTTGCCTCTGGCCACGTCTCCTCCTTCCCGGCCACATCACCTCTGGCCTCACTGCCTGACACCCTCCCTCCTGGTGACCTCCGAGGCTCCTGCTGACTGCCCTCCCGAGGGTCTTGTTGAGGCTCCTTCCCCGTTTTCTGCTCCTGAGTGGGTCTCAGGGCCTGGATGTTTCATAGTATGCAAGTTTCTTCCCTTCCAGCCGTGGGTCTCTGGGTGACAACTCCAGAGAGTGCACAGAGCTCTCATTACCCACCTGGGGGCCCTGAACCCTGACCTCCAGGGCTTGTCTGCAGGGTGTGGGGCAGACTCATGCATGAATTGGACTAAAAAGGTGCTTCCAGGAATCCTTGTTTTAAGTGCACTGCAGCAGAGATGGGGAGAGGGGACCACCTGGTCTGGCAGTTAATTCCTCAGAAAAGTTAAGCATAGAATCACCGTACGACCCAGTAATTTCACTCCTAGGCATATGCCCAAGAAAATTGAAAGTGTTTTTACCAAAAAATCTTATGTAAGAGTCTTCATAGCGGCATTATTCCTAATAGTAGAAACAGCCCAGGTGTCTGTCAACAGATGAATGGATAAAGACAATGTATGCACAATGGAATCTCACTCAGCCGTAAAAAGGAACAAAAGAACGTGTGCTCCAACCCAAATGAGCCTTGGACGTGAAAGATGCCTGCGCCAAAGGTCACGCACTGTGAGATTCCACTCACCTTGGACGTGAAAGATGCCAGCACCGAAGGTCATGCCAAAGGTCACGCACTGTACGATTCTTCTCACAACAGGTGTCCAGAATGGGCAAATCCAGAGAAACGGAAGTCGGCTGGCGACTGCCACGGGCTGGCGGAAAGAAGGAGCAGGTGCTGACTCTTTAATGGGTTCAAGGTTTCCTTGGCCAGTAGTGAAAAATTCCCGGAATTACATAGTAGTGGTTGATTGTTGTACAGCTTTGAGAATATGCTAAAAAGACTGAATTGTATCCTTTAATATTGGGGCTTTTATGCTTTGTAAATTGCTTTTCAGCTTAACAAGGAACTCAAGAACTTCTTTGGTGTTGGTACTTAGAATGTGAAAGAGACAATACCCAAAACATGTTACTATGTAACTCATGTCCCCAGAGAGTTAAACTTCATTAAAGGATGTGTTTAGGCCTAGGAGACACAATGATCCTATACTATATGTTACAGCCCATCTTACTGATTTCTGTCTCACATAACAACCATATTCAGGGAAAACCGACATGTAAACGTGCGCTGAATGCTATGTAGAGGCACATTCCTCTTACCCGGATGGTCTTTAGTGGTGCAGTAAGAGATACGGTCATAGAAACGTTAGTTTAATTTCCATGGCAACAGGAATTTGGCACATCTGATGAGTTAGATCTACCTGCACAGCTCCTAATAGGGTTGCCCATTTCTGTATGGTGTCTGTGTACGTTCTTGCTGTGGAAATAAGTGATAGTACCTGCATAAACACTTGCCTGGAAACGCGCACGAAGCTGGTGAAAGCAGAGGACAGGCGAGAGGGTAGCATGGCTCAGCCCTGGCAAAGGAGACAGTTATTCCGAATGCAGAAGATTCAGGAACACGATCCTTGGGAAGACTGGTGAATTCCGTGGATCTCACCAATGTCGGGTTGTATCTGTGCAGCCAGTTTACCGGAGCCGTCAGAACCGCATGTGTTGGTATCAGTGTCATCACTCAACGCTTCTGACTTTTCCTGGTGCTGAGGATGACTGCATGTGGTGGAATCAAAGTGCTCACTTAGCACAGATCATCAGATCCCAGTTCTTTTCTATCAAGGGGGGCAGGGTTAGGACCCCCCCACTCCCTAATCGTATAAGAACTGGGATCCGATGATCTGTGCCGTCGAGAGAGGCAGGGTTACAACAGCCCACTCCCCAATCCCATTGTTGAAAATAATAGTTGGCTTGGGAGGGTTTTTACTCCTAAGGTTGAAGCCGTGCATTTCTGAAGTCTGGGCTGTCAGCCGTGGTGGCTGGGGAATGCTGGGGCTGTGGTCGCCCGGCCGCCAGCATCCCTGCTGGTGGGTCCTGCCTCTTTGACACCGTTCCTTTCTGAAGCTTGCTTTCCCCGGTCCTGGAAGTAGCAGCACTGGAGGAATGGCCTCCTTCCTACAGCGAAGCTGTGCCAGGAGAGGAGAAAACATAGAGCTCTGTTGAAGGATATGATGTTCGGGGCACCACACCATTCGTTCTGCTTCTCAGCGGTGCCTCCTGGTTGATGTTACCATCACCTGGCATTGCCCAGGAGGTAACTCGCAGATGCCACACTGATGGAAAGCCGCAGGAGCGTGGTTCGAGTCCAGGGCCAGCTGGAGCATATCAGCAAGGTCGGGCTGGACACCTGTGGTCCACCCAGTGGGTGGGTCTGTGGAACTGGGGTGGCGTGAGAGCCAGAGGGTCCTGGTAGAACCCTGCCAGATGACAAGAAAGAGGCCCATGAGGAGAGGAACCAGTGGGATCGAGACAGGGAACCGAAGGAGGAGGTCAGGAAGGAGCGAGCTGTCACAGGGTGCACAAGCAAATGCACCTTACAGGATGCAAGATATTGGAGACGGTAATTATAGATGACTTTTCTCAGTCTTTTTATTGTGGTAAAATTACATAGCACTCTGTTTTTAAGTGTATGGTTTGGTGGCATTAACTGTGTTCACACTATCGTGCCGCGATCACCACCATTGATCTCCAGAACTTCCTGGTCTCCCCACACTTGAAACTCGGTCTACCAAACACTAGCTCTCCTCCTGCGCCAGCTCTGGTAAGCGCTACAGATTGCTTGTGAAATAGGCTTTTTCAGAAGAGAAGGGGCAAGAAGAGCTCTCAAGACTGTCTTGAGATTTGAGGAAGTGTTTTAGGTTTTGCTCTCTGGTTCCCAGTGTAAAGGAACTATTGAAGACGTGGGAAGGCGAAGGTCTGTGATCTCAGGAAGTGCTGGGCTGGGCAGCTATCCCGCTGTGACGGGGGTACGTGCCCTCAAACCCGCCTGAGATAATCGCGTGAGGATGGTGCTGCATTGTGACAGCTCTGAACTTGGTCTCCTTGAACGTTGCCAAGTACACAAGCTTTGGCGGTTACCGTCTAGTGTCTGCGGGAGACTTAGAATTTGAACATTGTTGACCGCAGAACACACTCACTCTGATAACACTCTACCTGTTCTCATCAATAGGAAATATGCTGTGTCCTTTTTTTTCTTTTTTTCTTTTTCTTTCTTTTTTTTTTTTTTTTTTTTTTTTTTTTTTGCCTAAATATTCTGTGTTGCAGTAGCAGTAGTTGCAGCAGACGCTACTTCTGGTTCATGGTCATTGCCAAACACAAGCTTCTGGAAACCGTGTGAACAATGAAGGGGAAAGTGTTTTTCCGCAAAGGGCTTTTTTGAACATCTTGTTTTTCTCTGGAGTATCTGCTGTGGTGTAAAACATTTTCACATTTAGGGGTTGGTAACGTGTTTTTTACTGGTCAGCTTTGAAATCCCGTGTTTCTGCATGTCATGGGGCTGCTTTATCCTGTTACTCTATGATATCGCTGGTTTGCAAAACTATTGGTTATTTCACTTTAAAAACCAAAGCAGCTTACAGTATGAGTGTGATTCCTGCAAGAATTTAATTGTAAAATTGATTTGTGTTCAATAAACTTACTGGAATGACTAGATCAGTGGACAAAAGAACACGTCAAGTCTCTGGGCCAGGAAGGACTTCCAAATAATACACGTGATACACAGTAATTTCTTAACAAAAGATTAGATTTAGTACATAAGTATTTAAAACCTCTGTATTTTCTATTCTAGCCATTCCGCAGTGCCCATGAGGGTGGGCTGCAGGACAGCCTGTGGAATGCAAGGTCTGTGGGCGCTCAGGTCCCTGGTATAAAATGGCATCGTGTTTGCATATGACATACGCACATCCTCCTGCAGACGTTCAGTCATGTCAGGGTTGCCCATAACAGCTGTACCATGGACATGCCATGCGAGTAGTTGTTAAACTATATTGTTTAGTGAATAATAATAATAAAGTCTGAATGCTTAGTACAAACACATTAAAAAGATATTCTTGCTCTATGGTTGGTGGAATCCACAGGCCTGGAACCCCGGGAGAGAGCATAAACTCTAGAAGCAAAACGAACAAATAAAGAACTTGAGGTCATCAGGGACGGGTGTGGGATCACACTGAATCTCGTGTGTTTTGCTGTCTGTGTCACTGCAGAGTGTAAACAGGAACTATTTTTAGCTTAAGGTAAAACAGGTAACGGGAAACACTGTGGAATGGGCACGAAGGTGCACCCCTCATTACCACGTGTTACAGCCAAGCCTCTGCCTCCTGGGGAATGATCTGTTCTGTGGGGAGACTAGACGTTGATGATTTCCGGATATGTGAAGGGAAATGCCCTCCGAGAAGCGTGGCTTTGGCCGGAGCACGTCAGACGAGAGTTAGCGTGGCATGGAGTTTCCACAGTGCCCCTCAGCCCTGCTGCTTCTCTCCCCACCCCTGTTCCTGACTCTTACCAAGGGAGGAAATTTCAACCCCGCACAGGGCTGTGGGTCTCTGGGGCAGGTGCTGCCTTCTCCTGAACAGGCTGCGGCAGAGGAGGGTCTGGCCTTACTTGAACTGTGAGAGATGCTCTCGGAGATCCAGCATCCTGCAAACCCAGGTGCTGAAGGTTCCTCCTTCACCGTCCTGCAGGGAGAGGGCGCTTTTCCTGTTTCCCCTCAACCTGAGCTGACGTCTTGTCTGTTCTGTACACCTAGTTCTCAAGAGCAGTTATTGTTAATCATCCAGCAGACAAACCCCATAAGATGACAGCCTGGGAGGGTGGATGGGGCTGGAAAGTAGTTTCCTGAATAACAGGGTTCAGTTTCCTGTTTTGGTGGCATTTGACCAAAAGACGCCAAATAATTGAAATATTGTCAGCAAAACACCCATGCTGTATCTGAGTTTTTTTGTTTTGTTTTTTTTTTTTTAAGGAATGGGTGCAAACATTTAACAGGGACCTGACAAAAGAGAAGGATGTCTTCTCTGCAATGTGAAGGTCGAGGCTGGTTGGCATTTGCCATCTGTGACTAGCAGCGACCCAGGTTGTTTCCCTCCCGATCCTCCAGCTCCTGCTTCAGTTCCCACCAGCAGGAGGAGCAGCGGGAAGGTGCCTTTTCCCCTTTGAAGGGGATGAGGTGAGAGTTGCACCTGCCATTTCGCAAGTCCCTGGAGTGATTCTCCAGCATGGGTGGGAGTTGGGTTTGGAGGCCTGAGCCCCGTGAAGCTGGGGTTGCTGTTCCCTGAGCAGCAGGAGCCTGGACTCTGGGAAGTGGGGTCAGAGGGTAGCCTTTGCTGCATCCACAGGAGGGGCCCCTCGTCTCAGTTGACATCTTCACTGCAGAAGGGGGTGTGGGCTTCATGGTCCATTGATAAATAGAACGTGACTTTTTTTTTAAGCACATCGAACCCTAATTCAGCCTTTACTAAAGTGGCATTTTGTAATTCCACTTGATTTCATCGTTATACCCGCCGGAGGGAATGCTTCCTATAAACCAGAAGCATCTCTGAGACCGTTCTCGGCCCATAGAGAGTTCATTTTCCCAAGGTTGAAGACACAGCCTCAGGAGGGGTTGAGGACACACTGTGACAGCCTCAGGAGGTCCTGGACATGTGCCCAAGGTGTTTGGGGCACAACTTGGTCTTTCACATTTTAGGGAGACGTGAGACATCAATACATGTGAGATGTTCGTTGGTTCGGTCCAGGACGGAGGGACAGCTCAAAGCAGGGAGGGGTTTCCAGGTCACAGGTAGATCAGATAAATGCGTTTCTGGTGAACCTTTCCAGAGGAAGCAGTCAGATCCGCATTTATCTCCATGTGCAGATGGTGACTTTGAGTTCTGTCCTCTGTCCATGAGGAATTTCCTTGCGGACTGGTTGTGCGGGAGGTACGTGGCTGTTTTTCCCCCCAGTAGCTGTCTCTGTTAGGAAGAGCATGGGAGGCAGGTTTACCCTAAGCTGTCCCCCACCTTGATTTCCCTTTAGCTTAGTGATTTTGGGGTCCTGAGATGTATTTTCAGCTTCACACTTCTGAACACACTGGCACTCTAAACAGTGTTGTTAGGAGGCATCTAACTTAGAAGAAGAATCTATTTGGAAGGACTTGAGAACCTTCCTCTTTGAGAGACACAAGCCTCTGTTTAGTTTGCCCCAAGGCTGTTAGGCTGCCCCGGTCTGTGAGCTTAGAAAGCTGTGCCCCTCTCAGCACCTGGCTGTGGAATCTGATGACTTGGAAGATAATCCAGCATCTACATGTTTTGGAAAGCAGATTGTCTCTTAAATTTTTGGTGATTATGATTCTAACACTAGAATTTCAGTGTGTATTTTCCACCCTTCTTACTTTGTCTCCTCACACCCTGAGATGCTGTTGCATTTGCCCTTAGGCTTCATTGAGGGAGGGTCAGTTCTGACCCTTTCTTAGATATTGACCTGGAACGAACAGAATCGAGATTCAGAAAAACCCTGGAGCTGTGAGAGTGGTTGATATCTATGTAAGTGGGGTTCATGTGTCAAATTCAGGTTGAAGAAATACCAATTCTAGGCTGGGCATAGTGGCTCACACCTGTAATCCCAGCACCTTGGGAGGCTGAAGTGGGCAGTTCAATTTTGAGCCCAGGAATTCGAGACTAGCCTGGGCAACATAGCAAGACCCTGACTCTACAAAAAATTAAATAGTGGTGGTGATGTGCACCTGTGGTCCCAGCTACTCGGGAAGCTGAGGCTGGAGGATCACCCAAGCCTGGCAGGTTGAGGCTGCAGTGAACCCTGATAGCACCACTGTACTTATGGTGCACTGTGCCTGAGTGACAGAACAAGAACCACCACAAACACACACACTATCAATTCATGCAGTGGCCAGTTCTGCTGGGACCACCTGTTAAGTCTACTCTGGGCCTCATGGTTTGAGAAGGGTCTGTCCAGGGGAGAGAGGGAGTAGCTTGAGGGCCTAGAAGCCAGTTCTTGTGGTTCAGCGTGACTGTGGGTGTGGAACTGGGGGCAGGGCTCTCCAGGGGCATGAATGGGTAAGCTGATGGGATTCCAGGATGAGCCCCTGTGACTTTGCCTGGTTTACATCCGTCCAGTACGAATCCACAGGCTCTTACTCTAGAAACTTCTGCCGGGGCTGATGGACTGGCCCAGGGACAGAGGGTGCCCTCAGAGCCTCAGGGTGCCTTCTGGCTTAGGAAGAGCACTTAGTCTCCTAGATCTAGGATTTATGGCACTACAGGGGACTGGTCACACTCGGAGCAGCAGCCACCTACATTCTAGACTTGGTTCTCGCCGAAGTATTTTGGAGCCTGTTGGTACCCTGTGTTCTGTTGATCTGTAAAACAAGTTAGAGTTGTAACTAGTTAAAATCTACTTTTAAATTTTTGCCACAGAATATGGCAGTTGTGGTGGAGCCTGGCCAGAGACCCCCACCCTCGGACGCTGCCGCATGCTGGGGTTGCAAGCGTTGCCTGCATCGGCTGCCCCTCCTGGCGTGCCTGTGTTCTTGATATGGGCGCCGGCTGAGGCTCGGCCTGTGGGACTCGTGCAGCCATTTGTCCGTGTTCCTCTGAGGTTCCGCAGACTTCATGGTCCCGTGGCAGAGCATACGGTATCTGCTTGCATCCTGATTTCCCCAAACCAGTGCACGTGAGGCCTCCCTGGAGAGCTTGTGGGAAGCCCTAGCCCACCCTTTTCTGGTCCCACAGCCAGCACCAAACTCTGAGATCCCCTTGGCCCACCCCTCAGGTTCCTAAAATGGTTAGGGTTTCCTGGGCCCCGAATTTTTAGGTCTAGGCTAAAAAGTCCTGGGACAGACTCGCAGGGTTCTTTATGTAGAAACGATGAGTGTGCTGGTGACTCAGAGCAGGCACTGCACCCTCACTCCAGGGTCCTTTGCGCCAGCTGTAAAGGAGCGTGTGGGTCACACACAGTCCCTGCATCCTCACTCCAGGCACTGCTCTTTTATTTCTTAATTAAAAGCCTAAAAGCCTTGATAATGAAAATGCATTCTCCCCAGAAAGTAGAGTTTCCTGTTACGGAGGCTCACCTGTAAATGCCGTGCCAGGTCCTGCTTCCTGCCAACGGCCAAGGCAGGTACTTCATTTGGGAGGTGACCCAGAGGGACATCTGAGAGGCCTGCCCGTCCCCGAGGGATGAAGCCGCTGGCCTCACACTCTGCTCCGACCTCCATCAGCTCCTTCCTACCTGCAAACTGCCTGCTTTGTCGTTGCCATCATTGGAGATCCGTTAGGGACTTAGTATGGGTTGACTCCCATAGGACCAGGAGATCGTGGAAAGGTGGGAACAAGGGCTGGGAGGGTGGTGACCACGGCCAAAATGAGAACCGTGGTGGACTGGGAGGTCCATCTTCTGTCTAAAATGTTTTTTAAAATAAACATAGTGTCTCAGGAGCATGAGAGGGCAGGCCACAGACAGGGGAGAACGTATCTGTAAAAGACTCATCTGATAAAGGCTGTTATCTAAACCGTGCAAAGAACTCTCAAAACTCAACAAGAAAATGAACAACCTGATTAAAAATGGACCAAAGACCTGGATAGATAACCCAACAAGGAAGATACACAGATGGCAAATCTCCACGCGGAAAGATGGCCCGCGTCTTATGTCGTAGGGCGAGGCGTCACTGCGCACCCATCAGCCTGGTCAATACTGGAACTCTGACACCACTGCGTGCTGGTGGGTGTGTGGGCATCAGGACCTTCACTCATCACTGGGGGAAGTGGGGCAGCTGCTGTGGGAGGCAGCGTGGCAGTTTTCTGTGGAACTAAGCACCCCGACCACAGGAGAAATCAAAGTCTTGGACTTTTACTCAGAAGAGCTGAAAGTTTACTTCCACTCGGAAATGTGCACACAGATGTTGACAGCAGCTTTATTTATCATTGCCAAAACTTGAAAGCAACCAAGATGCCCTTCAGTAGGTGAATGGATAAACTGTGGTACGTCAGAAACTGGGATATCATTCAGCACTGAAAAGAACTGGACCACTAAGCCATGAAAAGACACGGAAGGATCTGAAACGCATGTTGCTAAGTGAGTCTCCAATCTGGAAAGGCTACCTGCTGTCTGAGTCCAACCACAGGACAGTCTGGAAAGGGCAAAGCTGTGGAGAAAGGAAAACGGTCAGCGGCTGCCAGGGTTTGGGGAAGGGAGAGATGAATGGGAGGAGCATACAGGATGTGTAGGGTGGGGAAGCAACTCCGGGTGGGGCTTTCATGGGGGATCCTTGCCGTTCCACCTCTGTGAAACCCACAGAGTGAGCAGCAGCAGGCCGAGCCCTCTGGTGAGCTGTGGACTCTGGGTGGTGGTGTCGTGTTGATACGGGTCCGTCAGTCGTACAGACGTGCTTGTCCGGTGGGGACAGGAGAATGATGGAGGCTGTGCCTGTGCTGGGTAAGGAGATACGTGAGGACTCTCTGTACTTTCCTCCTGATTTTGCTATGAACCGAAAACGGCTTTTAAAAACGTCTATTGAAAAGCCAAAGAAAAGAGTGCTGGCCAGATAGCATCTGTGTGAGCGTGTGGCCTGTGTTCTATGTTCAGGATTTCCCTGTTAGAATACACATATCTACATTATTCAGAAGTTAAACTTTTGCAGTAAGTAACTCACTATAAAGTTAATGACAATATCAGCTTGAGCGCTGCCGGGATAGCCAGGATCCTGTATCCTGAATCCTGAACAGCTTCTCCCCTTACAGGTGCAGTTGACGCCCATGCCCTCAGCCCAGTAAGCAGCAGGGCTGGAACCAGGAGTCAGGCTTTGGGGGGCAGAGTGGAAGTGAAATCTGTAAGCCCGTGGCGGGGGGGTGGCAGGGATGATGTTTTGACCAGTTTTCCTTGTCCCTGAGACCTTCTTACAGTTGGGAGTCCCCACTCTCGGGCACCTCAGAAACCAAAGGCTGCTCGTAATCCTCAAGTTCCAGATGCCTCAGGGGAGATACTTGGGTTGTTGGGTGCAGTTATTTGCTACTCGGTGGGATTTACCCGCAGCATTTCTGGTTGTTTTGAAGAGCTGATGCTTGAGCTGCTTACAATCACGTATGGATATCGATTTACCTGTAAAAGTTAAGAATGGAATTTGAGTTCAAAGATTTGTTGAAAATGCTCAAGTTTGTGTACTAATATATACATTAGTGGAAATATCCAAAAGTCCAGGATTTATGTTAATCACTTCTCTTGATTTTTGTAATATCTACCTGTCGTATTTCCATTTGATTAATAGATGTCAGAGGGCTTAAATTTTGAGTGCCTGAATTCACTGAATTTAAAACTTCTTACACCAAATGTAATTAAACTGAATGCAGCCAACAGTGCGTGCTTTTATGAATGTTGATTAAAATACATATAAAAACACATATCCATGAACATGCAGATGGGGGCAACATATTAAACCAATGGAAGTAGAATTAGTGTTCCTTGTTTTCTGAGAAGACAAATTTTTAAGAAGCTGAGGGGTCTTATAACTTTCTAGTTTCCCACTTATTTGCCCTAAAGTGGAAGATTGACAGCAGCAGAAGAGGAGATCCTGGGCCAGTGCGGGCTCTGGGAGCAGCGGGGTGAGTGCCCGAAGGTGCTGGCTGGAGGCAGAGCAGGGAGGTGCTCAGGCAGGCCAGGACGGCCTCAAGGCACGCGGCTCAGTGAGTGAGAAAGGGTTCACGTTTCCTGGAGAACCCTTGTCTCTGCCCACGGAAAACCCAAACTCCTTCCAACCGGGATGTGCATCTCATGTAAAAGTTGTTGCTCCCAGAAAGAAAGCCAGTGGATATAGAATTTTTTTGTATGCAGAAATTACTTGAAATTTGTTTCTAACCTTATCCTTTTCTTCCACCATCTTAATGTCCAGTAACTTCCTGCAGGTAACACACACATCTTAGGAGAGCGCTGTATTTCAGCTGCTGTTGGCTCCGATGTGACTTTGTGGTGTCTGATGTTCTGGTTCTGAGGTTCTGCCCAGAACGTGGCTCCTCCCTGCTGAGCGTTGCTTGTTGAAGGCCCGTGTGGAAACTTTCCCTGTCAGCTCGTTGACCGCAACAGTCTTGGTTCAGAAACCTCGGACCTCCTGAGACTTCACACAGCCTTCTAAATTTTCTTGCGTGACCTTTTCATTTTAGTGTTCCCCATTAATTCAGCTGTTTTCCAGAATGTAAGTAAGCTGCTGAATGCAGGGTGGGGGGTGCCCTCCGTTGGCTCTGGGGAGAAGCATCGCTGTTTCTCCGGGTGGAGCTTCCCGGCCACCATGTTGTGCTCCAAGACGCAGCAGGGTTCTTTGGCAGAAGTAACCGTCGAAGGCCCGCGTCTCAGTGGCTGGGTGGCTGTGGGTGTGTGGCCTCGCGGCCATACCGGCCCCTCCCCATCAATGGCACCACGGAGAGGAGCAGGGGGAGGCCTGGGATCTGTCAGCAGAGTCACAGCAGTGCTTCCGAGAGTGTCGTCCATTTGTAACTAGACAAGCAGAGAAAGTGTTGGAGATAAGCAGGAGACGGTGTCTGTCCCTAATGAGCTCAGGCGTGCCCTTGAGAGGGTCAGGTTTCTGTGCGGTTGATCCGGACTCAGCCTGGCTGTGGCAGTGCAGGTGACTGCTGGGCTTTGGCAAGGCTGCAGACACTGTCCGTCTGAGACAGCCCCCTTCCCAGGTTCACGGTACCAGCTGGGCGCCCAGGCCTGATTTCCCGCCAGGACAGAGGCCCTGTGTATGTGTTGGGGGAGGGGGCGAGGAAGGGGGAGGTGGGGTCCTGCTTTATTGCCGTATCCAATGCCACGCGGGGTCAGTACTCAGGAAACACGTGCTGTGTGGGTCAGCGATTAAGTTCAGAAACCTGAAAAATTCAGCAGCGCAGGCTTTGGGCATGCATGAGCCGTCCAGCCCTGGGGCTCTTTCTCTGAATTTCCTTCCATGGCATCCTCCTCATCCCAGGGGCCCCTGTCCCCGCATGGCTGTTGGCAGCTTCACAGCTTCCTCTGCCTCCCCTCCAGGGCCCTGGTGTGGCTGGGGCGGCTAGTGGCTGTGCAGACCCCATAGCCAGTAGATCGTTGATGCCAACGCCTTAGGCCTGGGTTACCTGAGCCAAGGACTCCAGTGCACGGCTGAGCTCACCCCAAATGCCTGGATCGGAAGGCCTTGGCTTGCAGTGGGGTGGGAGTTGGATATCGAAGGACAACTGCAAAGCGGAAGGGGAAATGAGTGTGCTGGATGGGCAGCTGGAGGAGTCTGTGCAGAGCCTGGAACCCGGTGCAGATGCAGAGCTGGCATGGGGAATCCGGGGACACGGCCGCCATGGAAGTGGACAAAGTTACAGGCTTCAGATCGATATGGAGGGGCTGGTCTAAAAGGATTCTCCTTTTCCTTTAATCCTAACAACTGCTGGCTTACGGGGTGGGGGAATGAGATCTGTGGTGGCGGCGAGGAGAGACAGGGATTTTAATTAAACCCCTCTTTCTGGGAGGGGGAGTAGCCATCTCTGTAGGAGAGTGAGCATTTTCATCTGAGTCAGTTCAGGCTGTTGTAACGAAACACCATTGACTGAGTGGCTTATGAACAACAGGAATTTGTTTCTCACAGTTCTAGAGTCTGGAAGGCGGGATCAGGGTGCCGCAGGAGGGGGTTCTGGTGTGGACCGCTTCCTGGTTAGCACACACCTCTCTGGCCCTGACACAGTGGGAGGGTGAGGGATTTGCTGGGCCCCTTTCTGAGGCACAAACCCCATTCACGGGGCTCCAGCCTCGGGAACTCATCACCTCCCAAAGGCTTCCTGACAGCATCGCATTGAGGGTGAGGATTTCAACCTGTGTTTTGGGGGACGGGTAGGCAGTTTGTCACCCTCACCCTCTTTGTGGATTTCTGACTCAATATTGAGTCTGCATTCGGCTCTCCAGGGGACAGAGCCTGTGTGGACACTGAGCAAGGTCAGAGCTGCAAGCATGTACACATTGGGGGCAGGGGAGCTGCCAGGGGTGCAAGAACGGGTCTTCAGAGTCAATCGGAGCTGCTTTCCTGGCAAATGTACTCATAAGCTATCCTGGCAACATTTGCTCTTCACGAAGAGTCGATCAGGCAGTGCGGGCAGCAGGCGGTGTTGCCAGAAGCTTGGAACAGATGGTCGGGGCAGAGGCCACGACCTTGGGGTGGTCAGCAGCGCCAGGTGTCTGCCCTCCAGGCCTCACGCCTGTGACTGTGCAGAGACCGAGCCGACCGGGGTTTGCCGGCCAGTGTGGCTCTCATGCAGGTGATTATCGGGGTGTGCTTTCTATGTAATGTTCCCTCAATCCCATGCCCACCCCCACCATTTCTGTGTCTAGCAGAAATCATGCTGCGTTTCCTTGATGAAGCACTGAGTTTCCTATGGAGGTGTAGGAATAGCACAATTTGGTTCACGTCAAAATACTTTGTAGTGAAGCTGCATGGAAGAGGATTCTAGGCTTCCATTTGACGTTTTAGACAATGCCTGAGTGTTACAGGACCCACTTGCTTGTTAAAAAGCACCAGAAGAGAAAGGCTACTGGTTAATAAAGGAGATTTTTATATTAGCACAGAGAGGGTGGCTTGAGATAAATTCAGTGTAACGTAGGTGTGTTTGTAAGCCGTCAAAGGGACCATCTCTGTGCTGGTGACACATGTTTTCTGGCATTGATTTTCTGAAAAAGGATGACTGGCATTCGGTAGAATCATTGCAAAATTCACCTGGAAGGCGTCCACATGGTGTCTTGTTTTCTCCTGACATTCTGGGCACCACGAGGAATTATTCTTGTCTTCACCACTAGCGGGGGACTTTCCTGAACACCTGCTCCTCTTTGCCGTTGTGGGTGTGAAGGGGTCAGAGTGACCCTGTCTTCGTGGAGCTTTCAGACACCATGAAGACAGTGTGGCACGAGTGTCAGGCTCGGGTGGGTTGGACGCTTTCCCCAGAAAACAGCTGCCGATTCCAGGATGGCCCTCGACCCCTCCTCCCTCGTTTTTCTGCGTCGTGTCTGAGTTAAGGCTGTTCTATTGTAGCGGGGGTGTCATGTTAACTGCAAGTGTGCTTTTGTTCTGGGCAGTAAGTAAATTAATGATACATTTGCCAAGGACAGTGAGGCTTGATTTGATGAATCCAGTGGGGAAAAAGGAGAAGGGGTTTGGCCGGGTGGGCACGTGTGAGATGGGAGCAGAAAGGAGTAGCCATGCAGGCTGGTGGGATGGAGGGACCGCGTCCGCATTTCCATGGGGTCCATCGATGTTTGTGTCACTAGACCTGAACCTCTGTCTCTAATTCTAAACCCTGCATAGTGAGGAAATTCCTGATGGGCCTGCGTTGTTACTTCCTGTGGCTATTGCTGGGAAGTGCCCCGGGCGCCTCTTCTGGCTGGTGACGGCCCCGGGGCTGGACACTGGGTTCGTCCTGAGCTCTTCAAGGGGCTTGGGCTCCACGCGCAGCAGGCACCTGCGCATCTCTTTGGACGTGAGATGTTGGCACTCGGCTTGGAGGCCACCGCGATCTGGGTGTGGTCAGGACTGGCTATCCTTTGGGGAGAGAGCACTTGCCCGGGGGCCCCTCTGAGGTGCGTAGCCCTGCACTGCCCTCACAGGATGGCCTGTCCTCCGGGGACTTCCTGCCATTCCCCTGGACCCTCAGGTGTGGGAGTCAAGTGTGGTGTGTGTGTGTCACGGGCGGGGGTGCTGAGGACACCACGTGCCTGCTCATTCGAAGACACGAGGCGCTGCGTGGGCTCATTTCCAGGGGGCCGTTGGCATCTGGGGGCCTGTGGGTGTCTTTCCACTGGCAGGAAATAACGGATGGCCCACGTTACCTTTTTTGTCAATTTTTGCCAAGAAGCCCTAATGGCAATGTTGCTGTCCCGTTGTGGGAACCGCCCGTCTCAGGCTCACTGGCCCTCCTGTTTCTGGGCTGTTGCAGTGTTGTGTTCGGATAACCAGGTTAACTTCATTTGATTTTTTTTCCTGTTCTTTTGGAATAAGAGTTGATAGCTTGTTCTCCTTGTTCACCCCAGAGGCGAAGGTATCCTTTAGGCCTGGAGGAGCACAGCCCTTGCAGGCAGGTGCCCGGCCTCGGCTTCTTGTGTCTTCCGCAGCCCTCACCGCACGTCTGCTCTTCGCTCCTCGTGCACACGGCCGGGGTCACGGGCTGTTCACTCTGCTGTTTGAGATCCTCGGAAAAGGTGGTGTTTACACTGAAGGGAGATTGGGGGTGTGGGGCTGATTTTAAATATGAGGAAATGACGGTAATCGAATGAGCAATGCCTAGCACTTAGTTTTAGGCTTGAGAAATTGTGTTTTAGAAACAAGGTATCCCCAACTCCTGGTTTTTTGAAATTAAATCTTTTAAAGTGTTCACATATATAAACAGTAAAAGCCTAAAACTATGCAACAGAGGGCCTAGAGCCCAAGCCACTGCCACCTCTGTCTCCAAGACACCTCAGAAACTTGTTCCTCCTCCTCACAGAACCCCCTTCTACTCCCCCCTACACTCTGCCCTCCACACTCTGCCCTCCACACTCTGCCCTTCACAGCCCTCTTCCCCCCCTTCCGCCCCCTCCTTCCCCTCCTTCCCCTCCTTTCTCCCCTCCTTTCTCCCCTCCTTTCTCCCCTCTTTTCCCCCCTCCTTTCCCCCTCCTTTTACCCCTCCTTCCCCCTTCCCCTCCTTCCCCCATCCTTTTACCCCTCCTTCCCCCATCCTTTTACCCCTCCTTCCCCCATCATTTTACCCCTCCTTCCCCCATCCTTCCCCCTCCTTCCCCCCTCCTTTTACCCCTCCTTCGCCCCTCCTTTTACCCCTCCTTCCCCCCTCCTTTTACCCCTCCTTCCCCCTCCCTCCTTTCCCCCTCCTTCCCCCTCCCTCCTTTCCCCTCCCTCCTTTCCCCTCCCTCCTTTCCCCTCCCTCCTTTCCCCTCCCTCCTTTCCCCTCCCTCCTTTCCCCTCCCTCCTTTCCCCCTCTCCTTTGCCCTCCCTCCTTTCCCCCTCTCCTTTTCCCTCCCTCCTTTCCCCTGCCTCCTTTCCCCTCCCTCCTTTCCCCCCCTCCTTTCCCCCCTCCTTTTCCTCCCTCCTTTCCCCGTCTCCTTTCCCCTCTCCTTTCCCCTCCCTCCTTTCCCCTCTCTCCTTTCCCCTCCCTCCTTCCCCCTCCCTCCTTTCCCCTCCCTCCTTCCCCCTCCCTCCTTCCCCCTCCCTCCTTTCCCCTCCCTCCTTCCCCTCCCTCCTTCCCCCTCCCTCCTTCCCCCTCCCTCCTTCCCCCTCCCTCCTTCCCCCTCCCTCCTTCCCCCTCCCTCCTTCCCCCTCCCTCCTTCCCCCTCCCTCTTTCGCCCTCCCTCCTTTCCCCTCCCTCCTTTCCCCCTCTCCTTTTCCCTCCCTCCTTTCCCCTCCCTCCTTTCCCCCTTTCCTTTCCCCTCCCTCCTTTCCCCTCCCTCCTTTCCCCCTCTCCTTTCCCCCTCTCCTTTCCCCCTCTCCTTTCCCCCTCTCCTTTCCCCTCTCTCCTTTCCCCCCTCCTTTCCCCCCTCCTTTTCCTCCCTCCTTTCCCCCTCTCCTTTCCCCTCTCCTTTCCCCTCTCCTTCCCCCTCCCTCCTTCCCCCTCCCTCCTTCCCCCTCCCTCCTTCCCCCTCCCTCCTTCCCCCTCCCTCCTTCCCCCCTCCCTTTCCCTCCCTTCCCCTCCCCTCCCTCCTTTCCCCTCCCTCCTTTCCTCTCTTTTCTTTCCTCTCCCTCCTTTCCTCTCCCTCCTTTCCACCCTCCTTTCCCCCACCCCCTCCCTCCTGCCCACCCTCCTTTCCCCTGCCCCCTCCCTCCTGCCCCACCTCCTTCCCCCTCCCTCCTGCCCCACCTCCTGCCCCACCTCCTGCCCCACCTCCTTCCCCTTCCCTCCTGCCTCCCTCTTCCCCTCCCTCTTCCCCTCCCTCCTTCCCCCCTCCTGCCCCCCTCCTGCCCTCCCTCCCGCCCCCTCTTTCCCCCCCCTTGATCTCCAGGGAAAGCAGATCGATAATGGGTTATAAACATGGAAACGTTTTGGAAAAGCTGTCCTCCATTTGTCAACTCCATCTCTCCTGCCTGGAAGATGTAGGGAGAACCTGCCTTAACCCCCCCTCATCCCGTAACAGGACAGAGGACCAGGAGGCAGAGACCCAAGTCCTGTCAGTGCCCTCAGGAAACCCCCCGTTTCCTCCTCATGGTGGAAGTGGAAACCATCCTGCTGGATGATCTTCCCGGGGAGCTCCTCCACCCTGAAAGCAAGGAATCTGGTTTTGAGCGTGCACACATTCTTGGTGCCATCACTTTCTGCAGCTGAATCCTGCATACGTGGCCCATTAGTCTTGCTAGTCTGGTGTTACTGGGTCCTGAGAGTTTCTATGGGCTGATGGCAGGTGTTTACCATTGTGTTTAGAGAGGAGAATAGAACTTTATTGTGTCAAAATCCAATGATAACGATTGCCATGTGATTCCTTGGGTTGGTTGGGGCGGGAGGTGCTCGAGCTTTTTCTGAGAGTTAAGTTCTTATTTGAGACAGTCTCACTTTGTCGTCAAAGCTGGAGTGCAGTGGTGTGATGTTGGCTCATTGCAACCTCCGCCTCCTGGGTTCAAGCAATTCTCCTTGCCTCAGCCTCCTGAGTAGCTGGGATTATAGGTGTGTACCACCACGCTCGGTTAATTACGAAAATTTTTTAAACAGGCAGGGTTTTGCCATATTGGCCAGGCTGGTCTCGAACTCCTTACCTCAAATGATCGGCCCACCTTGGCCTTCGAAAATGCTGGGATTTACAGGCTTGAGCCACTGCGCCCGGCCCGATCCTGACATCTTTTAAAGCTGCCTTCATGTACCAAAAGGCAGTCTGTGTTTGAAAATCAGGCTTGAAGAGCCTAGGAGAAGAGGGTTATACTTCAGCTAGGTAAATAACTATGCATATGTTAAAGATATGGGCCAAAATCTACATCAAATGTTAACTCTTCTGCTTTATATTTTATATCTATTTATGGTTATTCTTTCAGTATTAAGATTTTTAAAGATTCTTTTGATAATTATAGACAAATTACTACAAAAACTCAGCTGCATTTGTAACACTTTAAAGAACTAATTGGATGACATTATTTTCCTTGGAGGCATTTTGGATAGTTACATAATTAATGTTTATCTCTTTGCCAGAAATCTTTTTTTTTTTTCCAGAACAGAAACCTGAAAAGAAAAATTCCTTTGCAGTAAGTGCTATTTCACCGTGTGACAATCAATTTTTGAATGTGAGAACAAGATCATCGTGTATTTTTGGGATAATTCTTACTTCATAGTGATAATACTAAGTGTTAAAATTATGGAACAATTTGTTTCTTTGAAAATTACTATTTGCCTGCTCTCCAGGTGGGAGCTGAAGAGAACGTGGACGTAAAAATTAAATTGTATTTAGCTTGTATAAAAGAAGTTTTAAAAAAAGGTTTTTTGTTTTGTGCTACTACTGAAGTTGCTTAGCTGTGGAAATGAGGTTATTGCAGGCACCTAGAATTGTATCTCCTTCACTTCCACACTGGGAAGAAATTCTCCAACAAGCACAGGAATCTGACATTCTGATATTGAGACTCCTGGGCATCAAGCCCCATGGAAGGGGTGGTGATTACATGAGCGTTGGCGTTGATGTGGGCACCCTCCAAGCCGGACGCAGGGAGCAGGGAAGGGCAGAAAGTACAGGCCCCTCAGGTGCCACGAGAAAATAAAGCTTTGGTGGCAGTGGTAAGGGTTGGTGTCAGGGGCCAGGAAGAGGTGGCGAAGGGAGCTTGTGCCTCAAGGCAGCCCTGGAACCCGCGGTCCCTGCAGTGAGGTCTGGTCTGCAGAGGACGTGGACGGCCACGTGGCGAGGCCCACAGACAGCCTGGACTTGGCTGCCTCAGAACTCTGGTGGGCGTTGCAAACAGCCCCACAGGGTTGCAGTGCACATTCCACGGACAGAAAGAAGACGCTTGGAACTGTTCCCGGCACGAAACCAGTGCCCTGCGAACACTGGCCGCTGCTGTCGTGACTGAGTGCTGTCCAACTCGGGGCATTTACTCTGCTCGGTTCACTTAATTGGGCCAGGAATGGGGTTGCCCTGCCTTCAACAAGTTTGACGCATTGAACGAGGACTCAGTCGATAATGTACTCTGTAAACATGATCTCCCGGCTAGAGTGAGCAAAGCCCAGGGAGCGGTTGGTTCTTCAGTATTAGCCAGGTGTTTGTGGCGGGGCCAGCTGTGCGGCTGCCAGAGCGAGTGTGACCAGGAAGCCTCTGTCCCTCCGAGGTGGCCAGCGTTCCTGTTATACGCGCCTTAAGCAGAAGGTGGGCACTGCTGGGGAACTTGCTCATGATCCTGTTTTCTGATTGGAAATTCAAGGTTTCTGAGCATCGTACATCAAATTTGTACATTGCTGAGACTATACACATTTCAACACTTGTTTTTTTCTGCTTTTCGGATCTATACAATCTGGCATTTGGCCATGGCTTCCAAGACAGGCTGGATGCAGAGTGAAGTCCTCTCCTCACTGTCAATGTTTGCTGATGTCTTTTTGTATAAACTTTGTATTTCCTGAGACTTTCAATTAGGTTTTTACTTAACTAGACTTTTAAAATTGCCATGCACATAATTCTACCAGTTACAGTCATGAGCTGACATGGATTTTTGGTTTTACTTTGATGAATGTTTCACATTTGCATGCTGGATGTGGGGGCGGAGGTCATTTATCTGCTTTTCATTTCCTTCTTGGTTATACTTAGTAACTTTCAGGTAAGGCGTGGAAGGCATGGTACAGGGTGAATTGCAGGCCGCACTGTGGCGCGGTGGACGAGAGGCGCGGGCTGCAGCGGTGTACACAGGGGATGAGAGAAAAGAGGAGACTTCCATCCTCGAGGGAAACACACAACAATTTAAAAAACTGATCATCTAGCTTACATGAGGTCCAACAAATTCAGTTTGCAAAGTTTAACTTCCAAGTTAATTTAGTAATTTTTCCCCTAAGTCATTAATTTAGTACCTTACATTTAAATATATTTCTTTTGTCTAAAGCAAGTCATAAATTCTAAAATGAATGACTAAACATGGAATAATTTAGGAGTACAGCACCTGAAGGGAAAACTGCCAGTATGCTATAATATTGGATACAGATGCTTAAAAATTAGAATGTAGCATTCTTACAATGCATGTGCTTTTAGCATGTAACTTGGTGAGTAGTTTTAAGCTCTATTTGTAGGAATGTGTATCTTGAATACTTCAGGGCACCACTGCAGATGTGTGCGTGAGATGTATAAATACTGAATGTTCTTCTCCCTTCCCTTAAATGAAAAACATTAGCTCCCTTTTTTTAAATTTCAATTTTAATTTTTTTTTGAAGTGGACTCTTGCTCTTGTTGCCCAGGCTGGAGTGCAGTGGCACAATCTCGGCCCACTGCAACTTCTGCTTCCCGGGTTGAAGTGATTCTGCTGTCTCAGCCTCCTGAGTAGCTAGGATTACAGGCACCCACAACCATGCCCAGCTAATTTTGTATTTTTATTAGAGATGGGATTTTGCCATATTGGCCAGGCTGGTCTCAAACTCCTGACCTCAGGTGATCTGCCCACCCCGACCTCCCAAAGTGCTGGGATTACAGGAGTGCTCCACCGTGCCCGGCCAACTCCCTTCTGTACTGATTTATACAGTTGTTTTTGCTTTTTGTTTTTTTGCGACGCGGTCTCACTCTGCCGCCCAAGCTGGAGTGCAGTGAGGCAAATCTTGGCTGACTGCAGCCTTCCCCTCCTGGGCTCAGGTCTCCTCCCACCTCAGCTTCCTGAGTAGCTGGGAATAGACACATGTCACCACGCCCAGCTAATTTTTTTCTTTTTTTTTTTTTTTTTTTTTGTATTTTTAGTAGGGACAGCGTTTTGCCATGTTTTCCAGGCTGGTCTCGAGCTCCTGGACTGAAGTGATCTGCCCGCCTCAGCCTGCCAAACTGCTGGGATTACAGGTGTGAGCACCACATCTGGCCCATTTTTTTTTCCTTCCAGGATTAGTAGGCGACTTTCAGAAAATTCTTCAACCTTGCAAACTTAATTTTCCATAATAATATGCCTCTAGGATAAAAACAAGACAGAAACAAAGAAGTATGTGTGGACTATAGTTAAACATTTTCAACACAACATAGCTTAGGAGAGTTGACATTTACAAAGAGCAGGAGGCCCGTTCAGTGCCTTCTAGGCATTGGGAATGGCGGTCTGTGGGCGACCCTAACGTGTGGGGGTCCTGGGATGTGATCGTGGTGCTCACGCTTTTACCGAGGGCCTCCCCCCGGAGTACCCGAGGCTCTTCTGCAGTTGGCCAGCCGGGCAGCAGCTGCTGGAGAAGGAACAAACAGGAAAAGACAGATGTACACGGTGTTATTGTGGCAGAGAGGTTAAAACCAGGCTCACTCTGTTCTTACTGTTTTAAAAAGCTAATAATGAAGTTCTTAAATATGTATTGCATTTCAGGATTTTAAAACAGTTGTGGGTGTGTCTGTGTCTCTCTCTAGCTCCCGTTCGGGTCTGCGAAGAGAGCTCAGAGATGCCACCTTTTCTTGTTGAGATGACAGGGCCTAGAGAGATGTGAACCCCGTGGTAGGGGGTAACTGACCTGTGGGGAGGCTGGGTCAGCGTGGGGATCCACCCCACTCCACGTTCCTGTAGGGAATCCACAGTTCTAACTCTTTATGATATGGGTAAGATGAACCTGGAAGAGGTGTTGTTTTTTAAGAAGTAAGTGCCATGCTCTTTTTTCCTCGTATTTCTCTGTGTTTAAGCAGCATTGAAGGATAAGGCACTAGTAGCAGGTTGGTTTGGAAACAACCTTGTTGGTTATTTTACGTTGAATCCGATATTAATGTTGTCTGGTAACAGAAGTTTTCCTTTAACAACATGGAACTCTGTTGAATCTGTTGCCCCGTTGGCTGAGCCATCTGAAGTTGGTGCGGTGGCAGCTGAAGACGCCGCTTCCCCTGGGAGGAAGCCTCTGGCTTGGCAGAAGGCACAGCCCTTGATTGAGGGAGTGAGGCGCCTTTGCAGGGACCCCCACACCGCACCTGTGGCTCTCTCCTGCCCCTGTTGGCTGGCCAAGCAGCCTCGCGACAGTGTGCTCAGTGTGAACGTTCACGGGGCAGGCCAAGGCTTTTGTTCCAGAAACACTGACTTCGGAAACGGCCGGTGGTGTGTGTTGAGCATGGCAAGAAAGACTTACGTGTGTTTAAACTTCTTGAACAAAGCAAGCTGATGTTTCGAAGTCTAATGACTTTGCTATGATCAATGTTCAGGAGAAAATAGGGTTTGATGAAATAGAAAGATAGGAGTGGCAAGTGACGTGCTTGTGCCCCATATGACTAAGCGATGACCTGGCCCTTCCACACCAGGGCCTCTGAGCAGCCAGCGTTGCAGATACTGGGTCAATTTAGATGGGACTCCTGGAACTGTCAGTCCCCCGGGAGAAACACGAGTTCTGTGTGCCCACGATCATGGTTCCCGCTACTGTGTCCAACAATGTGCCGAGTTCCGATTTCAGCATCGGGGCAGACACAGCCCTGAACACTATCACCGACCTAAGTCCGTGTGTGCCCCACCAGGCGGGCGCTGGCTGACGATAACCCGAGGGCCCCCGCCCTTTTTATCTACCAGTGCGCTAGAAACAGCCTTTTACAAATACCATGAATGAGAGCTTCTCGTTATTCCCCCCATCCCCAGAAAATTACGTTTTTAGACTCTGAACATTTTTGATCTCATTCTCAAAAAAGTTTTACCGCCTCTTCTTCTGTGTGGCCACCGGCGGGGACGTAGCGTGGCCAATACCCTGGGAGTGCCCGTGAGTACCTGCAGTGCTGAGGAGGGCTGGGCCGCACTCTCCTGTGATGGCACCAGCATTAAAATCCGCTTTTTTTTTTTTTTTTTTTTTCTGTAAATGCTGAGCCTACATTTCTTTAAGCCTCCAATACCCATTATGATGAACCCCTGCCTTGATGCTGAGGGTAGAAATTGAACCGAATATTTTATAATTGTAGTCATTGTTCTGAACGCACCATTGCACTTGTTATCTCTTTGGTCTTGGCTGTTGACCTCATTTTCCCCTTTGTAAATTGGGGATGTTAAGTTACATCTAAGGCAATATTGGGGCTAGTTGAGTATTTTGCCAAGAGACAATAATAAAACATAGAAATATATTCTTCTGGTTTTTTGTTTTGTTTTGTTTTGTTTCTTTGTGAGACAAGGTCTTACTCTGTCACCCAGGCTTGAGTGCAGTGTTGCGATCTCGGCTCACTGCAGCTTCGACCTCCTGGGCTCAGGTGATCCTCCCACCTCAGCCTCCCGAGTACCTGGGACCACAGGCACGTGCCGCCATTCCCGGCTATTCACGTGGGAGTCTGAAGATGCGTACCTAATGCAGGAAGCATTTCATTTTTTTAAAATTTTAATGTCTAAAATTTTTCACTAATTCTCAAGTTTTAATTTTTCTTGTGCGACTTAGTTCTCAGGAATATTTTTCAGTTTTTCTTTCTTTCTTTCTTTCTTTCTTTTTTTTTGGAAACCCTTGGCATGAAACTTATTTCTGGCACTGGTAAATAAAAAAAAGTATTTAACATACAGCACCTATAGTAAGTAACGCTTAGCACTCGTTTCTTGCTTTTCTGAGCATCTTAAACTCTCTTCACTTTCTTTGCGAAGGAAACCTGCCCAGGTTTTCCCGTGTTCACTGGCTTTGGGGGCAACTTTCACCTTATTTTTGGCAGTCACTAATCTCTGACCTAGATGTTGCTTCTGTTTTCCCAGTGACGGGTGTCACGGCTTTGCTGCTGCGGGGCGGGCCCGGCTCTGGGCTGACCTTCGCGCTGGGAACATGAACATGAGTGTCTTGTTTCAAAGAGGGGATTCCAGCATGGCTTTCCCTGCTCTTTCACCAGCTTTAGCTGAATTTTTGGGTCTGTGAAAGTTGGATGGGCAATGGGAGGGATTGAAGCTTCTTTTTTCCCTAATTGGTACCTAATTGGATCTTGCCCAGAGGGAATGGGTGGAGAATTTGAGAGCAGTCACTGCAGTTAGCTGAGCATCTGAAAGATGTGGGACAAAGCTGGTGTTGAGCTCCCTGTGACTTTTTTTATTTTCAAGTTTCCACACAAAGCATAGGTCCTTGTGGTATGTGATGTACACTTTCAGGCATGAAAAAAATCTCTCTTTAATTCCAGGGTCCTCCGCTATAAATAACTTTCTATTTGTTGTTTTTCAGATTGTAAATATGTAACAAATGTGTAGGGTCAAAATTTGAAAACCAAAATACGTGAGGCAAACACCCCACAAATGATCAGTTCCACCCCCTTTGACTTCCCTTGGAGGGACTGTGTGATTTATTATGCGATTGTTTTAAATTCAGTTTTTCATTCATTCGAGTTTCTCAAAGCTAGGTTAAACAATTTCATTTTCTTTCTTTCTTTTCTTTTCTTTTCTTTTCTTTTCTTTTCTTTTCTTTTTTTTTTTTTTTTTTTGAGACAGGTCCTCACTCTGTTTCCCAGGCTGGAATGGAGTGGTGCAGTCACGATTCACTGCAGCCTCCACCTCCTAGGCTTAGGCAATCCTCCCACCTCAGCCTCCTGAGTAGCTGGGACTACACGTGCATGCTACTGTGCGCATGTAATTTTTTTTTATTTCTACAGAAACGAGGTCTCCCTGTGTTGCCCAGGCTGGTCTCAAACTTCTGGGCTCAAGCAGTCCCCCTGTCTTGGCCTCTCAAAGTGCAGGGGTTACAGGGATGAGCCACCACGCTGGGCCTTAAGTTAACTGATTATAATAGAGAAAGAACTGGAGCGTGTAGTTAGTTGAGGCTCCCGTTGGCCAGGCACAGCCACCTTGGTAAGTGTATGTGTGTGTCCTCATTGACCTTCTGATCCTGAGCTCCGAGAAATGAGGCTGTCTTGGGAGTGCTGTGGTTCTAGTCTCGTGATGGGTGAGTGACGCCGGCCGATCAAGGTCACCCTGGCGAATGCAACAGCTGCTCGGGAGCCAGGACAGGGATGAGAAAGCTGCTGAGGGTCCCTCTGTGGACCCCTGAAGGGAGAGGGACCGAGATGTGAACATGGCAGCTGTTTTCTCCAGAGTCCTGTTTACTGACGGCCAAACAGGATGAATCCTGAGAAGGTTTGGATTTGGGTCTGAACTGGGCTTGTCTGGCTGTAGAACAGGAGCTGGTGACGAACTCAGGACATGAGGGCATGAGGCGACTTGATGTGGATGGTTCCGGGTCGCTCCAGCCACTGTCCTGCAGCCGTCAGAGGCTGAGGATGGGTGGGAGTGAGCGTCTCTTCCCTGTCTGGCCACACCCTCTGTGCCCTGTGACTCATGGCCTGGCCCTGTGCAGCATTTATGTTTGGGGTCTGTGGATGGCTCCAGTTGTTCAGTAAATTCGGTGATTCTCATGGGGTGATTGTGCCCCAGGGGATGTTTGCACCGTCCAGGGAGGTTTCTGGTTAGAACTGGGAGAAGGGATGCTCCCAGCCTCTGGGGCTGGAGGCAAGGGACGCTGCGGAAAGTCCCTCCAAGCACAGGGCGGGCTCCATAGTAGGAGTCTGGCTCAGGACGTGGCCGTGTTGTGCCCAGGACGCAGCCCTGGGCAGATCTGATGTGGTGAAGTCGTCATCCTCACTCGTGATTTCCTTCTTGCCAGCATTGATGCTTAGATGACGCCACAACCCCTCAGAATCTATGCGGTGCTGGTGAGTGGGTCTTCCGGGCAGAACAGAATGAATGAAATACCTCAGAGCAGGTGTTACACATTCTCAGGATATGGCTGCAGGGAGTTTCTGTTGGACTCCTTTCATTCCCTAGCACTGGCTGGTGCATTACTCTGTCCTGTAAGCTTGATCAGGTCACATCAGAAACACAGTAGGTGGGTGCCACGCTGCTGTCAGGTGTCACGAAGGTGACGGTGACCACAGCCTTGTGAGTAATTCCTTGTCATAGTGGCCCCACCACGGACCCAGGGGCCCGGCTGTGTTCGGTCTTGAGAGTTTTATGCTTTTCTGGGCAGGGTCTCCCCTGTCTTGAAGCTTCCCTCTCCTTTTTTGGAGACTGAAGGAAGGAGAAGAGGAGCGATAGGGAAGAGGGGAGAGAGGATTTGCAGCAATGTGGCCATTCCCACAGATTTCAATGTGGAGTTAAGGAGCCGAGACCTCCCCCACCTGCCCTCTTGTGTGCCTCAGGCACCAGGTTACACACACCCTCCGGCTTCCGGTGAGGGCTTCTTGGAGACGCAACCAGCTCCCCGCAGCCAGTCTTGGTCAGTCCTGAGCTAGGGTATTCCCCAGGAAAGGAGTGACATCACCTGTCTGAAAAGCCTAAGGAGCCCCCCACATGGTTGGTGGTGCTGACGGGGCCACATCCTGGGCACCAGACCAGGGATTATCCCCCAGATGAGTGTTTCTGGCTGGCAAGCAGGCTGGCATTTGGATTGAAGTCCTGCACAAACTGCCATGGCCAGAGCCTGCAAGGCAGAGCCTGTACAGAGCAGCCCAAGAGCTGGGCATGTGCTGGGCCTGGGAGGACGTGGAGGCCATGCCATGGGGTGTGGGGGACCCTGCTCACAGCTCACCTCGTGGTCGCCCAGCACTGACCCATCCACCTTACCCTCCTACCCACCACGCTGTGAACTCATCTGCCACAGATCTCCACCCACTGTCCGAAGCCCTCGGCCCACAATGCTTTGGGTTGCACCAGGGCTGCAGAGCCTGGGTCGCTCACTGTTCAACTCTCCTGGGGCGATGTGGGCCCGGCCCTGCGTCCCAACAGTAGCATTTCTGCAGCAGATGTGGGGATATTCACAGTAAGAGGGACAAGTCCAAGTCCATAAACAGTTGGTTTTGCCGCCAAGTGGATGACAAAAATACCTTGCTGTGTGGGGCCGCTTGGAGGTGGGAACAGTGAGCGTGTAGACCTGTCCTGCTGTTACCTTGGTTATCACGTTGAGGTGGAGTCTGGAAAACCCCGGTGCACATGGGCTTCGAAACCGCTCCCCTTTTTGACACCAGAACCCATTTCCCAGTGGAACCCCATAGCAGCAACTCAGGCTCTTGCTCGCCTGTGTGGCTTTGTGTGTGGCTTCCTGCTGGTGAGCAGAGATGTGGCGTGGGGCTGAGTGTGGCCCACCGGTAATCCAGCTACATGCCTCCTTCCCTGCCTGAGCGTGGAGGCTGCCTCTGCACGATGAAGGCTGTCACTTGGTGTGGTGCTTACAGCTGTGGGCCCCATCCCACTGGTCGTGGCCTGCCTGCAGAAAGCTATAGGACTGGCTTTGCCTTTCAACCTGCTGATCGCCCTGGCCTCCCTTACCCACGATGAGATGCCGAGAGCTGAGCTGTCCCGCTCGTGACTAACTCGCCACTGCCTACAACCTGCGCTGCTGCCTGCCTCACACACACCCTGCTGTGCTGCCTGCAGGCCTCCCCTTTCACGAGGACCTGGGCTGTGCCCAGGCAGCCCCCTGTGTCGCTGAGGCCTGTCCTGCTACCGCACGGCCTCCAGAGCTCCCGTCGGCCCCTTGACCCGCATGAACCGGCTTCCCCTGGTGATTCTGGCCCCTTCTGTCCTTTCCTGGACCGCAGCGTAGGCCCTGGGGCTGGCAGGTGAGCACCCGGCACCCCCCGCTAACCGCTTGGCCCTGCTGCTTCAGGCTTACAAAAGCGCGTGCGACATGGCCGAGGCGTGAGGCCGCCGCCAGGAGCTTTGCATCCCCCTGTGTGTGGTGCCGGCCACGATCAGCAACAATGTCCCGAGCACAGAAATAAGCCTGGGCGCTGACACTGGCCTGAATGCTGTTGTCTGGGTAAGAGAACCCCGTTTCCTCCCATTGCTTTCTTTCACTTATTTTAGCAATTTGTTTCTTCTGTGCTAAGAATGAGCCAGATTTATTATTACTCTTCTCCACCCCCCACCCCCACTCTTTATTAGCTTGACTTTATGTCGGTCACACTGGCCAGAACAGGGTAAATTTTGTAGCTTCTCTGCCTTAGGGAGAATCTGTCTTTATTGATTAAAAGTGAGATGATATATTCAGTCCTTGGGGTCTTGTCTCTATCGCACCTAGACTAGGGGAGTGGTGAGCACCATTTCTCTGGAGCCTGCCTCTCCTGCCTGCGTTGACTAGCGAGGCTGCAGGGCCAGCTGTGGGAGCCTGCAGAAAGGGGTTTGAGTGCCTGGTATGTACGAGCTCTGGGACACAGCCGTGTCCACTGGGGGCCGCTGCCTGGAACCACAGCCTTCCTGGTGAGACGAGAGGTTCTTGAGAGAGCTGAAAGCAAGCCCTGCTGGGCAGGTAGCTTCACCAACATGTGCTTTGGGAGGAGTGGATCCTGCCGGTCCTGGGTGTGGTGCTGACACCCGCATGGTGGCCCCTCCGGTCCCTGATAAGCTGACCCACCTCTATGGTCATGAACTGGACATGAGGACCTGTGGGAGTTCCACAGGCCTTTGCTGCAGAGAGGGTCCTCACTCAGCTGCAGACGGGATGGTGGCCATCTTGGCAAGTAGGGTCATGTCAGTGGCTTGGCTGCCTGGTGCCTTCTGAAGAGCAGCCACTGGCCTTTACCTTAGATGTTCACGTCCAAACCACCTCCGGAGTTTGCGGTGAAAACTCCCAGCCCTGTTGGAGACTCCTTAGTTCAGCTTGGCACAGAACCTCGGAAAACAGCAGTTCTGTTCCGGGTTCTTCAGAACTGACTTCCAGTGCAGGGAAGGGAGCAGAGGGGCCGTGAGGTCGGCTGCAGCCTCCTGTGCCTCACACTCGAGCTGAGGGCCATCTCTCTCCTGGACTTCTCCTTGTTGCGTTCCCTGGTGCTATGCTGGCCCAGTTCCCTTGCAGAGGCTGGCCCCGACTCGTTCCCTGGACTTTCTTGGGCCCCGTGCTTGACCCCTGTTCATTGAATGCCATTGGGTTCCAGCCATCGCTGGCTTCACTCTCCTTTAGCACCTTGTAGATGTCCACACATGCTGCGCAGCACTACCCCGGCCAGCGGCTGTGCTTTGCTGCAGGTCCCTTGCTGTAGCAGGGGCGGGACCACCACCCCCTGCCCCGTCTGGCCACCGACTTCAGTAGAGGCTCGGCTGTCGTGAGGGATACCAGTCATGGGAAAACTGGTCTCCCTGCAGATTCACAGAGCAAGGTGGTTCTCACACAGAAGTCAGTGGCTTTTTTCTACCTTAACGCTGTAGCAAATGCCACCTTATCTTTCACCACCAATTTATAGTTCTTTACACCCACAGAGCAAAGTGCTGGTGATGTTTGAACTGTAGCCTGGGGCTCTCGCTCCCATGGGACTCCTTGGGGAATTTCCTAGCAGGATCGTGTGTGTGCCCTTTCAGGGGGTTGTATCTGCCAGGCGCATCCCATTGTGTGGCAAGAATGGCTGAGGTCACAGGCTCTGCCTGACGAGTGCCACTCACAGCTGCTGTCCACGCAGGGCCATGCTTGGGATCGGCCTTTTTCTTGTCAGTGCTACTTTGACTAATTGCCCGAGGCACGGCTGGAGTGACTTGCTATTTTTAGAAGCTAATTCAGGCTTCAGATGCCATCTAGGTAATGAGGAGAGAGTTCAGGAAAGCTGTATCTAAGCTCCAGCAAAGGCGGAATCTTCCATCCCAGCTGTCACTGCGTTTACACTGAGAGGAGCACACGGTCGTGGGCGTGGCTCAGGTGTCAGGGCTGCGCTGTTCCACGCACCCACAGCAGCAGCCTGGCGGGACCAGAACTCAGACACTCTCGGGCACAAATCAGCCTCTTGGGAGAGCTGCTTTGCCTGCAGAATTCTTTTGCTATTAAGCGATGGATGTCATTCTTTGAATGAGTGACAGTAATTCCCCACCTCAGGATGGGCTGCGGGGGAGATTCAGTTGGAAAAATAACCCATGAAGCTTTGTGCCTCTGGGGATCCTGATGCCCCACCCACATTTTCCTTCCCATGCCCAGGATTCTCTAAGACAAAGGGCAAGTCTTAAAGCCTTACGGCATCTTAAGTCTTAGATCGCAATTAGAGACCCACCCAGTACAGGTGGAACAGTGAAACCCTCAGAATTCTACACTGGCCCTTCAAGAAGGCAGTTGTGGGCTCTTTGGACCCTTGACGGGTTTCTGTCCTCCGTCCTTCCTAAGCACAAAGACGGGAATTCTTCCCATTGCCTGTTTCTCTCCCCATCTCGGCTTCTACACAATGCAAAGTGGCCCTCTAACTAGAGCCCGTATTCAGTTTTGAATACATCAACCAATTATTTTGGGAAGAAAAGAATCTGTCAAAAAACGAAGTATAGGTTGGAATGGTTTAATCAAGCCTATGTTTATTCAACAAAGTGCGCTTTTAAATTTCATCCGAGGTACTCAAGTGAAAATTTCCCAGTGGGTGTTAAACTTTCATGCACAGACTCTCATGTGGCTCCCAGTCTCAAGTCCACACCCCCACTTCATGTTTTTACTCTTGGCTGAATCCCATGGAGGCCGGTTAGGGAATCCTGCAGGATCAGCCCTTGACCAGGACGGACGGACGGACGGACGGACAGACGACTGGCTGAGGAATACTGTGCTTATGTCATTCAGAGACAAGTATTTCTTGAGCGCCTGCTGTTTGGGCTCGGCCGGGTCCTGTTGATGGTGCAGTGGTGTAAGCCTAGCCCACAGTTCCTGCCCTCATGGAATTTGCAGCCTAGTGCGGACTGCAAGTGAAATAACCACGAGGTAACTGCAGGGAGAGACACCGGGTTGATTTCTATGAAGAGAGGACATGGGGTGCCCCGAGAGCCCCTGACAGAGGGAACTTTGCACTCCTAGAAACCAGGCGGCGTTTTCCTGAGGAAATGACATTTCCCTCTGGGTCAGAGCTGAGGAAGGTGCCTGTGTGTGTCCCGTGGCCGCTGAGACCCTGACCACACACCTGGGGCTGGAAAATAATACTCACTCTCCCACAGCTCTGGAGGGCAGGAGCCATGGACTGAGACCAGAGTGTTTGCTCCAGGAGAGGCCCTCGTGGCCCATTCAGGTGCGCAGAGCTGCGGGCCTTGCACGCCTTGTTCCCTGGCGCCGCCTCCTCCCATGTGGGTGTGCAGCATCCTGCTCCAGGGCCTTCAGCCTCTGCACCCCTCATCTGCCGATGCAGGTCGTGGCACTTAGGGCCCACCTGGGTTGTCCTCAGAATTCACCTTTATCACCGCATGAGGGAACAGTCCCAGGTTCCAGGGATTGGGACCGGGATTCCTTTGGGGGTCGCTCTGCCGCCCATCACTGTGCCTGAATGTGATGCACACAGCGGCCAGCATATCCAGAGGCCCCAGGAGGACCTGGGGTGGCTGGAGCTAGAGCGGGACCTGGTGTCAGAACCAGGCGGAGCAGGGAACCTCGAGAAAGGCTTGACGTGTACTTGAAGTGAGCAAAGAGTTTTCAATGGATCAGATGAATGTTTTTTATAGATAGCTCTCCAGTCTGTGTGAAAAGATTGGAGGGTGCCGGGGTGGGAGCTGAAGCCCAGGTAGAGGCTTTGCAGAGGCCCCGCGAGGTGGGGCCCAATAGCCACCCCTTCTCCTCCCCTTGGCTATTGGGAGCCATGGTGGACTCATAGCCTGTTTAAGATACTGTGAGTAATATCGTCTCCCCCTCTGGAAATAATGAACTCTTTCACAGACAGGTGTACACCTTCAGTGTATTGCTCAGGAAACAGTGATATAATTCTTAAACATCAAGAATTGATTGTAATAATTATCAATAATACTATTAATATTTTACAATTAATATGGATAATTATTTTAAATAGATGATGGATGAAAAAAATTAATTTTTAATAATTATATCATTTATTAATGTTACTAATTTTTAATATTGTTTTTTGCCATCATCACTTAGTATTGATTTAAGTAAGATTAATTGTTGATATCATTATTTTATTGTGTTAATATTATTAATTAATACTCATTGTTAATATTCTGAATCAGTATTAATATTTAGTATCTTTGTCATTATTAATGTCGATGATTACTAATTTTTATTATATTTATTAATAATTAATAGGCTTGTTCCTCATATCCAGCAGGGAGAAGATGATATTACTCCCAATATTGCAGAAAGTGTACATTCCTCTATGATGTTTTTCCTAATAACCAGGGGGTAGAGGATGACATTATTGAAACTACCGCAGTGTGTGTACATCCTTTCGATCATCTTGTTCCTTCTATCTAGGGTACGAGACGATGATATTACTCCCAATATCGCAAGGGGCGTGGACCTCCACTGTGATATTTTCCCTCACATCCAGCCGGGGAGAGGAAGATATTAGTAAAAGCCAGCAGGGAAGAGGAAGATATTACCCCCAATATCACAGGGGTGTACATCACCTTGTGATATTGTTCCTTATATCCTGGGATGGAGAAGATAATACTAGTGGCAATATCGCAGGGATTTTACACACCCACTGTGCTATTGTTCCAAACAACATGATATGACTCCTAGTATCACAGGGGGAGTACATCCTCCTGTGATATTGTTTCTTATATTCAAGGGGAGAGAATGATATTACTCCCAATATCGCAGGGTTTGCACACACCTCCTGCGATATTGTTCCTAATATCCCAAAGAGGAGAGCATAATATTACTCTCAATATCTCAGCAGGTGTACACCTCGTTTCTAATATTTTTCATAATATCCAAGATGGGAGAGGATGATAAGACTCCCAATATGCCAAGAAGTGTATAGCCGCCTGTGATATAGTTCCTAACATCCAGGTGGGGATAGCATGATATTACTGCCCATATCGCACGAGTGGTAAAACCCCTTCGATATTTAGCCTACGATCCTGTGGGGAGGGGATGATATTACTCCCAATATCGAAGAAGGTGTACACCCCCCTGAGACACTGCACCCAATATCCATGTTGGGTGACGATGACAATATACTCAATATCGCAAGGGATGTACACAAACCCTGGGATATTTTTCCTTATATCTAGAGTGGGAGAAGACACTATTACTCCCAATAACACAGGGACTGTGGCTGTATACCCCTCCTGTGATATTATTCTTAATATCCTAGGGAAGAGAGGATGATACTACACCCAATATCGCAGGGGGAGTACACCCACCCAGTGATGTTGTTCTTAATGTACTCCATCTCCCTCCACCAGGGATATCGTTTCTAATATCCAGGGGAAGAGAGGATAATATTATGCCCAATATTGCAGTGGAGTGTACACACCTTCCATGATGTTGTTCCTAGTATCCAAAGGTAGAGACGATGATGTTACTGGCCATATCGCAGGGGGTGTACACCTTTATGTGATATCGTTTTTGACATTCAGTGGGGGAGAGGGTAACATGAATCCCAATATCGTTGAAGGTGTACAGACCCCTGTGATGTAGTTTCTAATGTACAGGGGTAAGACCAGAATATTGCTCTCAATATCACAGGGGGTGTAACCACCCTGCCCCCTGTATGTTGTTCCTAATATGCAGCAGTGTGGAGGCTGATAGTACTCCCAATATCCCAGAAGGTGCGCCCACACCTGAGATAGAGTTCCTAATATCCAGCGGGAAAGAGGCTGATTTTACTTTCGATATCGCAGTGGGTGTAAACCGCCCCCAACCCCGGGGTATAGTTCCTAATATCCAGGCGGGAAGAATATGACATGGGTGATAATATCGAAGGGGGTAGACACCTCTTCTGTGATATGGTTCCTGATATCCAGGGGGTGAATGGATGATATTACTCCCAATAAAGTAGGAACTGTACAGCCACCCTGGGATTTTGTCCTTAATAACCACAGGGGAGAGATGATATTACTACCAACATTGCAAGGGGTGTACACACCTCCTGTGATATTGTTTCTTATATCCAGGAAAGGAGAAGATGGTATTACTAACAATATTGAAGAGATATACAACCCCCATGGGATATTGTTCTAAAGATACAGGTTGAAAGAGGATGAGACTCCATCCAATATAATAAGGGGTGTACACCCCACCTGTGATATGAATCGTAAAACCTAGAAGAAGAGAGAATGACATTGCTTCCAAAAACACACGGGGTGTACACCTACCTGTGATATTGTTTCTGTCATCTAAAGGAAGAGATGATGATACTATTCCCACTACCGGAGAAGGTACACACCCCCCTATGATATTGTTCCTCATAACTTGTGGGGGAGAGCATGATATTACTTCCAGTATGACAGTGGCTTGACACCCAGTCTGTGATATTGGTTCTGCACACCAACTCTGTGCCACTCGTTTCCCATGCATTCTCTCCACACTTTTGGAACCTCGTGGGAGGCTTTGTCTTTGGTTACAGATGAAGAGACGAAGGGTCTGAGAGGTTAAGCAAGTTTGTTACTGGAAAGCGGTTCCGATCCAGACCTCAAGAGAGGTTTCCTGGATCTCACAGAAGAAAGAATTCCGGGCGAGTCCATAAAGTGAAAGCAAGTTTATTAGGAAAGAAAAGGAATAAAAGAATGGCTACTCTGGCTGGGCGCAGCGGCTCACTCCTGTAATCCTATAACTTTGGGATGCCGAGGAAGGTGGATCGCCTGAGGTGAGAAGTTCGAGACCAGCCTGGTCCAACATGGCAAAACCCTGTCCCCACTAAAATACAAAAAATTAACTGGGCGTGGTGGCAGGTGCCTGTAATCCCAGCTACTAGGAAGACTGAGGCAGGAAAATCGCTTGAACCCAAGAGGTGGAGGTTGTAGTGAGCCAAGATCACGCCACTGCATTCTAGTTCGGTCAACAGAGCAAGACTCCATCTCAAAAAAAAAAAAAAGAAAAAGAAAAGAAAGAATGGCTGCTCCATAGGCAGAGTGGTGCCAAAGGCTGCTGGTTGCCCATTTTCATGGTTATTTCTTGATCATATGCTAAACAAGTTTTGGACTATTCATGAGTGTTCCAGGAAAGGGGTGCGCAATTCACAGAACTGAGAGTTTCTGCCCTCCCTTCTGAGACCACGTAGGGTAACCTCCAGATGTTGCCATGGCATCTGTAAACTGTCGTGGCGCTGGTGGGAGTGTCTTGTAGCAGCTAATGCATTATAATTAGCATATAATGAGCCGTGAGGACAATCAGAGGTCACTCTCGTGGCCATCTTGGGTTTGGTGGGCTTTGGCCGACTTTACTGCAAACTGCTTTATCAGCAAGGTCTTTATGACCTGTATCTTGTGCCGACTTCCTATCTCATCCTGTGACTAAGAATGCCTAGCCTCCTGGGAATGCGGCCTAGTAGGTCTCAGCATCCCTTTACCCAGCCCCCATTCAAGATGGAGTCGCTCTGGTTCACGTGCCTCTGACAAGTTGGCCTGGGTAGAGTGTTCTCTAGTGTGGTTGTTGGAGCTGTTCCTAGAAGTAAGAGGTATTTTCAGTAGGAAACAGGTCTCTGTTAGCCCGGGGACTGGCACTCTGCCCCAGTATGTCGGCCTCATTTTAGTGATGGCAAAACTGGGGCTCAGAGACATCAACTCCCTCATCCCGAACCCCCAGACTGTCAGTGGTGGGCTGGGGTTTGAATGTGGGGCTTGAAGACCCATCATCTCCTCTGGTCCCCCAGTCTCTGCTGCCCAAGAGGAACAGGATCCCAGGATCCAGGCCCCTCATGGCACCAGTCAGGGTGGGTGGAGATGGGGAGGCAGAGTTCCAAAGCTCCCCAGACTCTGAGGCAGGTCGGGGACCAAGAGCAACCCGGACCTGGGGGCCCCACCCCGAGAAGAATGGCTGCAGGCCCGGCCCAGTAGGCAGGAGGTCTGTGTCCTCAGTCAACGTGACGGCGCTTCCAGCTGCTCCAGCCAGGCCGTGCTGTCTTCACGTTTCCAATCATGCGGCCTCCTCTCCAATTCCCAAGCCCAACCCACAGAGACGGCGATCTGGGGTCTACATGAGGTTTGTCAGCAGCTCTGAGCTGCTGCTTCCCGCCTCTCTGCTGCCCCCTGGTGGGGAGGCTCAGGGTAGGGCTCTGGCTGCAAGCATGGGGTCCCAGAACCTCTTGATTCTGTCACCTCTGCTGGGTGGAAAACCAACCCAGGACTGAACCAGCAGATGGGTGCCTGATTCCTTATTATCAGAGCTCCGCCCACTGGCAAGTCTCTCTCCGGACCTCAGTTTCCCCTTCCGTTAAAGGAGGGGCTTGGGGGATACCAAGAAGGGGTAACTGCTTAGTGAGGATGGGAGGTTTCTTCTGGGGAGATGAATACATTTTGAAACTAGATGGCGAGAGTGGTTGCACAGGACTGTGAATGCACAAATGCCACCACATTAATTGCGTTGAAATAGTTAATTGCATGCGATGTGAAAGTCACCTCATTTAAAGTGTGTAAAAAAGGGGCCTGGGAGAGTGCAGTGTATGTGAGAATCACGTGGGACACCCATAGTCTCTGAACCTCGGTTTTCTTGCGTAAACTGGCAAAGAGACCGTGTGAGCCGTGTTCCCTGGGGCCAAGAGATTCCAAGAAGGAAAACCTGGGATTCCTGGGACTAGGATGAGGGCCAGGGGCCGGAAGGGGAGGGGCATGTGGGGATGGCTGGGGTCAGCCCAGATAAGGCTTTCAATACTGGGTAGCAGCGTCTACACAGGCGGAGATCCCTGCATCTCACTTCCTGCAGGGCTGACCAGTGGCCAGAGGTGGGACTGGCCAGGCTCGGCCCAACCAAGTCTGAGAGCAGAGGACACTGAATGAGGGATCCCCGTCGCCACCCTCACTGGCCTGTGGCTCTCCTGACACCACGAGAGGTCCAGGAGCTGACTTTGGGTCCCAATGGGGGACACCATCCAGGCTACAGGCTGGCAGGGTGGTGTGGTGGTCAGTGTACTGGGCTCTGCGTGTCTGCCCCTACCTGCTGTGTGACGGTGGGCCAGACACCTAACCTCTCTGTGCCTCTATTTCTTCAATGGTGAACAGGGACACTAGCAGCCCCCACATCCGATCACAGTGGCCTGAAGGTTAAAGGCAACGGCGGCACGAGACGTACAGTAAGAGCTCTGAGCAGGGAGAGCAGGGAGCTGCCCAGGGAGTTCCACCACCATCTCCCATCTGGCCGCCGAGGAAACCGAGGCTCATGGTGACCTGGCCAGGTCTGTTGGACTCAGGGTCCTTCTCATCCCGAAGATCAGAGAGCTGTCACCAGGGAAGGAGCTGGCCCCTAGACACAGCCCAGGAAGCACACAGAGAAGGATGCCCTGGGGACTTCGGTATGTTATTGCAAAAAAAACATTAATTGCTATTTGAACCCTGCTTTCATGCCTCCATTTCCCAGAAAATGAGCCACGGAGACACCAGGAGAGGCAGGAGACCATCCTCCTTGCACAAAACCCATTCCCTTGGATGCTGTCCTCAGCGAGGGTGGCTGAGGGCCAACCAGGGGGCCCACCCGCAGAGTGGCAGAGGAGGTAGGTTGACCCTGCGGACGTTGAGTTCTGTGGTGAAGGTCCTGGCCTTCTGGTAGAAGAGGATAAACTTCTCACGGTCCAGGAGGAAGTTGTGGGAGATGGTGGCCGGCCACGTGTAGGTCTTCAGCCGTGCCCTTCTTGTTGCTCAGGTCCATGGCGGCTGCCAGGGCCAGCTGGTAGTACCCGGCTGCATCAAACGGGTCCTGAAGGGGACAGGCCATGCTCAGCAAAAGGGGGACTCGGAGCCCGTCTTCCCAGAGGCCGTTCCTGTCTCCAGGTCATTCCACATGTCCAGCCAATGCTGGCTCACCCCATGAGCCCCGAAGCCTGTGACACTGCTGTGGTCTCAGCTGTAGGAGGTGGGGATGACCCTGACACCCCTGGAAGCCTTCCTGAGTGTCCCTATGCCCCACTCACCCCAAGCCTCCTGCCCCAGTGCCACCCTTTCTGTAGGCAGTGGCTGCTTTCCCCATGGGCTGAGGTCAGGGCAGATCCTGCCTGCTCTGACAGTTCCATGCAGGACTCGTGGCTCCAAGCCACAGCAGGGGCAAAGCGTTGAGTGACCCAGGCTCCCCTCTGGCCCCTGTCCATACTGACCATTTCCAGGCCCTCCACGGGACAGGCCAGGTACAAAACCATCTCACAGGTGTCCTCCCTGGCAATGATCCCTGAAATATTGATGGAGTGTGACTCCCCAGACATCCACTCCTGTTTTCAATGCATCTTTGGCTCAAACTCACCATCCCTGGGTTGGGATGCCGTCTCCCAGACCTCCTCCTTGACCCTCCCATCCCCCACCCGGCACCTCTTCCACATGGGGGTCACCCAAGGGACCTCTCTAAGACCCATGCCTAGCCTGTTCCTCTTTGCCATCTCAAGATGGCTCCCAGGGCCAATGAGAAAGTCCAAGACGCAGCAGTCCATTCCCTCACTGCCCCGCCCCACACACAGAGCAGGGGCGTGAGAAGGCCCCGAGTCACCGCCACTGCTCATCCAATGGCCCCCGCCCAGCCGAACACTGGACTCTGTGCTGGGTGTGTGGCTGAGCCTAACGTCCTTGATCCCAGTCTGAGGGACCTGGGAGTGAACACTGACCACACAGGGTGGCCCGGGCTGTGGCAGAGGGAAGCCCAGGAGACCCCAGACTCAGCCGGGGATGGAAGGCAAAGGCTTCCTGAAGGGGTGGGGGCTTCCCAACTAAACAGGAAGGAGCCAGCCAATGCATATGTCTCTGCGTGTGCCTGTGTGTGTGCCTGTGCGTGTTTGTGTGCCTGTGTGTGTGCACGTGTCTGTGTGTGGGCGCCTGTGTGTGCATGTGCATTTGTGTGTGCATTTCCATGTGCCTGTAGTGTGTGAAGCAGCTGTGAGCAGCAGGCTGAGCCAGGACACATCTAATCCACCCTATTCCAGGGCTCACTCTCACATGTAGACTAAAGGGGACCCCATTTTGGAGGCAATCGGCAAAGATGCCCATTTACCTCTGCTTCTCTGCCAGCCTTCCAGGCCCCATGCAGCCCGGCTTTTTCTCCCACTCCTCTGGGCCCTGGGTCCAGGGTCTCCTATACAAGGAGGAGGGTGTAGCCTTGGAAAGACAGCCGCCCTTGGGGAATTCTGAGGGGGCCTCCCTGTGGGAAGCTGGCCTGCGCTGACAGCATAGTCACGATGAGGCCCAGAGGGCTGTGCATGGGAAGGAGGTGAAGGAGGCCTCTGCCCCTCGACCCCAACCGTGGACTTTGGCCTTTCAGGTACTACTTGGCCCTTTCCTTTCTCCTGGACAGGGGGAGTGGGCGGCAGGCTTGACCAAGTGAGATAAAGGCCTCTTCTGGGAGGTCGGTCCCCTTGGGTCCCAGGAGAGACCCTGGGCAGTGAGCAGTGTCCCTCTGGGTCTGACACTTGGCACCTCCCTGTCTGGCTGGGACTTGGGAGGCCACAGGGACCACTTCTGATCACCAGGTGTCGCCAGCACTGGGCAAGGGCCTCCCGGGCAGCCCCAAGCCTGCGGTGGGGGATACGGGGCGGGGTCTTAGGGCTGCCCCAGCTCCTCATGTTGTTCTAAGGCCCCCAAGATTTTGGCCCCTGGACTGGAGTGCCCTGGCCTCTCAGCCCCTAAGGAGCACTGACGAGGTGCCGGTGCGATGCTGAGGAGGGGTCGTGCCTGCTGGGCAGAGGGGTAGAGACACCCCAGGTCTGAGTCTGCCAGTCCCAGCTCTCTACCCCTGCAGGGCTGGGGGCAGAGGGAGCACAGCACCTCCCCTCAAGACAGACCCGACCCAGCAAGGTCTCAGCCTGGCTGGCTGGGCCCCCGCCCCACTACACCTGCCCTAAGCTGGGGTTTCCCTGTCTGTGAACCCAATGATAAGACACTGGGGTCCCACCCAACCCTTCCTGGGTGGTGTGAAGATTCAAGGTGTCTCGGGACTCCAGGAAGGAGTTACTCAGTGCAGGCTGGCACCCTGGGCAGGCTTCCTAGAGGAGGCGCCAGGATTTGGGTTGGATCTTGCAACGTGGATTCAGTGTGAGGATGATGCCGTCCTCTGAAATGTCCTTCTCCCGACCCTGTTTTCTTTGTTAAATGCAACTTGACACTTGACTGTCAAGACTCAGTTTGGTGTCACCTCCTCCAGGAGGGCCCCCCTGACTACAATCCTCCTTCTTTACCCAGAGGCCACCATTGCCCACTCATGTGTCAGCCTCCCTGGCTGAGACTGAGTTCTTGAGGGTGGGGCCTGGCCATCTTGGGAGCTTGGTTGTATCTGCTAACCTTGCCGGCTCCTCCAGCTGGGTGCAGAGCTCCAGGGAGGCCACTGGGCCATTCCTAAGGAAGGCTGGAACCCAGGCCTCTGGGGTGTGGGTGGAGATCCCACTCCAAGGGGTCTGGGAACACCCCGTGCCCTACCCCTGCCACCCACCTTCAGGTCATAGAAGATGATGTCACCGAGCACCAGATACATGTTCACGTAGTAGACGGTCTCCTCGTCGAACTCCAGCAGTGAGTTGCAGAGCTACAGGGCCTTGAGGTAGAAGTGCTCCACCAGCTTGCCATGGCCCAGCCGGTGGTGCAGGGCGGCCAGCTGTGGTAGGCCATGCGCTCGTTCACTGGTCCCCTGGGTGCAGGCCAAAGGTGCAGGTGTGAGGACGTGGCTCCCTGGGGCAGGGAGGGCTCAGGCCCCTCAGGAGCAGGTATGCAGACCCCGGGCTGCATGCCTGGCTTGCCTCCAGGCACCTGTGGTCACCTGGGCAGCTCTGGCCAGTCCCTTCCAGGTTCCCAGACTCGCTTTCCCATGTGCAAAGCAGAACTAATAAGGCCTGCCCCTGTCTACTGTGAGGCTTTGGAAAGTCGGACTTGGATGGCCCAGTTCTTTGTCTACACAGAGCCACCTGCCTTTGCTCACTGGTTTTAACCAGGAGAACCCAAAAGCCATGCAGTCCAGGTGCTCCTGGGCTCCCCGGCTCCAGGCAACTCACAGACGTGACATTCGACTCCTCCTGGGTGTGGCACGATCAGAGCCCCCTACCTTGGGGAGTCAGCTGCACACCTACTGTGTAATGGGCCACGGGGCACAAGGCGCTGGGGCATGTGGCCTGCCTAGGGTTCCCTGTCTCTGGAGGGGGATAGACAACCCTGGCACAGCACCAGGGGATGCCCGGCCTTAAGGGGCAGACTGCTGGAAGGGGAACTGGGATTTTATCAGCCAGAGAGCTGTGTGGTTGATGATGGTGGGAAGGGCACAAGAGAAAGGGAATGTGCCACTCAGCCTGGCACAGGGACCAATGAGATGCCTGGCATGTCTGGAAGGCAGAGGGCACACTGGACAGCCCTTGTGGTCAGCAGCAGGAACAGGCAGAGGAAGCAGAGCTCAGGCAGGCAGGGAGCTCTGCACTGCGTGAGAGACCTTGGGCTGTGCCCCACAGCCGGACGGGGAAGCCCGTTAGGCAGATCTGCCTGCCTGGACAGGAGACCAGGAAAATCCAGCAGCTGTTTCAGCTCCTGGCCTGCAGACCTGGAGGCTGGGCTCTGGCAAAGTGTGGGTCCTGGCAGGGTGGGGGCTCAGGGGACTTACCCAGAGTGATGCTGAGTGCTAGGGCCATGTAGGCAAACTCCAAGCCCTCCTGGGGCTTCTCCAGTGTGGCCAGGAGTGCCACCAGCTTGTTGCACAGCTGAAGCTGCAGCTCCACCTTGCGGTTGCCCGTAGTCACTCCAGGGGCAGGCCTGGTCCTACCACACAGGCAGGTGGGGTCAGGTTTCCCACAGCACCCACCTTGCCCAGCGCCCTCCTCAGAGCTCAAACATGTACTTGGAGCTTCCCATGCCCCAGCTACCCCTGCACCTCGACACAGCTCTGTGCTCTGGGATAACACACAGTTCAGACACCAAGTTGGGGGCTGAAGAGTCACCTGAGGCCCATCCAGCTACACCTGACAGCCTCAGACCAGCCTCTCCCACCTGGGCACCGGGGGTCTGACTGGGGGGAGCCAGCACTCCTCTCTGCTCTAAAAACACCACATTTATCTGTGCCCAGGGCTGAGCAACACTGTGAGCTCAGAGGAAGGGAGAAGCCGTCCCACTTCGGGGTACATGCAGACCTGGGTCTCCCACTGATGCTGTGTGTCCTTTGACATGTCCCTGTGCCTCTCTGAGCCTCAGTTTCCTCATCTGGAAGATGGGGACAGGACTTCTCACTCATGGTTGCTTGAGGTCATCAGGTACAAGGGTAGAACCATTGTCACGTCCAGGCCCCGAGCGTTTGTCTCGGGCAGGGGCATGGTCAATATCATTCCCGGTGAGACCACTTGGAAACTCATCATGTGCATGGGTGGCCCTGCCTCCAGGTGGGAGACCTCTACCGTGCCACACCTGTGCCTCAGCCCTCCAGGTGCTCCACTGAGGCCCACCCACATCAGCCCACAGGCCAGCTCACCCGGTAGAAGGACATGCCTTCCTCCCGCTCCCAGGCCCCATTGAAGAAGATGTCTCCAGCTGCCTCAAACAGCTCCAGCCCCAGGTTGGGGTCGCCTGTGTACAGGTCCACATTCTGTGCCACCTGAAAGGAGACAGAAGTTCCCTTAAGACCCACACCTAGCGAGGTGGCCACGCTCACCTTTGCCAGCCTCCTTCCTCTCACACACTACAGGTACACCTGAGCATTTTTCAGACCCTGTGCATTAGGGCTGCCCCCACCACTGGCATGAGGAAAATGAACTGATGCACCTGAGTGCCAGGAGGTGACTGAGCAGCTGCAGCCCAGGAGCCCGATACCTGTGAATCCTACCACCAGGGCTAGCCCTAGCCCACTCCCCCTGCACTCAAACCAGTCTCTGTGGCCCCCAGATTGCTGGGAGCCCAGCCCCTGGTTCCTTTCTGCGTTGCCACATCCCTGCCACATCAGCAGTGTTTGTGGGTGGGCCTGGTCCCCTCTTGGCCATGAGCTCTTGATCCTTCTCCTCAGCTCAAGGAGGTATACAGCAGGTGCTCAATAATGAAAACTTCACCAGGCTCGTGGGCTTCACAATTTGTTCCAGATCACACTGTGTTTGGGAAAGCCTCTGAAAACAGTCACTATGATAGATTCATTTTGTAAGGAGATGTGCCACGTGTCGCTTGGAGCAAGTTCTGTGTGTTAACTGAGTGGTCGCATTATTTGAGCATGTGCTGTATACCCGCAGATGCTGTGCACTGTGAGGGGCCACGCCTCTGCCCTCAGGGAAAAGATGCTGGCCACTGGGGGAGGATGTGAGGGAACCAGTTGGAGGGAGGGAAAAGGCACACAACAGGTGCTCAGCAGTGGTTTAGGAATGAGTGGATGGATGAATGAATGGATGAGAAGATGTAGACACATGGATGGAAGGATGGGCCTGTGGCTAGATTAATGCTTGGATGCATGGATGGATGGATGGATGGAATGATGTGTGTATGTCTGTATGTATGTATGGGTGGGTAGATAATGTATGGATGGGTGGAGGGTAGATGATGTATGTACATGTGGATGGATAGATGGTGGATAGACGAATGTATGGATAAACAAATGGACAGATAGATGAATGGAGGGATGGATTAATAGGTAGATAGGTGGGTGGATGGATGATGGAAGAATGGATGGATGGATGATGGAAGCATGGATAGATGATGGATAAATAGATATGTGGATGGATGATGGATGGATGGAAGGATGAACGGACGGATGGAACAACAGGTGAATGGATAGATAAAAGGATGGATAAATGATGGATGCAGGGATGGACGGATGGATGAATGGACAGATGGATGGATGATGGATGGATGGAAAGATGAACAGATGAATGGATAAATGGACAGATGGATGAATGGTGGATGGATGGAAGGATGAACAGGTGGATGGATGGAAGGATAGATGAACAGGTGAATGGATAGTTGATGGAAGGATGAATGGACGGATGGATGGATGAACAGGTGAATGGATGGATGATAAATGGATGAAGGATGGATGATAAAAGGATGGATGGATGGATGATGGATGGAAGGATGAACAGATGAATGGATGGATGAATGGATAAATGGATGGATGGAAGGATGAACAGGAGATGAGTGGATGGATGGATATATGGTTGAATGGATGGATGGATGAACAGGTGAATGGATGGATGATGCAAGGATGGACAGATGGATGGAACAACAGGTGAATGGATGGATAAAAGGATGGATAAATGGTGGATGGAGGGATGGACAGATGGATGGATGATGGATGGAAAGATAAACAGATGAATGGATAAATGGACAGATGGATGAATGGTGGATGGATGGAAGGATAGAAAGATGAACAGGTGAATGGATGGTTGATGGATGAATGGACGGATGGATGGACGAACAGGTGAATGGATGGATGATAAAAGGATGGATGGATGGATGGAAGGATGAACAGATGAATGGATGGATGATGGAAAGACGGATGGATGGAAGGATGAACAGGAGATGAGTGGATGGATGGATGGATGGATGAACAGGTGAATGGATGGATGATGGAAGGATGGATGGATGAATGGATAAATGGATGGATGGAAGGATGAACAGGAGATGAGTGGATGGATGGATGGATGGATGGAAGGATGAACAGGTGAATGGATGGATGATGGAAGGATGGATGGATGGATGAATGGATGAACAGGTGGATGGATGGTCGCTGAATGAACGGATGATAAAGGAATGAATGAATGATGGATGCACGGATGGATGGATGGATGATAGAAGGATGGATGGATGGAAGGATGAGCAGGCGAGTGGATGAATGATGGAAAGATGGATGGATGATGGATGGATGGAAGAATGAACAGGTGAATGGATGATGGAAGGATGGAAGGATGGAAGGATGGAAGAATGGATGGAGGGATGGATGAACAGGTGAATGGATGGATGGATGATAAAAGGATGGATGATGAATGAATGGATGGATGGACGGACAGGTGAATGGATGGATCATGGATGGATGGAAGATGGTTGGATGGATAACGGAAAGATGGAAGGATGGACGGATGGACGGACCAAGAGGTGAACAGAAGAATGATGGATGGATGATGGAAAGATGGAAGGATGGATGGATGGATGGATGGACGAACAGGTGAATAGATGGATGGAGAGGTGAATGAATGGATGGTTGCATGGAAAGATGAACAGGTGAATGGATGGATGATGGAAGGATGGATGGATGGATGGAAGGACCCACAGGTGTATGGGAAGATGATGGATAGATGATGGATTGATGGATAGAAGGATGAGCAGGTAAACAGATAGATGATGGAAGGATGAATGGATGGGTGGATGGACAGAGAGTGAACAGCACAGGGGTCCTCCTGCATCCCTTGTCACTCACCTGGATGTACAGGTCCACCAGCTCGCTCTGCCGCAGGATGTAATAGATCTTCCCTGCTTGCAGCCAGGCATGCGCCGCCTCCTCTTTCCTCTGGAGGTCAATGGAAATCTCCAGACTTCGTTTGGTGTAGTCCAGAGCGGATTTGTAGGCCCTGGAATCAGACGCAGGTGTCAGAACAAGGGCTCTCATCCTCCTGGAACCAGTCTGCCTCCTCCCGTGGGTCTGGCGACAGATGAACTGGAATGTGCAGATTAGGAACAGCCCTCTTGTGTGTGCAGTGTTCTGCCCTTCCCAGGCTGCTGGGAGGGCCAGGGTGAACACACACGGCATGGAAAAGATGAAGGACATCCTTCTGAGGGAATCAAGCATCATGCTGCCCTGTGGCAGGAGGAGTGTGCTAGTCCATCTCCCCTGCCTCCCAGACATGGCCTGTGTCTTCTCCAGATGCACCAGGAGCCGTTAGTGTTCAGAGGCTATCTGGGCCGATGATTCTCAAGGTGTGCAGGCATCACAGTCACCCGGAGGCCTGTCCTTATAGCTTGCTGGCCCTGCCCCCAGAGCTTCCGGCTCCACAGGCCTGGGGCAGGCCCTAGAACTCCCACTTGCCACAAACTCCTAGGTGACATGGATGCTGCTCTACTGGTCCAGGGACTACACTTTGCGAAGCATAGCTCTAGCACACTGGCCCATTTTCCTTCTGTGAACCTGAGGCCAAGACTGGAGCCAGTCTCCCAGGTCCCCATGGAATCTGGCTCCTTCCCTGCTCTCTCAGTAAGTCCAACACTCGAGGGGGTGTGACTGCAGCAATGTCACTGGGCCCTATGGGTGGGGTGGCCAGGGCCATGGTTACCCCACCAGGTCAGGATGCTTGGGGGAAGGGGAGTAGGCCACATATGGGACATGAGACCTTGAAACCCTGCCCCAGGGAAGGAGGTGAAACAACTGGCTTTGTCTTCTGTGGGAGAGAAGCCACAGGTGGCTGCTGTGGTCACATTTAAGGGGACAGATGAAGGCCAGGAGTGAAGATTCAGGGCAGGCAAAGATCAGATGACAAAAGCCACCATAATAGGAAGAACAGCCCAGAGTGCACGTACTGCCTCTGCTGGGGTTGAGATGACCTTTGACCCAACAAGGGAGGCTCAAGCTGGGACTCACGGGCCAGCAGCAGCCCTGGGACGACCCCAGGCCCACCAGCTCAAAGCATCTGATGCCAAAGAACCAAATGATCAAAAGGAGAGGGGCTGCTGGCGCCCTGGGCCAGCTTCCCTGTGCCCCCCTCCCTGCCCTGCCCGCCCCCACCTCCACCACTGCAAAGCCAGCCCTTACCACTCCGTGCCCAGGGACAGGTAGAGCTGACTGATGGTCTCCAGGATCTGCCCCTCCAGCACCTTGTCGGCCACTTTGTGGGTCAGGGAGAGCTGGAGCTTGTGGTAGAGGACACACTGGGCCTTCCTGGGCATGATGACGCTGTAGAAGTAGCACAGCCACTGGACGGCCCGCAGCTGGCCTGGGCAGAAGACAAAATGGAAGATGTTAGTCTCCCAGCATTGAAGCGAGGCTGGCTGTTCTCGGAGGCCCCTGCGCCATGCTTGCCTCTTTCACCTCTGTGAGCCTGGGTCCCATAGGCGGGGAGCCTGAGCGCAGACAGGCCATGCACCTGTGCAAGGGCAGATGCCAAGCACACCGTGACATGGGCACAGCTTGGTACAGATGCTCATGGTACAGGCCGGCCTTCTTTACAACTCCCAGGGCTGAGATCCTGGCCAGGCTCGGCCCCTGCACCAGGCCATCTATTTCTCCTTCACAAAGTCCCTCTGGTCAGGACCAGGGCCACCTTCAGCCTGAGCTGATGAGGCCAGGGGCACAAGTAGGCCCTGTCACAGATGGAACTCGCAGAGAGCAAAGCCAAGCGTCATGTCTGCCACACACGGCATCATGTTGGGGGAATGGGGTTCAAAGCCGGCCCCTGGCGTTCCCACACATGCTTCTCTCATGCAACCAGGCTCCCAAGCCACAGGCTCACTGGCCTCTCCCAAAGCCAGGGCGCTGGGAACAGTGGAAAGCTTCTGATTTTCTAGCGTGAGAAACGTTCCGGAGATTAATACAGGAAACCAGGTACGCCGAATGGACATCTGTCACACACGCCCCCCAACAACAGCTGAATACACCGTCCTCTCGAGTACCCATGGGATATTCCCCATGACGGACCATGTGCCAGGCCACAAAATGAGCCTCAGTGAATGGAGAAGGACTAAGACCAAAGCAGAGGTGTTCTTCAGCTGTACTGGCACGAACACTCGAAATCGACAGTGAAGGAAATGTGGGAAATTCAAAAATATGTGGAAATTACACACTCCTAAACAACCAGTGAGTCAAAGAGACCATCAGGGAAACCGAAAACTAATTGGAGAAGAATGCAAACAAATGCACAGCCCGGGCCAGCGCGGTGGCTCACGCCTCTCATCCCAGCACTGTGGGAGTTGAGGCGGGAGGATCGCTTGAGTCCAGGAGTTTGAGATCAGCCTGGGAAACATGGTGAAATCCTGTCTCTATAAAAAAAAAAAAAAAAAAAAAAAAAAATTAGGCGGGGGGGGGGGTGGTGCACAAACATCTGTAATTCTAGCTACTCGGGAGGCTGAGGCATGAGAATGGCTTGAATCTGGGTAAAAGTTGCAGTGAGCCAAGATTGCACCACTGCACCCCAGCCTGGGCAATAGAGCAAAACTCTGTCTTAAAAAAAAAAAAAAAAAAAACACACAGCGTATCAAAAATTCCAAGATGCAGCTAAGGCAGTGCTGAAAGGGAAATTTATAACTGCAAATGTCTACATTCAAAGAAAAGAAAAATCTGAAATCAAAAACCTAACCTTCCGCCTTGAGAAACTAGAAAAAGAACTAAACGCAAAGTGAATAAAAGGAAGAAAATAATAAACGTGAGAGTGGAGATGGGAAGTAAAAATACAGAGAATGGAAAAACAAGACATAATCGACAGAACCGAAGGTGGGTTTTTTGAAAATAATAACAAAATTGACAAATCTTTCACCAGACTAACCAAGAAAAGAAAGACGGGACACAAATGACTAAAATCAGAGACTGAGCACCATGGCTCATGCCTGTCATCCCAGCACTTTGTGAGGCGGAAGTGGAAGGATCGCTGAGGCCAGCATTCAAGACCAGCCTGGGGGAACATGATGAGACCCCATCTTTAATAAAAATAAATAAATAAATAAATAATTAAAAGCCCAAGTTTCTAAAATCAGAAATGAAAGAGGAAACATTATTGCCGACCTGACAGAAATAAAAGGATTCCGTGAAAACACCATGAACAATTGTACACCAAGAAATCAGACCATCCAGACACAACAGCCACACTCCTAGAAGGACACAAACTACCGAAAGTGACTCAAAAATGACCCCAAGGAAGCATGTGGGGTATCAGCGCCGCCCTCGGTCTCCTCGACCGTTCAGCGCAGGGTGGGGAGACAGGGAAGCATGATCCCCGTTCCCTGGCCTGCATTTCCGAGTCTGAATCCCCCAGCACCCCGGGGAGGGCCTCGTAGGAGGAGGTGTCACAGGCTGTTGTGCCAGGAGCAACCGGAGGCTGCAGTGGGGGCTGGGGCGCTGGGTTCCTGGAGGGTCTCCTTCCAGTCAGAGAATGCCCCTGGAGAAGAAGCCTGGGTCAGAACCCCCCACCCCTCCTTGGGCAGATATGTGGGACCAGGGCCCCTTCACACGGTCCTTTCCAAAATCTCATCCCTCCTAGGGCCAGGAGTGGGTGCCAGGCCTCTGCTGGGAAATGGGCAGGTTTGGTCACAGCCCCTGGGGCTCTGGTCCAGGCCACAGGAGGCACCTCTGAGTGGTCTCACTATGCCATGACAAAGCGCTGCAAGGCAGAGGGGACCCACAACAGTATCCCTCGACTCAGCCATTTTCCTGGACTCAACTTCCTCATCTATCCTCTGCGGCCTAGATTTCAGACAGCCCTGCCCACCTACTGTCCGTTCACTGCTCAGTCTGCAGTGACTGTTCGATAGCACCCCATGGCTCCCCAGTGCTCTTGGGGAAAAGGCCAAGCCACAGCCTGAGGCCCCAGGCCCTGCTTAGCTCTCCAGAAGAGCTTCTCACCATCCAGCACCCAACCCACCCGCTCCCAACTCTGCACCTCCCTGCATAAGCCCTGCTCACTCACCCACGCTCACACCCCACTCATCCCCGCTCACACTCCCACTCACTCACCCCCACTCACACCCCACTCATCCCCGCTCACATTCCCACTCACTCACCCCACTCACTCATCCCCGCTCACACCCCACTCATCCCCGCTCACACTCCTGTTCACTCACACCCCATTCACTCACCCCCACTCACACCCCACTCACACCCCACTCATCCCCGCTCACACTCTCATTCACTCACCCCATGAAACCTCCGCTCACCAGCACTCACACCCCACTCATCCTCGCTCACTCACCCCCACTCCCTCAACCCTGGGCCTTCACACAGGCTACATCACCAGCCCCTCCTCCACCACCAGCCCCTCATCCACCACCTATTAGTTGACTAAATCCTCTCAACCCTCTGGTTCTAGACTAAAGAGACTTCCCTAACCCGGTGCCAAGTGCTGCCCCACAATCACGCCACTCACCCTTTTGTGGCTTCTGTGGCCTGAAGCTCACATTCCTACGCTCAGTCTCTGCCACCCCAGGACCCTACAAGCCCCATTTGTGGGTGGGGCCTGGCACACTCTGCACACAGCCCCTCCCAGCCACTACCCTGGCCTCCGGGGCAGCTGGAGAGCCACGTGCCTTTGCTCCAGAGACTTTGGCAGAGGGTGGAACCACCCCCTCCCTGAGGCAAACCTACAACAACCTTCCCTTCCCCACTGGCTTCCCAGGCCTCCTCTGGAACCTTGTGCCTGCATCCCAAATGTACTGGGATGGTCCCATTCCCCGGGAAATTCCAAGAGCCCTTGGTGCGTCCATATCACCAGGCTGTCCACATGTGGACCCTGAGGGGAAGAGACAGAGCTGCAGAGGGGAGACGGGAGGGCCTCCCTGAATCAGCCCCTCAGGAAGGAGCAGACCTTTCAGGGACATCAGTTGAGGCCCCTGCAACCTAAGGCTCTGAATTCTGCTACCCGCTGAGGGCAGTGTGGCCTCCCATCTCTGAGGCAGAGCACAGGGTGAACTGCAGCTTCTCCAGGTCATGAAGAAGGAACCCACAACTATATGTGGGCCCCAGCACTGGAAAGGATGCCCCACCTCGGTCGGGGACCAGGCAGGGGTCAGCATGTTCATCGGAAGAAGTGTGGGACCCCACGGCCTCCAGTGCCAGAGTAGACGGGAGGTTCAGGCCCACCTCAGGCGACATCCTCCAAGCCCCCAGCCCACACCACAGAGGGGTGACTGTCGCATCCAATGCCCACCGTACTCAGCTCTGTCACCACCCCCCGCGTTACCCCAAGGCCCAGCTCATAACCAGAGGAAGCCTGAGCCACGCGCAAAATCCACCTTGTTCCTGCGGCTGCTCGGTCTCAGCTTCCTCTACTGAGTCTGGCAAGGGAGAAAAGAGAAGCAATGAACACCCCCAGCCAGCACCTCTGGTTCCATGTCAGGTTCAGTTGGGTGTCGGTGTTGCAGGGTGAGAGCATTGCAGGGTGCAGGGGTTGAAAGTAATATCATCCGAGGGCCGGGCGCGGTGGCTCAAGCCTGTAATCCCAGCACTTTGGGAGGCTGAGACGGGTGGATCACGACGTCAGGAGATCGAGACCATCCTGGCTAACACGGTGAAATCCCGTCTCTACTAAAACATACAAAAAACTAGCCGGGCGAGGTGGCGGGCGCCTGTAGTCCCAGCTACTTGGGAGGCTGAGGCAGGAGAATGGCGTAAACCCGGGAGGCGGAGCTTGCAGTGAGCTGAGATCCAGCCACTGCACTCCAGCTTGGGCGACAGAGCGAGACTCCATCTCAAAAAAAAAAAAAAAAAAAAAAGTAATATCATCCTCTTCCCTCCTGGATCATGGGAACAACATCACTGGGGGGTGTATGCTTTCTGTGATATGGGGAGTAATATCGTCTTCTGTGCCTTGGAATATTAAGAACAATATCATGGGGGGGCGTGTACATCTTCTGCAATATTGGGAATAATATTATCCTCTCTCCCCCTGCATACTAGGAAAGATAGCAGAGTGGGTGTTCACCTCCCGTGATATGGGGATTAATACCATCTTCTCCCCTTCCGGATAGCAGGAAGAGTATCACACGGGGGTCTACAGTGTCTGCGATACTGGGAGTAATATCAACCTCTCAGCCTTGGAATATTAAGAAGAATATCACAGGATGGATGTACACCCACGGCCATATTGGGAGTAATATCAGCCTCTCCTCTCCATGGATATTAGGAATAATATCCCAGGATGTACGCCTCCTGCTCTATGGGGAGTCATATCATCCTCTCCCTTCCAGGATATTAATAACAATATCACAGGGCGGGTGAACACTGCCTACGATACTGGAATTATTATCATCCTCTCCCCCTCCAGATACTAGGAACCATATCACAGAAGAGCTGTACCCTCCCTGCGATATTGGGAGTAATATCATACGCTTCTTCCATGAGTATTAGGAGCAATATCACCGGGTGACTGTCCATTCATTGCTATGTTGGGAATCATGTCATACTTTACTCCCTGGATATTAGGATCAGTGTCACAGTGTGAGTGTACACCTACTGCGATATTAAAACTAAGATCATGCTCTCTGTCCCTGGATATTAGGAACAACATCACAGGTAGGTGTACACTCCCTCGATATTAGGAGCAATAATATGATTAATTAGTAAACATCAATGATCAATTTTAATAATTATCAGGCTGGTCTCGAACTCTTGACCTCAGGTGATCTGCCCGCCTCAGCCTCCCAAAATGCTGGAATTACAGGGGTGAGCCATCGCGTCCAGCCAACACTTCTTTACATCTCTTTTTGGACCTCAAATTTAGCATGCCCAAAATGCACTTTTGATTCCTCCTGCTATAACCCACTCCTCCCATAGTCTTCCCGATCCCAATAACAGCATCTCTAGCCTTCCAGTTACTCAGGCCAAAATCCTTGACATCATCCTTAAAACTTCTTTTTCTCTCTCTTGTCATCCAAGAGAGAGACTCTCCTTTCAAAATAAATGCCAGACCTAACCCCTTCTCACCTTCCTCATCATTTCCAACCACGTCCAGCCCTCATCATAGCACTCTGGGTTACTGTAAAAGCCTCCCAATCGCCATGCAGAGTGGCTCACACCTGTAATCCCAAGCACTTTGGTAGGCCAAGGCAGGTGGATCATCAGAGGTCAGGAGTTCAAGACCAGCCTGGCCAACATGGTGAAACCCCTCTACTAAAAATACAAAAAATTAGCCGAGCATGGTGGTGGGTGCCTGTAATCCCAGCTATTCGGAAGGCTGAAGCAGGAGAATCACTTGAACTCAGAAGGCAGAGGTTAGAGTGAGCCGAGATCGTGCCATTGCACTGCAGCCTGGATGACAAGAGCGAAACTCCATCTCAGAAGGTTAAAAAAAAAACAGCCTCCCAACCCAACTCTCTCCTTCCGCCTTTCACCCTGCCCTGCATTCTACCTTCCACTCTCAAACATTTCAGAAAAAAAAAAATTATATCCACAGAAAGAGAAAAAGAAAGTGCAAATGGGGTGAAATGTTTGGGGAATCTGAGGGAAGACCATACGGGAATTCTCTGTACTATTTTTGCAACTGTTCAATAAGTCTGGATTATTTCGAATTCAAGAGTTAAAGAAAGAGGCCGGGCGCGGTGGCTCAAGCCGGTAATCCCAGCACTTTGGGAGGCCGAGACGGGCGGATCACGAGGTCAGGAGATCGAGACCATCCTGGCTAACACGGTGAAATCCCATCTCTACTAAAAAATACAAAAAAACTAGCCGGGCGAAGTGGCGGGCGCCTGTGGTCCCAGCTACTCGGGAGGCTGAGGCAGGAGAATGGCGTAAACCCGGGAGGTGGAGCTTGCAGTGAGCTGAGATCCGGCCACTGCACTCCAGCCTGGGCAACAGAGCCAGACTCAGTCTCAAAAAAAAAAAAAAAAAAAAAAAAAAGAGTTAAAGAAAGAAAGAAAAAAAATCTCCCTTTGTGAATCCATCCTGTATTTCCCCTGGCAACTTAAGGACGCTCTTAACTAAGCACATCTATTTTTTCATGAACACTTAAAGAACCCTTGCCTAGTTTTGACTTTCTGTGCTTGGCAGAAGTGTGTGTGTGTGTGTGTGTGTATTTCATATATATGTGTGTGTGTATATATGTGTGTGTGTGTGTTTTGTGTATATATAGAGAGGGAGAAATATATACGTGTGTGTATATATAAATCTATATTGTATATTTACTATGGTAATATATATATCTGTGTGTGTGTGTGTACATATATTTCGTACCCCATAGCCTGTCCTTAACCAGTTCTAAACTTAGTGGGAAAAATACATACCTAAGCAGAGAATTTCAAAATAATATGATGAATGTTTTGATACAGGGATGTGTTGCTGTGGAACACGCTGCTAAGACACAAAACCTCCTAGATGGGACAATGAATGAACGAAATATTGCACCTATAGGCACCCCCTCTGATATCCCCACAAATGTTTATAGTTATATGCATTTGCTTCCCCCAGGACCCCCGTTTCATAAGGGTTAGTCCTAGAGCCTAGCAAGTTCCTACTACGGTTGGCATACATGTGCCATTCAAGAAAGAATGACTGAGTGAATGACGAGTTAAGAACCATTTGTCAGCCAGTGCTCAGTAACACAACATGCACTGGTATGCAAATTATATTTTTGTTGAAAGCAAGGGCAGGATCACAAATTATCCTTCCAGAGAAAGCAAACGTCAAAAGCTTCTTTACCCTACTAAAGCACATTATAAGAAGCTCCCCTTATATAAAAGAAAACCTCCTCGTTCATTATCAATGGCATGTAAACCAATAAGCCTTCACCTCTGATGACATCTCTTCCGTCACCAGGGCTAGATAAAGGAGGTTCCGGAAACCCTGGTAGTTGTGAAGGCGGCTCCCAGCTCTGACACTCTTGAACCCTGCGGGGGCGGAGGTCACACAGCAGAACAACCGAGGGAAGCATCATCAGGTTTCGAATATGTTTGAACCAGAGACGGCAAATAGGCTTCAACCAGCTGAAAACACCAGAGATTCATGGTGGCCACCTGAGGGATTGTGCTCTTAAAAAACAAAAATTAAAAATAAAATTAAAAAATTAAGAAAGGAAGGGGTCAAGAATCCATCAGGTCTGACTGAGATGTGTATCAGTGACTAACACCCCGTAAGGCAAAAGTGCTCCAGTGCGCTTTGGGTTCTCTTCAGCAGTATTTAAAGGCGTGTGCTTCCCTAAGACTAAGCCACGGGAATACCCCTAGCAACACTGCCAGGAGAAATGTCTACCATGGATTTGGCTAGAAATACAGTTGTCTTTAACAAATTAACACTGAATAAATCCTGCCTTATTAGAGCCTGAGAGGATGACATTCTCAATGATAACAGTTATCACTACAATCTCCAAACATCTGCGATCCTGCAAGGAGGAACTGTGACAGCGCAGGTCACGTGTCCAGAATGCTTCCCAGACTGCCTGTTACAGAATAAAAGAAATGAAACCCCCCCCAAGAATGTCTTCTCTCACATTTAGCCAGTTGTTCCTTTGTGTGCATCTCTGCGCTAAAATGGCCATTCTTCCCCACAGCCTGAAGTCATATGCTAAAATAAATGAGACTCACATGAAGCCAGAAACGTGCAGATGCGAGGAAACCAACACAACTGAAATGGGCTGGAGAGTGTGGCCAGGAGGATGGTACTTCCCAGGAAGCAATTACTTCATCTCTGCCCATGAAGCAGGCAGCTGTCACTGTCCCCCAGGCCCACACCAGCCACTCGAAGTACGTTCTAACCAAACTACCTCCAACAATCAACATCAATACACCACACAATTGGATTCTGAAAGGACACCTTGCAACCAACAAGAAACTGTTAGCAGAACTTTGAAAACCTGTGCAACTAAAAACCTTGGAAAGGGATAAACACTGCCACATTTTGACTCAAATACTGTCATGGGGTAGCACTGCAATAATTCACTGAAACAAAAGAATGAATGAGGAATACGTTTATATAGGAATCAGAGGAAGCATGACTAATCATTTAAAGAAATAGGTCAAGAAACTGCTAGGTTCAAATGCTACCGTGAGACACTGTCAGGGCCTTAGGCAAATTCACTTCTCTTGGTCCTGTTTCTAGGTTCATCAAAAACCAGCTTTGGACTAGGGAATCTGTTGCTTCCCAAAGCCTTCCTTCTGTGATTCCAGCCCAGATTTTAGGACTGCTCTCCCGCTTGGTATATGAAAGTGCTTTCTGTGTAGAATAGCAAGAGTACATTTCTGTGTTGAATGAGGTTTGGGACCTACTCTATGAGGCAGAATATCATCATGTAACTTTAAGCATGACGCAAGGCGCACTCTAGAATAAGGATAACACATAAGATGTGGCCATACACCTGTGCGTGCCTGGCAGGGAGATGGAGAAGTCTCATTTAATGAAGCCGCGGTGCCTGTTGCACCTGAATATCCTCAGTCCACGTCAAGTTCACAACGTCCTTCTGACATCAAACCACATGTATCCCATACTTTTCCACACTTTCTACCCAAGATTAAAATATGCAGAGCACCGTGATAAAGACGCCTCCATCCCCAGCATGTTGGCTCTGGTTCTGTAGAATTACATACTTGAGGTACAAAATGATCACCAGGCTGCAGCGGCAAGCAAGACTGGGCTCCGTGGGACAGCAGGCCCTGCAGCAGCCACCACTCCTGTCCCCACAGTCTGATGCAGCTGCAGAGAAGCTGTGGTTGAGGCCATTCACTTTGTGAGAGAACCACACAGGAGGGAAAAGGTAGGGGAGGTAGGGAAGAGGGCAATGTCAAGCCTCTGAGCCCAATCCAAGCCACCGCATCCCCTGTGACTTGCACGTATACACCCAGATGGCCTGAAGTAACTGAAGAATCACAAAAGAAGTGCAAATGCCCTGTCCCACCTTAACTGATGACATTCTACCACAAAAGAAGTGAAAATGGCCGGTCCTTGCCTTAAGGGATGATATTATCTTGTGAAATTCCTTTTCCTGGCTCATCCTGGCTCAAAAAGCTCCCCCACTGAGCACTTTGTGACCCCCACTCCTGCCCGCCAGAGCCAGAGAACAACCCCCCTTTGACTGTAATTTTCCTTTACCTACCCAAAGCCTATAAAAGGGCCCCACCCTTATCTCCCTTCGCTGACTCTCTTTTTCGGACTCAGCCCGCCTGCACCCAGGTGATTAAAAAGCTTTATTGCTCACACAAAGCCTGTTTGGTGGTCTCTTCATAGGGACACGCATGACAGGCAGGTGCAGAGCCAGGGAAGGACCTGTCATGAGAACAGAAAGGAATGTGCCTCCCTGTACGCACACTCGGATTTTATGACAATGTGGGCAGGGGGCTGAACAGGATGCCTGAGAACATTCCTCCAAGTTCTTTGGCTGATTTTCTAAATATTGGTGTAAAATCTGAACTCAGACAAATTTCTTTTTAAATCGTTTCAATCAACATCTTTGGTGCTCAGCATCATATCTACGTGATCATCTAGAAAACCAACTTCTGTTCTAAGGCTCACATCTTCCTATTAAGTCCCAGGGATTTTACAAGGGAATGTACCTCTCATTCGCATCAAGCACACACACAGCTACCATTAAAGAAATGCTTAATTTGCCTACATAATTTTTTAAACACCCAGATTTGAAATACAATGGAGAAGACAACTTTTTGATAGCTCTGCTTTCCAACTGCGAACTGCGGGTCGAGAAAATAACCTGCCATGATTTCTAACCAGTCAACAACCTGTCTTCCCTGTCTGCAGTAGGAGCAATCTTTCTGAGCTCAGGATGAAAAAGAACCCAGCTGTTCAGGGGACAGATAGTCATCAGTTCTCAACGGGCTTCCTGGGTCCCAAATCCCCATGTGATACGTGGAAGTAAAAAGCTATCAATGACCAAGCATCTGAACTCTTATCCCACCTCGGTATCTGCTTCTCCTGTCATGTAAATTTAAAATTAATAAGCCTGCTATTAGAGAACAGAGTTGGTGCTGCATCTGTCTTCCTAAAATTATGGATAATTACCAGCCCACAATGGCTTCTAATCAGATTTGAGTAGTCCCTTAGACAGGAAGCTAAAGTGCCTCAGCCCTAAACTGAGAAGAAAACAGAAACTGGAATGCTCTAGGTTTGATTTTTTCCCCCTTGTTCTAAAGTTGATGTTCCCGAATCTCCTTCTACTGTCTTGCTTATAAAATGTATGAGAAACAGGGAAATTTAAAGACATGATAGAAATGGCCACTTTTTCTAGGTACAAACTTTGTGAACATGATTTTCAGCTGCTGGGCTTTTTCTCCACAAACTGTGAGCCTGGAGGACATTTTCTCCCTCGTGGTTACACATTCAGAGTCAGGGAAGGTGGCTTTAGCAGTAAAGAGGGGAGTGCAGTGAGAAGTGACCGGACACTGAGAAGGGCAGACAGGGACTCTACCTCGGTGGCCTGCAGCACTCCTGGGCCTCGGCCTTTACTTTTCTATCTGTACAAAGGATCTAAAGGCCTGTGATTCTAGGCCACGACAGCTCTTCATACACACATACACAAACATCACACGCCTATGTGAAAAGCTGTGACACTTGGCTGATTTCCTGAAGAGGTTATCTTGTATCATTTCTACTCATGTACTCCACCTCCTTCCAGACAAGTATCTGAGGATGATGGGCTATCCCACAGCCATGTGTGTAACCTCTCCTGCTTACGATCCCTGTTCACATAGCATTTTCCAAAAGCATTTGGTGTGAAGTGACAGAAGAAAGAAGAAGAAGGTTCTTTCAGCCCATTCATTCATTCATTCATTCAACAAATATTGACTGACTATCTACGTGCCAGACACTGGTGATATAACAGCGAACCTATATTTTTGTAGGTAGAGACAGACAACCAAAAAGTATGTTAAAGAGTGATCGATGCTGTAGAGGAAAATACACCAGGAAACAGGAAAGAAGAATACCCCTATTCTAAACAGGAAAGAAGAAGCCACCCTAAACTGGGGTGACGCTAGTGTTACAAAATGGAAACAGCGGCCGGGCGCGGTGGCTCACACCTGTATTCTCAGCTCTTTGGGAGACTGAGGCAGGCAGATCACCTGAGTTCAGGAGTTCAAGATCAGCCTGACCAATATGGCAAAACTCTGTGTCTACTAAAAACATAAAAATTAGCTGGACGTGGTGGCACACGCCTGTAATCCCAGTTACTCAGGAAGCTGAGGCACAAGAATCACTTGAACCTGGGAGGCAGAGGTTGGAGTCAGCCGAGATCACACAACTGCACTCCAGCCTGGGTGACAGAGGAAGACTCTGTCTCCAAAAAAAATAAATAAAAATAAAAATAAAATGTAAACAGAGAATAAGATACCAAAAGAAAGAACATGAACAACTAATTGTAACAAAAGCCTTTGTAAGCTGATACTTTCCTTCCTGGATCCTTGTCCCTTACAAATGGAAAAAAAGGGTGGGTAGGGGGTAGCATCAAAATGATGTTTTAAGACGGCTTGGGGTTTCACATGTCTGACAGCCATACTCACGTACTTCAAGGAAAAAGCTCTAGCTCTATAAGCCATCTGGGCAATGGTTTAATGTCTTTTCCTTTTTTTTTTCCCCAGAGTTTTTAAAATACAGGAAAACATGTGTGTTTATTTGGCTGCTCTGTGCCCGCACACGTGCAAACTGTGCTAACAGGTTTTTCCATGTTTTGCTGAATTTGCCAGCTTGCCATAATCAGGCTTCCATGTCGTAATTGTCTATAAATAGCACAAACACACGAAAATGCAAATCAAGACAAGCTGTCCCTTCCACTGCTGTTGCCATGATGACAGGAGAGCGACCATTGGCCAAATCAATACGCGGAGACTGCAGCTGTCTGGCAGAGAGCACAAGGTCGACTGCTTTTCCCATAGCATTTAAAGAAACAAGCGGAAACGGCTCTCCACACAGGACAGACACGTCCTTTGTTCTTTGAATCAATACTGCCAATGCCCAAAATACTTTCTCCATCACACTATCTATATGGAATTCAAGTTCCTTCCAATGCCATGAGTAACGCCAGTGATAGACTATGTTTAGTCATAATGACCCATTAGCATTCTTTTTCCTCTAAAATGTTGAAATAATAACATTGAGTGTGCACTCACGAGGTGCCAGGCTCTGAGTTTGATCTCGTTTGGTTCTCGTTGAAATCCTGTAAGATCAGTACCATATTCTCTCATTTTTCATAGATGAGGAAACTGAGGCATAGAAAGGCTAAGTAAGTTGTCCATGGTCACAGGTTATTTAGGAACTTTTCTCCAAACTTTCAAAACTAAACCACTGCCACTATTACAAATGGGTTTTTGTTAGTTTGTTTTTGTTTTTTTTTTTTGAGACAAGGTCTTGCTCTGACCAGGCTGGAGTGCAGTGGCATGATGATGGTTCACTGCAGCCTCGACTTCCCAGGCTCAAGTGATTCTCGCACCTCAGCCTCTCCAGTAGCTGGGATTACAGGCATGAGCCACCACACCTGGCTAATTTTTTAATTTTTATTTTTTCTAGGGATGGGGTTTCATCATGTTGACCAGACTGGATCCAAACTCTGGGCTCAAGAGATCCTCCCAGGTCGGCCTCCCAAAGTCCTGGGATTACAGGTGTAAGCCGCTGTGCACAGCCCTACAAATGTGACTTATACAAAGTCAGAGCAGTGAGCAGGAAGAGAACAGAGACTTCAGCGAGTCTCCTGGCTGTGGCAACACCATATCCCTCCTCCATACCGTAATGTGTCTACACCCACCAAGCTCCTAGACGTTGAAGGCAGGCCAGCTCAGAGACGAAACAGCAGTCAAGAAAGAGAAGATGCAGACATGTGTCTTGATTTCAGCTCGAGCGTGCCTCTCTGCCTTGCAGCTGCACAGGCAGAAACCAGGGGCGGTGAGTCTGAGACAGTGTGTTTGGTTCCTGGCAGGTAATCTTTTGGGAGACCATCCCATACAATTAGTGTTATACTTCTCAAAAAGGAAGTGTGACTTTTATAGCAAAATCATTTCCATTTGGGAGAAAGGCCTAATAAAACCACAAAAGGATAATACATTCATACAACAACAAATTCAATTCATCTGTCACAAACTGAAATCCCAAAGCCCTCTGGGCACACAGCTGCTTTTCTGAGCTGAAATTCAACTCCAGTTGAGAAACAGGTCAATTTTTCTAAAAAATTTTCTTTTTCACATGCCTTAAATAAAAATTCCTTCCCCTCACTTGTCATTTTCCAGATTTAATGGCTCTGTTGGTCTTCCTCTCATTTAGGCCATGAGCACTGGCTGCATGTCTGCTATGGCCCGGACTCCAAGGGAGGCACCCTAGGGAACACAGATGACCTCAGCACAGCGACACCCTCAAGGAGCACACACGGAGAAGGCAAGATGATACAATCGCAGACTTCACACAGAAAAGAATGTGGCATCTATACCCCATCCCATTTCTAGAAAACAACGATGCTGAGTCAGTAACATTTACCGAACAGCCTGCAGTGTGGAGGCAGGGACGAGGGGGCTCCATACAGGGAAGAGCACCTTCAGAAGGGGGCATGCAAACAACGTGGTGGCAGGAGACGCCCCCACGCACAAGGGCCAGCCTGGGGGCCTGCAGAAATGCCCATGCATCTGGGAAGAGGGAGAGAGGACAAGATACTTAAATGCTCCAAAATGAATAGAAGCCTCCCAAGAACTTCCCCCGAAATGGGGCAGGGATTTACAAAAGACCAAACCGAGCATGCGCAGTTACCTGAGCATAGCGCCAGGAGAGCAAGCTATTCCAGGAAGAAACAGGGTCCCTAGAAGCCTGAGCCTCTACTCCCAGCTCTGCGACTCATTCACCCTATGACCCTGGTGAAGGCTCTTAGCTTCTGTGAGCCACAAGAGAATCACGCGAAAACAGAAGATATGAAAACTGCTCTGCCTTTTTCACAGAACTGCTGAGGGAATAAAATCAGATCATGGATTTTAAAATTCTCTGTGAATTATGAAGTAAAATACAAAAATATGAAATCATTCTTACCATTAGTAACAGCTCTGTAAAATTAAGAGCAGAGGTAAGATCACAGCATTTTCCACCTCCCGACTCCCGAGAGAAATAGTGAGTCCAGCCGATGTATTTGTGCAACCCCAGTATCTAGGCTTTGAGAGCCTCAAACCGCTCATGAACTCTGACAGTATCACTGCAGCCCACTGCTCATTAAGTTCTCCAAGACAGTCAACTGACATAAAATACTACAGCTTTTTCAGCTGGGCTTGAAGCCCAGCACACAGCACAGCTAAACAGTGAAGAGGTTTTCTGCCACTAGACTCAAAAGCTGGCTTTTGTAGATTCCCATAGAAAGAACATTCAAGGCCAGGCATCGCGGCACATGCCTGTAATCCCAGCAATTTGGGAAGCCGAGGCAGGAGGATCACCTGAGGTCAGAAGTTCAAGAACAGCCTGGCCAATATGGCAAAGCCCCATCTGTACTAAAAATACAAAAATTAGCCGGGCATGCTGGTGGGCACCTGTAATCCCAGCTACTCGGGAGGCTGAGGCAGGAAAATCGCTTGAACTTAGGAGGCCGAGGTTGCAGTGAGCTGAGATCATGCCACTGCACTCCAGCCTGGGCGACAAGAGTGAAACTCCATCTCAAAGAAAAAAAAAAAAAAAAAAAAGAAAGAAAGAGAATTCTTTTTTGCTGATGTTAAATTTCCTGTGCTTAACACAGAGAAATCATACAACACTGAAATCCTGAAAACATATCATAAAAAGCATTTAGCGACTGAAAAGACATTCAATATAACCTGTAACAGTGAGTTCCCCTCCTCTTTCCAGCCAGCTCCACTAATGCTGTGACCCTTAACAATGCTTTCACTAACACAGAGGAAAATTAATAGGACCGCTTACCCCTCTCAGCTGACAGCTAAACCAGTGCTTCTCCCTGGGCTCACTAAAGATGACCTTTACCCAAAACCAGGCTGCAACGACCCTGTAGATGTTGACTAACGATTTCAAAATTCCCATATTCTTTGTCCATTCCTAAGAAAGACGAACTGAAGCCAGGTGTCTCCAAGTCAGAACTAACAGAGGCGTTAAACATCAGATGGCCCGTTCCCTTCTTTGACAACTGGGGTATCTAAAGCTGAGCTTATGGAAGAAAACAGCCTGTTTAGTAACAAAGCGAAAACCAAAGCCTAGTCACCCAACCTCTGGCCTGGAACTTCTTCGACAATCCAGCACCCATACAGGATGAGTCTCCCTAACCAGAAACTCTGAAATCCGCAACTTTTGAGTGCCGACGTGATGGTCAACGAAATGTTCATTGGAACAGCTCAGACTCTGGATTTTTGAATTCAGGATGCTCAACCAGCAAGTATAATACAAATATTCAAAAATCCAAAAATGTAAAAACATCTGAGACACTTCTGGTTCCAAGCAGTTTGGATGAGGGATATTCAACCTGCATTTTTTGTTTTTTCCTCTAATGAAGGAAATTAGAAACGAGACCCGAGCAAAGTCATTCAATCCATACTAAAGTCATTCAATAGTTTAATGAGTACCCATTTAGAGTTAAGTGCTACCCGCAGATATTTAAAAGGATGAATACATACATGCCTATAATCCCAGAACTTCGGAAGGCCGAGGTGGGAGGATCACCTGATGTCGGGAGTCCAAGACCAGCCCGGCCAGCATGGTGAAACTCCATCTCTACTATAAATGCAAAAATTAGCCTGGCGTGGTGGCTCACACCTGTTATCCCAGCTACTCTGGAGGCTGAGGCACAAGAATCGCTTGAACCTGGGGGGAGCACGTTGCAGTGAGCCGAGATCACACCACTGTACTCCAGCCTGGACCACAGAGCAAGACTCTGTCTCAAAAAAAAAAAAAAGAAAAAAGAAAATTTAAATTGTGTTTTCACATGGAGCCCATGTTCCCAGAACACAAGCCCTGCTCTGTGCTCCAAAGGCACACAGGGTGCCCCTTTATCTTAATGCTCACCATATTCCATGGCAGCCACTGGCACGTGTCTGTCCATCGCACTAGACTTCCTGCACATGAGGCAGGGATCATATATTATTACCTTTCTGTCCCCAATGTCTGGCCTAGAAGACACTCAGTAAATGATTACTGAACTAAGTCAGTTACTAAGACATTTTAAACTTGTATTAACAAAATTGATTTAATAAGTTTGCCAATGCAGCCTTCATACCACACAGCTTAAATCTCAACCTGCGGATTTATCTTGTGTTCTGCTAGATTATCACCTATTAACATTCAGGAGGCACCTAGTATGTGCTAGGCATTACTAATTGCTGGGAACCTAGCAGTGACAAAACAACATTCCTTGTTCAAAGAGAAGTTCTAGTATAAAGAGGAATAGAAGGAACAGGCTAGATTGATGAGAGAGATAAGAAAAGGACAGGCTGCCATGGGAAGCACCTGGTCTTATCTGGATGGTACACAGTTAACGAAGACTGAGTGCTTCATATAGCATAAGATGATCTCCTCCAAAGAAGTGAATGAAGCTTTGATTCCCCAGTACCAGAAGTCATCATAAAGTTGCGTACAGCCCCATGCTTAGTGTGGGAAGTGAAACCAAACAAACAAACAAAGCTCCAACTTCCAGAGGAAACGGTCCAATTATGAAATCCTCTGGCTACGTTCCATTGAAATTCAAGGTATTCAAGAGGCCAATATTTAAGTCATAAATTTACCCAACCACTTAAAACTAAAGTAGTCTTTGGTTCAAGGGGTAAAGGTATAGTACCTTTTACAAATTTATTAGCTCTTAATATTTACATTTAAATATGATGATGATGGTGTAATAATAACTTTACTGAGTAGTTACTATGTGTTAGGCACCAAACTAAGCACTTTACACACACATTTGCACGATCCTGTGAGATGATCATGACCCCTTGTCATCCCATTTCATAGATGAAAGTCATGTTTATATAAGCTTAAAAACTTATCCCAAATAACACAGCTAGTTAGCAAAACTCAGGCAGCCTGACTCCATAGGCCTTGTTTAAAGAAGTAATATTTATAAACTGTCCAGCACAGCAGTGGTACAAACAAGAGTTCAATAAATGCCTAAAGGGTACTTCATACCCAAAATTGTTTCCCGCCAATCAAACTAGACTTACCCTGGTTCTGCATAACCAACTGTCAAATTATTGTTCCACTAAGAAAAGGTGGAATGGGTAGAGATCAGAATAGAGTGAATAACTGGTAAATATACTTCATGACAGGTAGTAACAGGATGTGGCATTTAGGGTATTTCCACGTTTGTTTGCATAACACTTTTTCACAGTTCTAAAGCACAAGAACCATTCTAAGCTGGTGAAAGCATAAGGCATGTCTATGATCCAGGACTCCAATTCACTGTGGATCAGTGGATCTCAACCTTTACTCAACCTTTACAGTATATCAGAACCACCTGTGGGTTTTTAACAACACTAGAGCTGCCCAGGCTCCATTCCTGCAGATTCTATTTCAACTGGTCGGGAGTAAGCATGCATGCTTTTTTCACAGCCCCCCAGATGCAGCTAGATTTGCAAACCACTGTCCAAGATGCTCTCACACTTCCGCTCAGTTCACTCACTGAGATTCTAAGCACTACGAATCGGGCTAAGTTAACAAGTCAGGCTCCACTCCCTAATAATATTGGCAAAGAAACCAAGATCAGACATTTATTCCAGTCCAAACCAAACAAATTGCCGGGTGAAAAAAACGCCCTGGCATAGTTTGCCATATAAAACAACTTCCTGCATCTTCCCAGTCAGTAGCCTAGAGACTGACTCTGAGCCATGAGAATTCAGAGTCAGGGGAATATGCCAATCTGAGGCATCTGCCACACTCCTAGCACACCCTCAAAAGCGCCCAGCTACATTTCACATCCACTGTCCTAACAGGGGTCGAAATAGGGAAGAGCAGTGCATTACAGAAAACAGAGCCTGCTGGGCATCAAAAGGCTGGAGAATTCCAGTCCTAGCCCTGCTACCAATCGGTCTGGTCACTTCTCTCTGATCCTGGTGTGGCCAACAGTTGTGCGAGAGGGTGAGGCATAAAAACACAGATGTCAGGCAAGCTCCAGCATGCAAAATACATAGAAATTAAAAAGCATTAAGGTGATATCAAGGAATGTATGCCATCAACCAGAAAAGTAACTGAAGTGTTCCTTTTCCCATTCTTAAGAAATCAAAAGTGGAAGCAGAAAATTGAGCAATCAGCCTACCAAGTTGACTGGGGCAACAGAACACACTCACGGATTCTGCTCACAACAGCGGCGGTGGCAGACCAAAAGGAGAAATGCAGAGCGTCCCTCTCTCCTCTGTCCACCTATGCCACCAGCACATGAATGCGTCCACACGCAGCGCCCAGTCTCCTGTTCCACTGACGCCAGCGTCCACTCACCACAAGCCTACTAAGTGCCACATGTGCTAGGATGCTCCCTCATCTCATCACCATAGACATCCCTGCTGGAGGTGAGTATGTGACAGACGAAAATCTCGGAGGACTAGGGAGGTTGAGACCCACATTCCCACTGCCGTGAGAGTGAGCTTGAGAGGGACCCCAAGGCTGGGCCCTCCATGCCGCTCTCCTCAGTCATCACTCCCAGACCAGAGCAACGAGGGTGAATTTTCTTCCTCTCACTATTTTCAGCCCCTTGGCTGACCCAGCATTCCCCAGAAAGCTATCGAGTTCTGGCAGCTCTGAGGCCACAAACCCATAAACGCACGGGACACACAGCCCATCTGTCTCTAATGGGTCTTTTACTTGTCATGCTGGTCATTTCTAAGAGCAGATGGGTTAAGAAAGACTTGGCAAGTTACCACGAAATGACCCCTCCATTCCTCCCTGGGAGAAGGCTGACTAGCGAGCAGTCAAGCCGGCTTTCTTCCCCCACTCCCTGCATTCCTGTCCCTAAGGAGCCACAGACAATCCCACCAAATATAAGCAGGAGACAGCCGCCTCCTTCCTACAGCTGGAGGGGGGAAGGGTCCTCTCCGGCCTTTCTAACTGCATGAAAACCAAACTGTGAGCTGTACTGACCCAGGCCTCACCCATGTTGCAGGCATGTACAACCCAGGTGCCCAGTGGTATCATCAGGCAGAACTACGAATGTGCTTTCCATCGTTTTCATATACTGATTCCAGAACCGCTATCCACACAGCTCCACTTCTCACACATACGACGTGCTTCACGGATTACACAGCATGTTCACCATGCCCCACATCCGCTCCTCCCAGTAGCCTTGTGTGATCCCTTGAAGATGCTTCCTCATACTGAGGTTTGAAACCAAAACTTTCCCAAGAACATCCAGCTAGTGTTAGAACCAGGATATGAGGGCTTCTGATTCTAGAACGAGTATTTGTGCCACTATTCCCCATGGGCCCCTCCAGGGATTTCTGCCTGATCTTAAAATGCAGACAGCAAATCCGTCTCTCTACAGTCCTGGGGTTCCCTATAGACAAGAAGTCAAACTTCTAAGAGAAAACTTATACTTATTTGGAAGGTTACCTGGGATTTTTTTTTAAGTTAGTTTGTTCACGTTTTGGAAAGATTGTTCCAGTGGCAATGCAGGGCATGAAGTGTAGAAACGATTCCATGATGAGACAGAGAAACAATTCGGGGGCTCTTACAACTGTTCAAATGAGGCATGAGGCGCAACCAGAAAGGACAGAGGGGAAATGCATTGGAAAGAAATGCAAAATGAAATCCACTCAGACCCAGGATGGAAAAAAAGGGAGTAAGCATGATGGTGGTTTGTAGTTTGAAAGACTGATGAATCATTAACTACTGTAGAGTGGTATCTGGGGCCTGGGTGCACCAGTTTGTTTAACCATTCACCTGCTGAGCAGTCTCTGGGCTGTGTCCAGTTTCTAGCCTTTATAAATAATGCTGCTATGAACAGATACATAAAGGCTTTTGTGTGAACATAAGTCTTCATTTCTCTGGGATAACTGCCCATGAATGTGAGTGCTGCCTCCTACGGCAATTGCAAGTTTAGTTTTTAAAGAAACTGTCAAGCTATTTTCCAGAATGGCTGTACCATCTTCCATTCCCACCAGCCAAGTGTGAGTGATCCCGTTTCCCCGCATCCTCACCAGCATTGGTCTTGTTACTACTTTTTATTTTAGGCATTCTGATAGGTGTATAGTGACGTGGCTTCAGTGTGCATTTTTCTGATGGCTCATGATGTTGAACATCTTTTCATGTGCTTATATGTTATCTGAAATGTCCCTTCAGGTCTTTTATTCATTTTCAAAGTAGATGATTTGGTTTCACTGCTGAATTTGGATAGTTCTTTATATATTATAGATATGAGTCCTTTATCAGACATGTGGTTTGCAAATAGTTTCTCCCAGTCTCTAGCTTCTCTTTTCATCTTTATTTTGCATTTTACATTTTAGTCCATGATCCATTTTGAGTTAATTTTTGTATGAGGTATGAGGTTTAGATCAGAGTTCAGGTTTTTTTCCTATGACTAATCAGGTAGCCAGTAATTTCTTTTAAGAGACAAGGTCTCACTGTGTCACCCAGGCTGGAATGCAATGACAAGATCAGAGTTCACTGCAGCCTCGACTCCTGGACTCAAGTTATCCTCCTACCTCAGCCTCCTGGAGTAGCTGGGACCACAGGCAGGTGCCACCACGACCCGTTAATTTTTTTAGTTTTTGTAAAGACAGGGTCTTGTGCCATGTTACCCAGGCTAGTGTTGAACTCCTAGGCTCAAGTCATCATCCCACTTATATGGGGCCAGGCAGTGGCACATGCCTGTAATCACAGCACTTTGGGAGGATGAAACAGGAGAATCACTTGAACCCAGGAATTCCAGACCAGCCTGAGCAACAGAGGGAGGCCCTGTCTCTGCAAAAACTTTTAAACATTACCTGGGCATGCTGTTGTACACCTGTGGTCCCAGCTAATTGGGAGGCTGAGGTGGGAGGATCTCTTGAGCCTATGAGGCTGAGGCTGCAGGGAGCCATGATCGCACCACTACACTCCAGCCTGGGAGAAAGTGAGACTTTGTCTCCAAAAAAAAAAAAAAAAAAAAAAAATGCTAGAGCATCACCTATATTAAAGACACACATTGTCTTTTTGAAAATTTAATTACAGTTATATAATGGACATGTAAAATGTCCAGTTTGAAAGTTTGAAAAATACATAACTCTAAGTATTCTTACCTTAAAATTCTGATTCCTACCTAAGATATCACATACTGTTTACATAAGTATCATAATGCCTGGACAACAACTAAAAATGTGTAAGAGGGAGAAAAATAAGCGTATATACCTACTAATTAAAGGATATTTCCCCCTTATTACTTAAAAAAGTCATCACGGCAAACCCCGTGACTGTATCTAAAGCAAACCTACAGTTTTACTTCTCTGTATTCCAAAATGCAAGGCTAAAATTCAAATACTACACATTTCCTGAAGCCAAGGGCAGTTTACTTAAAATAAATGCTTAGGGTCTATATCAAAAATATGAAAAAGCTAGTTACTTCATAGCCATTCCAATCTAAGTTCAGCTTTTTCTTTTTTAATTGACACATAATTGTGTACTGTACATATGGAGTACACATAGTGATGTTATAATACATGTAATGTATGTGATCAGCATAATTAGCATATCCACCATCTCAAACATTTATCATTTCTTTGTGTTGGTAACGTTCAATACCCTTCCTCCAATTATCTGGAACTATATATTCTATTTTTTTTTTTTTTTGAGACAAAGTCATGTTCTGTTGCCCAGGCTGGAGTGCAGTGGTGCCATCTCGGCTCACTGCAACATCTGCTTCGCTTGCCAGGTTCAAGCTATTCTCCTGCTTCGACCTCCCTGGTAGCTGGGGTTACAGGCACCCAGCACCATGCCCGGCTAATTTTTGTATTTTTAGTAGAGACGGGCTTTCACCACGTTGGCCAGGCTGGTCTGAAACTCCTGACTTCTGGTGATCCACCCACCTCAGCCTCCCAAAGTGCTAGGATTACAGGCATGAGCCACCGCTCCCAGCCTGAAACTATATATTCTTGTTAACTATAGTCATCCTATGTTATAGAACACTAGAATTTATTCTTATCCAGCTATAATTTTGTATCCTTTAACAAATTTCTCCCTATCTCCCTCTTCCCCCACCCTTCTCACCCTCTAGGATCCTCTGTCTACTTTCAACTTCCATGAGATCCACTCCTTTTTGCCTTCCACATAAGAGAACATGTGCTGTGTAACTTTCTGTCCCTGGCTTATTTCATAATATCTTCCAGTTCCATCCACGTTGCTGAGAATAACAGGACTTCATCCTGTGTTATGGCTGAATAGTACTCCACTGTGTATAAAGACCACATTTTCTCGATCCATCATCTGCTGTTGGACACCGAGGCTGATTCCATATCTTGACTATGGTGAACAGTGCTGTAGGAAACATAGAGGTGCGGATGCCCCTCCGACACTGATTTCCTTTTCTTTGGGTATCTACACTGTAGTGGGACTGCTGGATCACACTGTAATTTCATTTGCAGTTTTCTGAGGAACCTCCATACTGTTTGCCATAGTGGGTGCCCTAGCTTACTCTTACTCTTTTTCTTTTTTCTCTTTTAGACAGAGTCTCATTGTTGCCCAGGCTGGAGTACAGTGGTGCAATCTTGGCTTGCTTACTGTAGCATCCGCCTCCCGGGTTCCAGTGGTTCTCATGCCTCAGTCTCCAGAGTAGCTGGGATTATAGGCACCCGCCACTGCACCCGGCAAATTTTTGTATTTTTTAGTAGAGATGGGGTTTCACCATGTTGGCCAGGCTGGTCTGGAACTCCTGGGCTCAAGTGACCCGCCCACCTCAGCCGCCCAACAGTGCTGGAATTACAGGTGTGATCCACCGCTCCCAGCTAATTTTTGTGTTTTTAGTAGAGACGGGGTTTCACCATGTTGGCCAGGCTGGTTTCAAACTCCTGACCTCAGGTGATCTGCCCGCCTCGGCCTCCCAAAGTGCTGACATGTCAGCGTGCACCCCGCGCCCAGCCAGCTGCTCTAGTGTACAGCCCCCTACAATGTGTAAGAGCTCCTTTGTCTCCATATCCTCACCAGTACTGGTTATTTTTTGTCTTTTTAATAATACCCATCCTAACAGGTGAGATGATACCTCAGTGTGGTTTTGCGTTTCTCTGATTATAAGTGATACCGAGTATTTTTTCCACATATTTTTTGGCCATTTGTATGTCTTCTTTAAAGAAATGTCTGTTCAGTTGGGTGTGATGACACAGACCTGTAAGCCCAGCACTCAGAACGCTAAGGCAGGAGGACAACTTGAGCCTAGACCAGCCTAGGTAGCATAGCAAAACCCTAGCTCAAAAAAAAAAAAAAAAAAAAAAAAAAAAAAAAAAAAAAAAAGAGAAGAAGAAAAAAGAAATATGTGTCTGTTCAGCTTTTTAACCTCCAAAAATTAAGAGCCCATTTTGGAATCTGACGACCTGCCTGATTCAGAGACAATCTGTGTTGGGTTCTACTCTGCTACTTCCTATGTGACTTGGGAAGTTCCCTTGGCCACTTTGAGCTCAACTTCCCCAACATTAACCAGGAATAACTACCGCCTGCCTCTGCTGGTTAATGCTGAGGACTGAAAGGAGAACCTCCACAACGCCACTTGACAATGCCGCCTGGCGGAAGCCCTTCAATGCGGGGCTGGTAGGATCATCTGAAGCTAAGTACAACTTTCCTTTCCACTGTCCCAGGCTCACTCTGCATATGATTAGCAAGGAATAGAGAATAAAGGAAACCAAAATACTTGCTTAATTTTTAATAAGAAATGTTTAAAAAGTGGGGGTGGTGGAAAAATAGGAGGGAGAGGAGGGGAAGGAAAAGCAGCCGATCAGAAGTTCTAGTCCAGGGCTCATCCCCGGCCTCCTCACTCAGGCAATCACCAGTCCCCACCTCCTGGGGAGGGATACTTTCTCGGCTGGCTTCACCCACATGGAAGGCACTGCCACAGGTGTTCAGAAACCAGGAGCACCTTGAAATGGGCAATGTGCTTTGGGTAGGAGACCTACAATTTCCCCCAAGGAAATCACGGCACAAAAGTGACCCACTTAGGAGGTACCAAGGGCTGTAAATACTTGGTGGCAAAAACTGATGTCACACCTTCTGTACAGGAGACACACACACAAATAAAACTTGACAAAATAGCAGAGAAAAAAATACAGCAGACATCCAGTGCCATTCTGTTAGAGAAATATTTATATCCCAAAGCCAGGGACCTCTCTGGAACACTGTGTTTATTTCCACGTTTCATAGAAGCTGTTTGAGTGCTCTCACCTATGTCTCAACAAACTTCCAGTCCCTGCTCTAAACTCTGTGGCTCCTCAGCAAAACCCAAAAACAAGTATCAGTTTTCCTTCCAAATGGGAAATTTCCCGACCTAGCGAAAGCAGCATCAAATCCACTTATTATGAGATAGCTGATTACAGGCGAAGCCCTCTAGTCCCAGGATGACTCCCCTCCTGCAGGAGCGGGAGGGATGGGCATAGCACTGGCCTGCCAGACCACATCTTCAGGCAGTTTGAAACCATGGCTGCTCAGGTGAGCCATGATAAAAATCAAAATCAAGTATCTCTGAAAATTGTACAAGTGAAGAACCAGACCTCGGACCAGACTCAGCAGAAATGGATGTTGCAAGGTTTGTTCAGAGACCTCCTCTCCATGCCCCCTCTCCCCGGGACCTCCCTCCTTGCACTAGGGGACCAGGGACAATGGACCACTCCCTTACCTCTAGCCCAGTGCATTTTCAGGAACAGTTCCCAGACTGTGCCACACCCTGAAATGTATTCACTGAATGCACTATTTCTTGAAATGATCGTAAATCACCTACTATAACAAGAATTGTTTTAAAAGTGTTGTCTCTCTCTCGGGAATCATGCCATGAGTTTGAGCAAGCAGCTTTGCTTATCTCTACTGCAATTCTATCATTTGCAAAATGTTAACAATTACTGTGTTCACCCATAGCATTGTTGTAAAAAGCCTTAAGACCCACTTCATGTAGCCTGCCTGGAGCACAGACCCTGTCACGTGGTAAATGCCCACTGAAGGTGAGTTATCTGTAGCTATTATAACCTGCCACTCCAGCGAACAAAAGGAGTCAATCAGGACTCATCGTATCACCATGAAAGGATGTCCATGTAGACTGCGCAGTGGGAGTAGGGGGACTCAATGTTGATCAGTTACTATTTTGTTTTTTACAATGTGTACATATATATTTGTAGGTACACTGGAAAAGATCTGGAAGGAAATACACCCAGTGTTAATAGTGACTACCCCAAAGACACATTCATCCAAACACACAACAGAAAAACACTCACTATCTTTCTGTCTTCCATATCATTTGAACTATTTTCAATAAGCATCTATGGCTTTTGTAAAGTTTTTGAAAGGAATCTATTGCATTTTTTTCTGGAGAAACAAGCACGAGCATGAAAAATGTGGAAACAGAAGGTAAAATGGAATGGGACTCAATGGAATTGAGTCCAAGCCAGGCTCAGCAGGCACATGAACCATGCACCTCTCACTACAACTCAACACCAGCTCTCTCTTCTCTTGGTCCAATGGCCCAAGACTTAGAGTTAAAATCTTTATTGTGATCACCTCAATCACACCAAGGAGCTTGGAACCACCCTTCCAAACTCCTCTGGTTCTGTGTACCTGCCCGGGGCTGTTAGCTTTCCTCCTGTGTCTTTGGCTGACCTGTAATCCCCTAGTGGTGGAAATGCACCCTGACACTTAGCCATCATCTCCACAACACTCAGCACCGCATAGAGACCAGGGCAGTGATGCCCACTCGGACTGTGATTCTACTTATAAAGCAAAGGATCAGGGGCCAGATGCGACATGTCTTTGGTAACTCACCAGCTATTGTTTGAACCAGAACAAAGCCAGGTCTCCTGATGCCCAGAAAAGAGCTAGTGCCTGTCCCACTAGAAACGTGGTGAAAATGTTTTGCTTGCTGTGAAAAGATGCACTACTGGAGAAGATGGGTGCAACTTCTCATGGAGGAACTCAGCCCAGATCACGAGGACACAGGGCTGCCAGATGAGACACTCGGCCCAGGTCACCAGGAAACAGGGCTGCAGAATGAGACACTCGGCCCAGGTCACTAGGAAACAGGGCTTCCGGATGAGACACTAACCCGCCCACCGGAAAGGAAATCTGGCTGGGCAGTGGAGGGAAATTTCACACAGCCCAACGACAGCAACAGCATGAACAAAACAAAAAATACCTGACTGGAAAGTCATAGCCTGGCTAGCAAATTCGAAACAAAGCCACAATCCTAGCAGCACACATCACTGCAACACAGAGCTTCAGTCAGTGTGCGCACACTTTAAGTAGAAATGTAAAATGTCCATGTTTTTGGAACAAGGAGGCTATTTGTGTGTGTGTGATGTCAAAGAAAACAGATGAGAAGAAACTGTTGGCAAGTAAATAGAAATAGGCGCCCTTACACATTGACAGTGAGATAACGGTATGGCCCTAATGGAAGGAATCCGGCAACACCCATCAACATTTAAAATGTGCAGAACCCTGGATCCCACAATTCCATTTCTAGCAATGCATCCTATGAACATATTCACGCAAATATGCAAGAATTATGTACAACTCAGCGGTGATTAATCGAAAAGGTTGGGAACAACCTAAATACTTACCACTGGACAACCATGTTTATCTTATGCCAACATCTGTGTTTTTAAAAACAAGACACATAGGCTGAGCGCAGTGGCTCACGTGTGTAATCCCAGCACTTTGAGAGTCTGAGGCAGGTGGATCGCGAGGCCAAGATATCCAGACCATCCTGGCCAACATGATGAAATCCCGTCTCTACTAAAAATACAAAACTTATCTGGGCGTGGTGGCACACACCTGCAGTCCCAGCTACTCAGGAGGTTGAGGCAGGAGAACCGCTTGAACCTGGGAGGCGAAGGTTGCAGTGAGCTGAGATCACGCCAGCCTGGTGACAGAGCAAGACTCTGCCTTGGAAAAACAAACAAACAAACAAACAAAAACTGGCAACAGTGGTCACAGGGCAGTGATGGGAGTAGGACTGCCTTTCACTCTCCAGGACCTTTTGAATGTCAGTCATATTACATATTCAAAATATATGACTACAGCAAATATTTTCAAAGTAACTATGAAAAACTGGGAGAATAATAATATCTAACACACAGGACTGCTGTATAATAAAAGGATGAAAAACATTAAGCACTATCAGAGTTCAAAGGAAGAAAGATTAATTCTAGCTTGGATGTCAGAGCGGGGATGATGGAAAGGAAGTGAGTATTTCAAGTCTTGAAGGATGGAGAAGATTTAAAGAGGCAGAAGTGTGGAGATGATGTCCCAGATGGAGATAAGAACATAGGCGAAGACGATGTCCCAGATGGAGATAAGAACATAGGCGAAGACGATGAAGAGATGAGAAGGTATAAATTCTAAGTGCAGCTCTCAGGCTGGGCCTCAGAACAGGGCTTAGGCAACAAGCTGGTGTGCAAGGCTGATGGCGGGAATGGAAACACTGAAACCCAAACTTGCATATCACGCCCTGATCATGAGCATTGATGCCAAGCCAGGGAACTCATCCTTGATCTTAACAATGAAAAATCACTGGGCCGGGTGTGGCGGCTTATGCCTGTAATCCAGTGCTTTGAGAGGCTGAGGCGAGAGGACTGCTTGAGGTCAGGAGTTTGAAACCACTCTGGACAACACAGCAAGACTCTGTTCTTACAAAAAATTTAAAAATTAGCTAGGCAGGATAGCACACCTGTAGTCCCAGCTACTCAGGAGGCTGAGGCGGGAGGATCACTTGAGCCCAGGAATTTAGGGTTACAGTGAGCTGTCATGGCATGCCTGCATTCCAGCCTGAGCAACAGAGCATGGGCATGTCTCAAAAATCAAATAAAATGAAATAAAATCACTAAAAGTTTGTATAGACATGAAGTATAAAATCATACCATATATGATTTAATCCAGATATATAATATAAATTAGAGGGGGAAAAGAGAAATTAGGAAGCTATTATAAGAAAACAAGGCTCAACTAAGACATGAGCAAAGGCCCTGGGCTCACAGCGCTATCTTTATATAAAGGAATGAACTACCACATTTATTTTCATGGCATCACCAACTTAGATACAGGCTACAGTATTCTGGAACCATCTCTGTATCAGTCAAATCAGATTGCCATAATACCGTAGGCAAATACCATAAAAAATACCATAGGCTGTGTGGTTTAAACATTAGTTTATTTCTCACAGCTCTGGAGGCTGGAAGTCCAAGATCAAAGTGTTGGCCAACTCAGTTCCGGGACAGGGACTCTCTTCCTGGCTTGCAGACAGCCACCTTTCTTCTTGTTTCCTCACATCAGGGCAGTGGGAGCTGCCTGCTTTCTCTTTTTTTTTTTTTTTTGAGACAGAGTCTCATTCTGTCACCAGGCTGGAGTGCAGTGGCACAATCTCAGCTCACTGCAACCTCTGACTCTCTGGTTCAAGCAACCCTCCTGCCTCAGCCTCCCGAGTAGCTGGGATTACAGGCACGTGTCACCACACCCAACTAATTTTTGTATTTTTAGTAGAAACAGGGTTTCAGGATGGTCTCAATCTCCTGACCCCGTGATCTCCCCACCTTGGCCTCCCAAAGTGCTGGGATTACAGGTGTGAGCCACCACACCAGGCCTGGTTTCTCTTCTTCTAAGGGCACTAATCCTGTCAGACCAGGGCCCACACTCATGACCTCATCTAACCCTAATCACTTCCCAAAGGTCCTACCCCCTAATACCATCACACTGGCAGTTAGGGCTGCAGTACAAGAATCTGGGGGAGACATAAACATTCAGTTTAGAACAATGTCTTTTCAATCCTGTTGAAAAAAACAACCAAATGAGGAGGCGACAAACTACCTTATATGTAAACAAGTCAGGACTTTTCATATTTCTGCTAACACATTAAGGTCAATTTAAAATGTCTGATAACAAGAGTCAGAAGCAGAGATAAATGAAAGTTAGTTACTCTGCATTTTAGGCCCACATTGAGCTGTCTTTCAATGACATTGTGGCACAAAGAATACTGCTTTCTTTTTTTTTTTTTTTTTTTTTTTTTTTTTTTTTTTTTTTGAGACGGAGTCTCGCTCTGTCACCCAGGCTGGAGTGCAGTGGCGCGATCTCGGCTCACTGCAAGCTCCGCCTCCCGGGTTCACGCCATTCTCCTGCCTCAGCCTCCCGAGTAGCTGGGACTACAGGCGCCTGCCACCTCGCCCGGCTAAGTTTTTGTATTTTTAGTAGAGACGGGGTTTCACTGTGTTACCCAGGATGGTCTCGATCTCCTGACCTCGTGATCCGCCCGTCTCGGCCTCCCAAAGTGCTGGGATTACAGGCTTGAGCCACCGCGCCCGGCCAAGAACACTGCTTTCTATTCTTGGTTTTGCCACCAAAAAAGCTGGAACATTTCCCTGTATTTCTGTTTATCTCTAAAATCACTGGGATGACCTAGCAGACCTCCAAGGTCCCTTCCATTCACAAATTCCACAAATAACTTCCGACCAACAGAGGCTACACAAATAAACTACACTGACGAAGGGGAAAGCTAACACTAGCAAACAATGAGATGCACACAAGACAAGACGTATAGAGAACTGGATCAACCACAAACTGGTGGACGATGAGCCGGCGGTGGATAAAAACACATTCCCTAACGATGGACAGAGAGGCAATGGCGCCGAGGTAGTATTGTTGAAGATTTCCTATTTTAAACTTTCAAGATAAATGGCTCAATTGTTTATATTCATTCTGATTAAATGTGAACGTGAAAACTTCTTCCAGCGGACACAGACATCTAAAAAGTTCACAATGTATCCAATTTGTCATTTGATATTTTTACTGACAAGAAAAATGAGGGACTGAATATACAAACAGTCCATGCCTGATCATATGTATAAAGACAGAACTCAGACCACAACCTGTAGCTGCCCACCCAGGAAACCAATCCCCTATCTACAGTCAACAGCCAGGAGGCCAGCCAGGCTAGCACATCAGACAGGAAGCCAGACTGCTCTCTCTCCACAACCCAGAAACTAAACCACAACTCTGTCCCACGTGGCCAGGACTTGACTCAAAACTGACAGCCACCCTAATTTTGGCCCCTGTTTCCAGTTAGGATCATTCAGAGAAAGCCAAATACGTCCCTAATGAACCAAGGACACCCCGCTTCTGCACAGCCGCCTCCAGCCCCCACAACAGCCTCCACTGGGAGCCGTTCTTTTCCATCCTGAGGCTTCCCCACTCCTCATCCGCCACTCACTTGCATGTCAGTCTCTGCCACATGTAAGTGATGGTGCTGACTTTCTTGCCACAGCAGCTGTGAGAAAGTCGCCTCTGCCTGTCTCATGTGGGCGGCCTTCCTTTATTTCCCCGCAAAAATAAGTCTTAAATGAGGGGCTTCTCTCTATATGGCCAAGCTATACAATTCAGAAGCCCAGCATGGCAGATTCCAAGCCTGGAAAGACCATACACCCCTCAGGTCCTCTTTCCATAAAACACAGCTTCCTTGAGTTTTTCAGTCACTCCCCACCAACCAGGAAATGAACCACGTGTTATGGAAAGATCAAGGGCCTTGAAGTCAAACTTCTAGGTTCATCAAGTACTTCATCTTTGCACTTAAGAAATTACATGGCCTTGGCCAGATGTGGTGGCTCACACCTGTAATCCCAGCACTTGGGGAGGCCGAGTGGGGCGGATCAACCGAGGTTGGGAGTTCAAGACCAACCTAACCAACATAGAAAAACTCCGTCCCTACAAAAAATACAAAATCAGCCTGGCGTGGTGGCGCATGCCTGTCATCCCAGCTACTCGGGAGGCTGAGGCAGGAGAATTACTTGAACCTGGGAAGCAGAGGTTGTGGTGAGCCGAGATCGCACCATTGCACTCCAGCCTGGGCAAGAAGAGCAAAACTCTGTCTCAAAACAAAACAAAACAAAACAAAACAAAACAAAACAAAGCAAAACAAAACAAATGACGTGATCTTGAACAATTTTCTTAATTTCTCTAAGCCTCTATCTTCATCTTCAATAAAATAATTTTACCTCCAAGATTACATTAAATGGAATCCCACATGTAAACCAGCTGACAAATATCAGGGGCCCAACAGCTGTGCGCTCCTACTGCCGCCCCACTTTACCCCAAGGGAGAAGCGCAAGATGTCCTGAAAAAGCCTGTTGATCCCTACACCTCAGCATCCTGTGTTCACACAAGGCGCAGTGGCATCCAGAATTACCAGGGTCACCCAAATACAAGACATGTTTTGATTTTTCAACTTAGGTACACATGGCTTTTAAAGTTCACCATATATGATCCATAATTTAGAAGAGATTCTCCTACACTACCCCGTGGTTCTATTTTAGCAGACTTAGATGTGCCATAATAGCTCACTCTCTTAAGCCCTCTTCAGTATCAAAAACAAAACTTTAATCTGTAACACAGTTATCAGTAGTGAAAGTGGAAAAGGTACCTATGAGTCAAAATCACCCTCTGCTCCGCCCCACCCCACCCTACAAAAAGCTGTTCAGGAGTATTTGGGCTGCTTATGAGAATGCTGTCTGTATTCCCAGGGACAGACAAACGCCTACCCTGGTTAGAAGCTGTGCTGCTCAGCCTCCAGGGTAGAAAGCTCACCACATCCTCTACCCAAGGAGAAGAGAAGCAAATGGGGTGGCCAGGCTCCAGGATGTGGATATTTAGTGTGGTTTCTGCAGTCTAGGTCACCGCCATGGGTGAAGCTCTTCCTTCCTTCCTTTCCACCCAAGTGGCCAAGGTCCTACGGCTGCTGTAAGTCCTCTTCCCTATGAGGCAGCGCAGCCATTCGCCTTCCCCCTTCTTCTTCTTCTTGTTTTTTGAGATGGAGTCTCGCTCTGTCACCCAAGCTGGAGTGCAGTGGTGTAATCTTAGCTCACTGCCACCTCTGCCTCCCGGGTTTAAGTAATTCTCCTGCCTCAGCCTTCCAAGTACCTGGGATTACAGGCACCTGCCACCACGCCCAGCTAATTTTTATATTTTTAGTAGAGAGGGAATTTCAACTTCTTGGCCAGGCTGCTCTTGAACTCCTGACCTCAGGTGATCCACCTGCCTCGGCCTCCCAGAGTGCTGGGATTACAGGCATGAGCCACTGCGTCTGGCCGAGTCAGCCCAGCCATCCTGACTTTTTGTTCTGGCAAAATTACTCTCTTCCACGTCTACCTTCCAAGTAGCTAAATCAGAGATCTGGCCCCTGGGGCAGGCTTGAAGAATCCCTGTTTTTGGTCCTCAAGAGGTCCTACCAGGGTCTGGGACAATTCCAAGACTTGTGTTCTTAAAGAGGAAAGAAACCTCACATACACGGCTCTCGCAGAGCTCAGGCGAGCCCGTATCGGAGGCAAGGCTTGGGAGGCGGCCCTAAGGTTTGGGTGTGCCATCTATGATAACAGCTAAGAGATCTGAAGCCAGCTGTCTGGGTTCAAACCTCAATTCCAACAGCACTGGCTGTGTGATGTTAGACAACGTCCCCAGCCTCTCTGTGGTTCAGTTTCCTCACTGTAAAAGGGCCACAATAATAGAGCTGCTCTAAAAATTAAGTGAATTGGTGCATATAAGGTTTTCAGAACAATGCTTGGCACATGAGGAGTTCAATAGACACGTATTGAACAGAGTAACTTAGCAATTACTAAATATACTCATGCAGGCCAGGCGTGGTGGCTCATGCCTGTAATTCCAAAACTTTGAGATGCTGAGGTGAGAGGGTCACTTGAGCCCAGGAGTTTGAGAGTAGCATGGGCAACAGAGCAATATTCCATCTCTAAAAATGTGTGTAACATACATGTCTATATACACTCAAATGTTCACAGTGTATTTATAGTATACAAAATAGCTGGAACACAGACTTAACTATTCACAATGGTTACTTCTAGAGAAGGGGGAATGCAAATTTCAGCTTTTTACACCACACATATATTCTTGTATCATCTGAAATATTTAAGCAAATTGTATGTATAAATTTGCCCCAAAACACATAGAAGAACAATGTAGTTTTGACTCAAAAATCTTCAAATCGTGATGGAATTGTCCTGTGAAAGTAAAGTTATAGAGATGAAAATTCTCCCTCTAGCCTAAATGCTCTTTCATATGACCTATATTACACAAACCAATGCAGAGGCCCAATCCTTTCCCCACTGTCGTAAGAATTTTTCAGTGAACTGCATTCCCCTTTACAAACTAGATGATAGTTAGAGTTACCAGGCAAGAACGTGGATCCAGTTCTGCTTTTTCAAAGCCCAATGTTCCTCACATAATAGCAATGCATTCTTCAACCGGTCAACTGCCCCCAACACCTGAGCTCTCTGTTGTACACAACTCAGCGAGGCCTGGGAGAAAGCAGGTGCAAATTTCACTTACTCAGTAACAACACATCCCGCCTGATTCTTCTGCTGGGCTAGTTCTCAAGTCATCTTTTTCTAAGCTTTCATTTGGCTCTGCCACACGTACCTAGGCTGGGTAAAACACTTTATGATTCTCCTGCTTCAACCTCCCAAGTAGCTGGGACTACAGGTGTGCCACCACACCTAGCTAATTTTTGTATTCTTAGTAAAGATGGGGTTTCACCATATTGGCCAGGCTGGTCTCAACCTCCTGACCTCATGATCCGCCCGCCTCGGCCTCCCAAAGTGCTGGGATTACAGGTGTGAGTCGCCGCACCTGGCCTACTTTACCAGTTTTGTTCCTGAATTAAACCTGTTATTACTATCAATAATGTCAATCAGTGCCATTTCATTCACCGTATGACACACACACACAAAGCACTTCATACTCGCTCCACCTATCTGCTTTTCTGCAATGGCCTCAGTGTTCCCCATCTTACATGAGAGGCACAGAGAAAGATAATGACTTCTCCAAGGTTTTGTAATTCACAATCAGTGGCAGAACCAACTAGCCCAACCAGGTCTGGCCAAGGCTTGTGTTTCAGCCACACCACCTGGTTGCTGCCCCTAAGGTTCAATGGGCAAGTAACAGATCACTCCGATTGCAGAGGCTTCAGAAATGCCTTCCGCCATAATACAATGGACGGTTCGCTCTCAGGAGGGGAGGCAGGGGTGGGAATCAGCACACAGTTCTGCTCGGTTTCTCATGCAGGGCACAGACTATGTATTTTGTGCCTTGCTTTGGAGGTGAAATGTCTCCTGCTCCCTGTACAACATCTTTCTTTGTCCTCTCCACATAAAAGTACAACTGAGTTCCTCAGGGGCAGGCAGTGATCACTGCCCTGTGCCACACCTGACTGATGTACCAACAGGTGGACACACAGGCTCTTCTCTTATGGCCCAGGCTGCCCCCATCTCCTAAGCATCGAAAACTACACACAGGATTTGCAGAACATTAATGACATGGAGGTGACTGCTTCATCTCTGTTGAAAACTTACTGCAGTGTTGTAAAGAAGAGAATTCAGGAAAAGCTGAACATTTGAGGCTGGCTGGCTGTGATCTTCAGCTGCTGAGAAAGCCTCAGCTGCTCGGTTCCACTGTGGAAATCCAACTCCTCCCTCAAAGTCCAACTCAAGTACACCTCCTCTGCGGTGCCTGCCCCTTCCTCCCGTTCACAAGCACATGCTCCCTCTGCAGTCCCAGAACATTCTATCGCCACCTCTGGAGCCACACTGTCCCAGCCGACAGCCAGCTCAGTGCACAGCTGCCTCTCCCTGTGTGTACCTGCAGGCCCCACCTGGGCTGGAAGGCTGCCTCCTTCTCCTCCACACGGAGGCGGCACTCAGGACCTACTGAATGAGGGAGGGAGTGGATGAGCAAGATCAGCCAAGGGCCACAGGGAGTGGCCTGTAGCTCCCAGCAGGAACAGCCCCTGCCCTGCCAATCCGGAGGTGCTGGCTCTGTTCTCAGCAGGGCTGCTAAAAGCTCCCTTATAACAGCTCTAGGCCACAACCACCAACTTGGTGTCAGGCCCTAGAGACACCAAAAATTGTAACAAATAAAGAGGCCGGGTATGCAGCATGCTGGTTAAAAGCACAGGCTTCAGAGTCAGAGCTTGAATTCCACTTATTAGGTGACCTTGAGCAAGTTACTCAATGCATCGATCTCATTTTGTCACCGGCAGAATGAGGACATTATCTGCCACGTGGTGTTGCTGAAAAAGTAAGAGAGGTGACAGACGCAAAGTGCTTGGCACTTACTCTTTCTGCTTTATTACAAAGAAAAGAACACAGGAACAGCCAAATGCAAGAGATGCACAGGGCACACCACGGGGCAGAGAGGTCGGGGCTCCCATGCCGTCCCTGGAAGTGCCACCTCCCCAGCACCAAATGAGTTCACCAAACCAGAAGCTCTCCAAACCCAGTATTTAGAGGGTTTTATGGAGTTTTCATAACATAGACATGATGAAGTCATTGGCCACCCGTGACTAGCTCAATCTCCAGCCTATCTCGTCTCCCCTCCCAGAGATAGGGGTGGTGCTGATATGTCCAACTCTTTACTCATGACTCATCTTTCTGGCAACCAGCCCTAATCCTGAACCTGTCCAGGGGCCCAAAGCCAACTGTCATCTCATTATCATACAAAAGACATTCCTATCACCCCAGAGATTCCAAAAGTCTGAGAAGCTCTTGTGTCAGGTATTGAAACCCCACAATATTGTACTATGTATCCCACTATCACAATACTTTTTTTCTGAGACAGAGTCTACCTCTGTTGCCCAAGTTGGAGTGCCGTGGTGCGATCTCAGCTTATGGTGCGATCTCAGCTCACTGCAACCTCCACCTCCCAAGTTCAAGCAATTCTTGTGTCTCACCCTCCTGAGTAGCTGGGACTACAGGTGTGCGACACTACAACTAATTTTTGTATTTTTTAGTAGAGATGGGGTTTCACTGTGTTGGCCAGGCTGGCCTTCAACTCCTGGCCTCAAGTGATCTGCCTGCCTCGGCCTCCCAAAAACCTGGGATAAGTCATGATCCACCATGCCTGGCCTCACTATTACAATAATTATACTGAGAGGATGGGGGAGAAAAACGTGGGCAACAAGAGGAGGGGGGAGGGTAAGCAACCTGAATCCTTGTCTTCCACAGTAGGACATCTCCCTGTCTTCCACACAATCTAGAAGAACCAGCTAAAACATAAACACAGTAACCTCCAAGGAGCAGGGATCAGGGTGGAGAAGGGTAAGGTAGGGGTTTGCTGGGTTTTGTTCTAAGCCTTGTTAATTTCTGACTCTTAGAGCTGCATGCCTGTACAACTTTGCTAAAAATGAATATTTACCTGTAATCCCAGCACTTTGAGAAGCCAAGGTGGGCGTATCACGAGGTCAGGAGATCGAGACCATCCTGGCTAACACGGTGAAACCCCATCTCTACTAAAAATACAAATATTATCCAGGCGTGGTGGCGGGCACCTGTAGTTCCAGCTACTCAGGAGGTTCTGGCAGGAGAATGGTGTGAACTCAGGAGGCAGAGCTTGCAGTGATCTGAGACCATGCCACTGCACTCCAGCCTGGGTGACAGAGCGAGACTCCATCTCAAAAAAAAAAAAAGAGTATTTAATTTTTAAACAAAATCTGATACTTGACCAACAACAATAGTATATTAAGTGATACGGTTTTTTGGTTTTTTTTTTTGGAGAGAGGGTCTTGCTCTGTTGCCCAGGCTGGAGTGCTGTGGTACAATTCTAACTTACTACAGCCTCAAATTATTGGGATCAGGTGATCAACCTCCCGAGCAGCTAGAACCACAGGTGTGCACCACCACGCCCAGCATTTTTTTTTTTTTTGGTAGAGGTGGAGGTCTCACTATGTTGGTGGTCTTAAACTGCTGATCTCAGTGGATCCTACTGCCTCAGCCTCCCTAAGTGCTGGGATTACAGGTGTGAGCCACCACACCAGGCCCAAGTGGCATATTCTAAAATTTTTTGGAATCCAACCACTTTGAAAATGTATGGAGAGCTATAAATCGTCTCCCCATAAACACACATGGATGCATATACACAAAATTGTTGCACAGGATTTTGGGGACTTCATAAATTTCTGAAAGCCAGGTTAAAAACCTTAGGATTATAGATTCTGGTTTCTTTTTTTTTTTTCTTTTTCTTTTCTTTTTTTTTTTTTTTTTTTTTTTTTTTGAGACAGAGTCTCGCTTTGTCGTCCAGGCTGGAGTGCAGTGACGTGATCTCGGCTCACTGCAAGCTCCGCCTCCCAGGTTCATGACATTCTCCTGCCTCAGCCTCCCGAGTAGCTGGGATTACAGGTGCCCGCCACCATGCCTGGCTAATTTTTTGTGTTTTTAGTAGAGGCAGGGTTTCACCATAACCAGGATGGTCTCAATCTCCTGACCTCGTGATCTGCCCTCCTCGGCCTCCCAAAGTCTGGGATTACAGGCGTAGCCACCGCGCCCGGCCCTAGATTCTGGTTTATTAAAGGAAATGTATTTCAAGTCAGAGCTTGTCATTTATTGCACAGGAAAATGAAAACTTCATTTAAAAAATCAAAAACACCCACATGATAAAATGAGGTCCTGCGTGGTTTTAAACTACTTGGTGACCACCATCAGTTGTTTTCTTGACCATGGGATGCACCTAATTCCTAACTATGAATAAAGGTGCAAACATTGTTTATTGTGCTTTTGGCTTCAGCCTTGAAATAATCAGATTCTCTCAAACTCAGGAATGTGAATCGCTGTTTGGTTGATGCAGCTATTTCCATTCTAGAAATAGATCTGGAATCATGTACTTTTGCCCATGAAGAGTCCTTTCTGTAAAACTTGAAAAGGCAAGGTCCCAAATTCCCCATATGGGTGTTTCTTCCAGTAGAAGAATGACTCTAATGACCTCTTAGCAAAACTTACATAATCAGGGCAGGCCATCAAAATACTCCAAAACACAAAGTTTAGTTCCGTTTCTTGTGGACTTGTCTCCACTGCTATCAATCTCACCAACAGCCTCACATCAAGTCAGAGGAACGGTTTTTTCATTTAAGAAGGATCTTCATTGCTGGGTGTGGTGGCTCACACCTGTAATCCCAGCACTTTGGGAGGCCAAGGCAGGCGGATCATGAGGTCAGGAGTTTGTGACAAGCCTGGTCAACATACTGAAACCCCGTCTGTAGTAAAAATACAAAAATTAGCCAGGCTTGGTGGCATGTGCCTGTAGTCCCAGCTACTCAGGAGGCTGAGGCAGGAGAACTGCTTGAACCCGGGAAGTGGAAGTTGTGGTGAGCCAAGATTGCACCACTGCCCTGCAGCCTGGGCAAGAGAATGAGACTAGGCCTAAAAAAAAAAAAAAAAAAAAAAAAAAAAAAAAAAAAAAAAAAAAAAGGGATCTTCATGTTCCTGCCAATTTGCAAAAAGGAAAAAAAAAATTGGTATCTGTTAACCAGAGGCAATGAAAAGCACTTCCCAGGCTGCTGTAGTAAGTGGATCAGTAACTGTGGTGGGAGATTCCAACCCCCGAGACCTGTGACTATGTCACGCAGCAAAAGGGCTTTACCACAGGCCTTAGGAGGAGTATCCTGGGCTACCCAGGGAGGTCCAGTCTAATCCCATGAGCCTCTAAGAGCATAGAACTGGCCAGGCACGGTGGCTCACGCCTGTAATCTCCACACTTTGGGAGGCTAAGGCAGGCGGATCACGAGATCAAGAGATGGAGACCATCCTGGCTAAAATGGTGAAACCCCATCTCTACTAAAAATACAAAAATTAGTCGGGCATCGTGGCGGGCACCTGTAGTCCCAGCTACTCAGGAGGCTGAAGCAGGAGAATCACTTGAACCTGGGAGGTAGAGGTTGCAGTGAGCTAAGATCACACCACTGCACTGCAGCCTGGGTAACAGTGCGAGACTCCATCTCAAAAAAAATTTTAAAGTAGGGCATAGAACTTTCTCTGAATGGAAGAACAGAAATGCACACAGGGGAACTGGAGAGCCTGACCAGGTCCCTGGCCTAGCTAGTCCTGAGCTGATGGGACCACGTGCAAAGACCAGATAGAGGCCTCAGGAGCTGAGGGCAGCCCCCAACAGATGACCAGCAAGGGAACAGACACCTCAGTCCTGCAACCACAAGGAACTATATTTGGCCAAAAGCGCTTGGAAACAATTCTCCAGTGAGGAATGCAGCCCAGCCCACACGGTGATTTTTGTCCAGTGACACCCACGTCAGACTTCTGCCCCACAGAACTGTGAGATGATACAATTTCCATTGTTTTAAGCCATTAAATTTATGGAAATGTGGTAAAGCAGCAACAGAAATGAATACAGTGATTTATGTGGAAACCACTAGAAGAGTGTCTGGCACCGTGTTGACACCTGACAAGCGTTTCCTGATTTCCTTACATCGCAAGGCAGGGCTGGCCACACTCCATCCAAAACAATAGATGATAGACTTGTTCTGACAAAACAGATTCAGTGAATTATAAATGGCCCAGAACACCTACAAATTTCAGGTTTCAGGTAAGTGATTGCCTTTCCTTTCACTTAGAAACCTCACAATGCTCATCTTACTGAGAAACTCTAAGTACCAGGCAGGAGACTGAACACCAGACAAACCCAGCCCCAGATGCCCCGAGGGAGCCCATCCCAGCACTCACTCCGCTGCACTGAAATGATGTCCAGGTCAGTTGATCCCACTAGACCAAGAACTCCGGCTCTCCATGTGTGAGTCACCAGTGCTGCCTCTGCATCTCTGCTTCTAGGATGGTGCTTCTGCACTTCACAGGAAATCTGTATCAATGTTTGTCAACACTATATATGACAGTGTAACTTAATGTCTGCACAGAAAACATCAGTTCTTTGAGGACCAAGGCCGGGTTTATTAGCCTTTGTCCTCCCACTGCCACTGTCTGGGACATCAGAGGCACTCGGTAGAAGTTGCTGAAGAGAAAGTCAAGGCAGAGGAGAGACAGGAAAGCAGGACCAACACTGCAGACACAGATTCTGACGTGGCTGGGGGAGAGGCAAGCCAGAGAAACTTCCTGGATGCTGGAATGGGGTTCACTGTGATACCTGCTGCTGAATTTCAAATGTCAAAGGTGGTGCTTTGCTGACCTTGACCTCTGACTGCCCTTTAGCTTTCCCAAACTCAACACAGGGCACTTAGAAACTGCTATGTCAAGAAATTACGCTTCATTAAGGCATGGGAATGTTATTTACATGGACATTCATTACTGCATTTTTTACATGCGAATGTAAATAATTGAAGAGATTGTTAAAAACTAAATCATGTGCATTCAATAACTTTGTAAAATATTAATAACTGAAACACAAATTTTGATATTCCCCCAAAATGCTAAAATATAAAAAATACTGGCCAATTAAAGATAGAAAACAATCCTAATGAAGCTCCCCAACAGACACATTAAAACTTCTCTGTACATTAAACATTTGGGATTTCAAAGGAAAACCCAGATTCATTCCATTCTTAATATGGCATTTAAAAAAAAATCTTAGGTAATAAAATATTTCATTTAAAATTTACAAAATTCCATTACATTCATGATTTCATTTGATCCTCAAAACAATCTCCTGAGTTAGGCAGAACAGGTATTACTAACAACTAACTCCATTCTACAGGTAAGGGAATTGAAGTTCAGAAAGCACTTGGACTTAACAAAAGCTTTAATAGGGCCACATATCGAAACCAAATCTTCTGCTCAAAAGAACTAGAAGAAGTTATCTTTTACATATTATTCATACTTACACCCTGTCAATATCCAACAATGTTTTGAAGTCGCCTGCAATAATAGACACCTATCCAATAAAAACATTAAAATGAAAAACGGTGGGGGGGGAACAGCAGGTGGCATGGGAGACAGAGGAAGGTAGATAGCAAAGACTGAGACTTATAATCTAAGAAAACTTCATCTCTGACCTTCCAGTTCCAGGCAGATAATACTAAAGGAAATAACATGGTTTATAGACTCATCAACTGACAAAAGAGAGGTTGCATCAGTTCTTAACTATGAAACACTCCTAGCAGCCATAGCAAATCTCTAGGACAACATATCAATGGCATCAAAGCAAGAGTATACTTCAGTGATAGAGTGAATTAAGTTCCCTGTTTGGGACCCAGGCCAGGGCTAGAGAAAAGAACTCTGAAATGTAGAGCTCAAAAATGTATCCTCTGTCAGCCAGGTGCAGTGGCTCACACCTGTAATCCCCAGCACTCTGGAAGGCCGAGGCGGGCAGATCACGAAGTCAGGAGATGGAGACCATCCTGGCTAGCACAGAGAAATCCTGTTTCCACTAAAAATACAAAAAAATTAGCCGGGCGTGGTGGCAGGCGCCTATAGTCCCAGCTGCTTGGGAGGCTGAGTTGGAGAATGGAGTGAACCCAGGAGGCGGAGCTTGCAGTGAGCCTAGATCCTGCCACTGCACTCCAGCCTAGGCAACAGAGCAAAACTCCGTCTCAAAAAAAAAAAAAAAAAAAAAAAAAAAACATTATATATGTGTGTGTGTGTGTGTGTGTGTATATATATATATATCCTCTGTCTTCTCCATACCCATGTGTTCCCTTCTGTGAGAGACTTCCTTACACCACTGCTGGGAAGAGAATTTTTCTCTGCTATATTTGCTTGGAAGAATTAAAGGTGCAGGGCAAAAATTCTTGGAAATTATGTACTTTACGATCCTCAAAAGTGAGAAAAATGAAACCCAGAAGAGAAGGCCTTCCAGGAAAATTCCAGAGCCGAAGGTAGACCCAGTACATTGTTTTTGTTTTGAGAGGAAGTCTCACTCTATGGCCCAGGCTGGAGTGCAGTGGAGCCATTTCACTCACTGCAACCTCCGCCTCCTGGGTTCAAGCTATTCTCCTGCCTCAGCCTCCTGAGTAGCTGCGATTACAGGCACCCACCACCACGCCGAATCAATTTTTGGATTTTTAGTAGAGATAGGGTTTCATCATGTTGGCCAGGTTGCTCTCGAACTCCTGACCTCAAGTGATCAGCCTGCCTAGACCTCCCAAAGTCCTCGGATTACAGGCATGAGCCACCGCGCCTGGCCGACCTGGAAAGTTTTAATCAATTACTCTGAACCATGAAACAAACATTAGGAAGTAATAGAAAAAAAATTAATCTAAAAACCCTCTGGACAGTCAAAGAATTGCAGATTTAAAATAGTATGAATACTTGGATTCATGGTTTTGAAAAAGGACCTCGCATTTACCCGCATGCACAAACTGCCTGCCCACCTCTATCAGAGCATTTTTCAAGCTGTGCTACAGTTAACTATGTACTGTCCAAAGTTAATCTGTCCCTGCAGATCATAAGCTCTTCGAGACCAGGACTTCAGGAGAACAAGCAAAACTTCAGAGAGAAAGGAGCCACCGAAACAGAGTTCATAACAATGGGTCGGCAGGAGCTGATGACTGGAGGTGCGCTGTAGCTTTGGGGTCTGGGACAGCGGAGGGCAGAGAAGGCAAAAGGGCCTGCATGACACGCTACAGGGCTAGGAGCATCAGCTGCGGTGATTAGTTCAGTTTTGTCTCGTATGCCTGTTACTTATACACCATCTCTTGTTCAGAAAGAACTTCAGGTTGAGTATTTGGACTCCTTGAGTCTTCTGCTGTTTGTCTCCGGGACGTTTAACAGTCTTAAAAGGGGAAAACTGTCCAGTTCGATTTTCCTTCCTGGGACATTACAGGTTTTTCAAAAGTTTGATGAAAGCATTCACTAAGGAGTGATTCCACTTTCTCTGGTGGCTGAGAAATACGCGTCTGAGGGGCAGCATCAGGTCTTCTCATCAAGCTGAGGTCGGAGTCTCCCCACCCACGGACCTCACCCTTGCTCTCCCCTCATAAATCTGACTTCTAACTGTAACTGCCTTGGCTTCATTCCGTGGGTGTGGATGCTCCTGCTTGAAACGCATTTTCCAGCCCGCCAAATTTTGGGGAGAGTTTCTTCCACTCTCCAAGCGCCGAGAGTTACAAAGTTCAATCTACCTTTCCAGATTTTTTTTTTCTTCCCATTACTAACGGAAGAAATCAAGAAACGCCAGGCAGAAGGGCCCTGCTCCCTCCAATCAGAACCCAGCCCGGGGCCAGAGCGGGAAGTGCGGCGGTGGGACGCGCAGTGATAGCCCCTCGCCCCCCTGGACCCGCCGGCCAGGGCAGAGGTCCGTGCGGCCGCTGTGCGACAGCTCCGGGCCCGCGCCTCTCGCTTCCTCCCGCCGGGCAAGTGAGAGGATAAACCATGGGGCGGGGTCAGCGCGCCCCCACCAACCGCGACCCTCGCGCACGGACCCCCACTACACGCGCGTCCCAGGCGGAGTCGACCCAGAGGAGCCACGGGGCAGCGCATAGCCCCACTAGCAGGGCGGCCAGGACCCACGCGCGCGGGTCCACGAAGCCACCTATATAGGTGACAAAACACTCAGGAAGCCGTCATGCGGGGCCGGGAAAGAGCCCCCACCCAGAGTCACGGACTCCCTCGTCCGAGGGTCCGCGCAGTCCCCTCGGTGAGTCTAGCGAAGCAGTCTCGCTGCGAGGGAGGTCGGGGAGGGCGGCGGAGTCTACCACTCGCGGTGACCCGGACCCCGCCCCACGAGTGGGTCCTCGCAGGGCCCCCTCTACCGCACGCGGGGACCAGCCACGCCGCGGAGGACCGGGCAGAAGCCAGCGCCCGGGTCCATGCAGTGCACTCCGCGGCAGACGCGGGGAGCCGGGGAGCAGTGGGGACCTGCCGCCACCCGCAGGGCGACCAGGATCCCCGCGCAGGCCCATGCGGTATCCTAGCAGGCGCGAAGCCCCCGGTGCCACCCGAGGCCGAGACAAAGTCCAGGAGCAAGGACCCCGGATCCCGACCTCGGACCCTGAGGAGCCCAGCTCGGAGCTGCCACGCCCGGGGCAGAGACCCCGCTCGCTCTGGAGACCCCCGTTGCCCGTCGCGCCGTCTCACCTCAGGCCGCCGCCTGGCAGCGCTCGCTCCTCGCCGCGGCGCCTGGGCCGACTGGAGCGCAGCTGAGCAGCCGACAGAGCCGCGGCAGCCTCAACAATGGAGCCCCGGGGCGGGGCCGCCGCCGCCGCTTCAGCCCGTGTTCCCCGCTCAGGATCCGGCTCGGATCAAGGAGCTGCAGCTGGCGCGGGGCTGCGGCCGGGACACACACCGTGCAGGTGCACACGGACCAGCCCGCCTCCCGCCGCCCCGCCCCCAGCGGAGCCGGGCGCCAAGGGCCCGCCCCCCGGTCAATGGGGAGCGAGCCGTGTGGAGAGGGCGGGGCCTAGGGGAACAAATGGAGGTTGGGCGGGGCGGTGCCGGGACTGGGCGTGCAGGGTCCCGCGGGAGGACCGGACCCAAGAGCTGGTAGGATCCTGGCCTCCTAGAAGACCCAGCTCAACGTCCACCTGGAGTCTGCTCTACAGGACGCGCTCATCTCAAGCCCAGAACTCAGGCTTTTAGGGCAGAGAGCGAGAGACAGGCTTGCTTTACAAAAAGTGAAACTGAGGTCCAATGAATAGGATTGCCTGCTGCCCGAAGTCATGTAGTCCCATTCACTCGTTCACCTTGTCATTCAGCAAACAGTTGGAAGCACTTATGGTGGGCGTTAGGAGTGAAGTAGGGCCTGTAATCCCAGCACTGTAATCCAGCACTTTGTGGGGCCGAGGCAGGTGGATCACTTGAGGCCAGGAGTTCGAAACCAGCCTGACCAACAAGATGAAACCCCATCTCTGCTAAAAATACAAAAACTTAGCCGATCGTGGTGGCGCGTACCTGTGGTCCCAGCTACCGGGAAGACTGAGGCAAGATAATCGTTTGAACCCGGGAGCTGGAGGTTGCAGTGAGCTGAGATGGTGCCAACTGCATGCGCTCCGGCCTGGGCGACAGAGTGAGACTCTGTCTCAAAAAAAAAAAAAAAAAAAAAAATTAATAGATGGGAAGTAGAAGCGAACTTAGGCCTTCCCTGAAGGAGCTCGGCCAAGGAGTATCTGAAATGTCTCTGCATCTCTTTAAGGTCTGATAAAGGAACCAGGAGCAAGCACTAATCACTTCCCTTTCCTGCCTCATAGCTTTCATGTGTTTGCTGTTCCCCGCCTGAAATGCCAAGTACCAATGGTGTTTATTTATTTATAGAAATAGGGTCTCCCTATATTGCTCAGGCTGGTCTCAACCTTCTGGCCTCAAGCTATCCTCTCGTCTCAGCCTCCCAAAGTGTTGGGATTACAGGCATGAACCACTGTCTCCAGCCCAGATCGTCTTTAAAACGTCTTTCCTCATCTTATTTGAGCTTCCTGCTTCATGTGCCCCCACACATTGGTTTCCCTGTACTTCCACAGCTGCTCCTCGGTGGGTTCCGAGGACCCACCCCCTTCTCTGCCCAACTTGTATATGTCTGGACTCAGGCCAAATGCCTTTCCATTTGCAGTGGGCACTGCCACAGGAAATGTCATGCCCTTGCGGGCTTCACAAACCATCCACATGCTCTGCTGCCTGCCAGAGACATCCGTCCCAGTCAGATGCCCAGCCCTGACCTTTCCCAAAGCCCCAGCTAGACACAGGGAAACATCTCAAATTGTCCGCGGCCAAAACAGAGTGGTTTCTTAATGCCCTAACCTGCTCATCCACATTCTTGTGATTCTCTGTAAACAGCCCCTCCATCCACCCAGCTGCTCAGGTGAAAATCTCAAATCCTCCTCCAGTCCTTCCTCCCCGAACCTCTCATGCAGCCCTCTGCCTTCCTAGGACGCTGAGCACCCCTCACTCCCAGCGCCAGCTGGGGTGCTGTCTGAGTGGCTGCCTCCCACGTGACATGAAGTGTGACCTCTCGCCCGATGTGGTGGCTTACACCTGTAGTCACAGCACTTTGGGAGACTGTGGCAGGCAGATCGCTTGAGGCCAGGAGACTGGGACCAGCCTGGCCAATATGGAAACTAAAATACAACAATTAGCCAGGCATGGTAATGCGTGCCTGTCATCCCAGCTCCCCTACCCAGGAGGCTGAGGCAGGAAAATTGCTTGAACCTGGGAGGCAGAGGTTGCAGTGAGCCAAGGTCACACCACTGCACTCCAGCCTGGGCAACAGAGTGAGAATCTGTCACAAATTAAAAAAAAAAAAGAAGAAGAAGAAGGAGAAGAAGTGTGACCTCTCTAAGGCAAGGCAGTGTCCCACTCTGATTCACTTCCATGTGTAAAACAGGACCTGCACCCTGAAGGCATTCACTCAGGGACGCTGCTGGGATGGGTGGATGCACGGTTAAGGTCTTCATGGTGGCTGGGGCTGACCCCATCCCCATCGCTCTTCCCACACACACCTGCACACTCATCACTCCCACGCTCACACCCACCACTGAAAGCCTGGCCCCTAATCTGATTTGCCTAACAAGGTCCCCAGATGAACAACACAGGATTCCCTACCTCTCCCCTGCTAGGGCCCCACCGTGTTCTGGGATGTACTCAGGGATAAGGAGAACAAAACCTCAGGGAGTGAAAGGACATTCCAGGGTGCAGGCCTCTGCATCCCCCTCCATGCCCTCACCCCTGCCTGACACACCCTCACCCCTGTACCTGGCCAGCTCCTACCAGCCCTTAAAGTCTCACCGAGTTCAGTGGTGGCAGCCACACCCTAAAGTGACTGACCCCCCAATGACCTATGCCCTTGCATAGTCTTCCTGACCTTGGGTACGAGCAAAACCGGTGACTGGCTTCTAACCCATAGAGCCTGGCAAAAGCAATGGGATGTCACTGTCACAGTGCATCACCTTCGCACACTAGAGAGAAAGGTTCCACCTGCAGGCGCTCCAGGAGGGAGATGCTCTGCTGAGAAAGGACCTTTGTAGGAGCCCCGTAGGCAAGGAAGCAAAAAGCTGGGCCCTTGCCAAGCGGGTCCAAGCAAATGAATTCTGCCAATAACCTCGGCGGACCTGGAAATGTATTCTGCCCTGGTGGAGCCTCAGATGAGGATGCAGCCCAGCTGCTTAGCATGAGATCCCAAGCACAGGACCTGCTAAAATGTGCTCAACTCCTAGCTTGCCAAAATTGGCTTAAAGGTGTTTGTTACTTTAAGCTTCTAAGTTTTTAGTTATTGCCTATGAAAGTGTTAAAATATGAGACAATAACTTAGGTCCCCTCCCCATCACACACATTCTTCTTTCCAACATTCATCACAATTCTACTTATTGATTTCAAATCTCCCTCTTGACTGGGTGCAGTGGCTCATGAGTTCCAGACCAGCCTGGCCAACATGGTGAAACCCCATCTCTACCAAAAATACAAAAATTAGCTAGATGTGGTGGTGCAGTCCTGTAATCCCAGCTACTCGGAAGGCTGAGGCAGGAGAATTGCTTGAATCCAGGAGGCAGAGGTTGCAGTGAGCCGAGATGACACCATTGCACTCCAGCCTGAGTGACAAGAACAAAACTCTGTCTCAAAAAATAAAAGAAAAAAAAAGTCTCTTGCCACTAGCATGAAGGTCCCATGAGAAGAAAAATGGGAACTCTTGCTCATAACAGTGCCCCAAATGCCCAGCACGGTGTAGCTCTAGGGCAGTTGGTCGATGGTGGACGCTGCTGGTTGGAGGGCCCAGCTGGCCCTCCCAACTGCCTCCTCCCTGGTCACGTTCCATTATAGAGAACAGAATAGTTTCTTGCCTTTCCAGAGTCCCTCTTAGTGGAGATTGGCCAAGTGACATTGTCCTGCCCCGGGAGATATAAGTGGAAGTTGGCTGAAAGGTTTCTAGCCTTGGTGTGCTGGGACGATTTGAACCAGGACATGACAGCTGACCGTCCATTGTTCGGGAATTCTGCAACTTGGTTGTTCAACACATTCAGTACTTCAAAATATTAAATAATATAAACTCGCAAATTAAAAAATGCATTAGACCAGATGCAGTGGCCCACGTCTAACACATTGGAAGCCTGAGGCAGGAAGATCACTTGAGCCTATGAGTTCAATACCAGCTTAGGCAAAAAAGGAAGACCCTGTCTCTACAAAAAATTTTAAAATTAGCTATGCATGGTGGTGTGTGCATGCAATCCTAGCCACTCAGGAGGCTGAGATGGGAGGATCGCTTGAGCCATCTGTTCAAGGCCCCAATGAGCTATGATAGTGCCACTGCACTCCAGCCTGGGTAACAGAGCCAGACCCTGTCTCAGAAATAAATATATTTCATATATTAATAAATTTATAATAAATGTATGTATATACACATTTAAGTATAATAATTATATATTTAGATATAAATATATATTTCTTGTTTTATTTATTTATTTATTTATTTTGCAATGGAGTTTAACCCTTGTCACCCAGGCTGCAGTGCAATGACACAATCTGGGCTCACCGCAACCTCCACCTCCTGGGTTCAAGTGATTTTCCTGCTTCAGTCTCCTGAGTACCTGGGATTACAGACATGCACCACCACGCCTGGCTAATTTTTGTATCTTTAGTAGAGATGGGATTTCTCCATGTTGGTCAGGCTAGTCTCGAACTCCTGACCTCAGGTGATCTGCCCACCTTGGCCTCCCAAATTGCTGGGATTACAGGTGTAAGCCACTGTGCACAGCCTATATGATACATTTATATATTATAATTATGTATATTAATTTTATATAATTATATATAAATATAAATATAAAAACTTTCCTTGCCTTCTCTTGTTTCTACCTTCAGTCAGTCCCATGACTTCAAATACTATCTACAGGTAGTAATTTTAAATGTGTATTTTATATTTTATATATATATATATATATATTTGTTGTTGTTGTTGTTGAGACAGAGTCTCGCCCTGTCGCCAGGCTGGAGTGCAATGGTGTAGTCTCAGCTCACTGCAACCTCTGACTCCTGGGTTCAGGCAATTCTCCTGCCTCAGCCTCCCAAGTAGCTGGGCTTATAAGCGTCCACCACCACGTCCAGCTTTTTTTTTTTTTTTTAGTAGAGACAGGGTTTTGCCATGTTGGTTAGTTTGGTTTTGAACTCCTGACCTTAACTGATCGCCCACCTCGGCCTCCTAAAGTGCTGGGAATACATGCGTGAGCCACCTTGGCCAAAATATTTTTCTGTTTCCAAACATTTTACATGAGAGGAAAGTGGAGAAGAAATCATCTGACACTCTACTGTAAAAAAAAAAAAATCATTGTGCCTCTCTTCTTTTCATCTTTCCTAAGTGTACATATTACCAAAATGTCTTTAGGTTGAGGTCCCCACGTGAAAACTTTACAGGGTGCTGTGTCCTCAGCCACCCTCCTGTCTTTTCCTAGTCCTGGCATTTTAGAACTGTCTGGGGATGACCCAGGATACCCACAGTGGCCATGTCTATTGGAGGGTCTAGTGAGTATCAGCCCCGGGGTCATCTCATCGCCAACGACAGCCTGAGGTAGGGAGTAGAGTCTCTCAGGGGAGCAGTTGGATGCTCCTGGCCTTAGAGGAATCTCCTGGTATAGTTTCATCTATAATGGTGACCCCTTAGGGTTATTAAAATTTTAGGACATTAAAATGAATGGACAATACAACGTAATGTCTTTAAAGATAGGTCATTAAAACTGTTCCTCCAGGCCGGGCACGGTGGCTCAAGCCTGTAATCCCAGCACTTTGGGAGGCCGAGACGGGCGGATCACGAAGTCAGGAGATCGAGACCATCCTGGCTAACCCGGTGAAACCCCGTCTCTACTAAAAATATACAAAAAAAAAAAAACTAGCCGGGCGAGGTGGCGGGCGCCTGTAGTCCCAGCTACTCGGGAGGCTGAGGCAGGAGAATGGCGTAAACCCGGGAGGCGGAGCTTGCAGTGAGCTGAGATCCGGCCACTGCGCTCCAGCCTGGGCGACAGAGCGAGACTCCGTCTCAAAAAAAAAAAAAACAAAAAACAAAACAAAACAAAACAAAACAGAAAAAAAACTGTTCCTCCAGCCGGAGCTTTTATTCCTCGGACACACATTGACGGTCTGCAAATGGGATGCTGATATTGAGAGGAAAAGGCAGAAAGGATTTCTGCTCTCTAGATTGTCTCAGACTTGTGAAGAGAGAAAAACTGTCCCAAAGGTCAAGGAAAACCCACCCCAGAGAGGATATGCAAGAACCTGAATATGAAAATGCACTGAAGGCACACAGGAGGACAAAGAGCAGTGCCAGTGCCTCCTAGGTGGTCACTGAGGACTTTACTGAACAGGATGGGTGTCCCGAGGGATAGAAGGGCCTGCCGTGACACTTAGAAAGGTCTGTGTTGGAGTCAGCACTGCCTCTCCCTGAGTTTGTTACCTTGATAAGGCTTGTCCGCTTATTTGAGTTTCAGTTTTTCATTGACTGTAAGATACATGTTGTCAGTACAGCTTGAAAGATAAAGGTACTATTTCTAAAGTAGCAAGGTAAAATGACATATTTTATTTGCTAAAAGTTCATATTTCTTTCTTCCCCAGAGTGAGTGTAGTAAGTTTTAAAGATCTGTTCTTTTCAAGGGTAATGTCAAATGGAATTGTAACACTCAGCTTTGTCAATGCTACTAGTGAAATAAAAGTGTGATAGATAAATTGATGATTTACAAAGATTCACCAAAATGTCAGTTTCCCTCTTGTAGCATGGTGAAGAATTTATGACAGTGGACACATCTGTATCCTCTTATCTGGATATCTGAGGGGTTTTTTGGTGTTGTTTTATGGTTTTTTTGGAGACACTGTCTTGCTTTGTAGCCCGGCTGGAGTGCAGTGGCACCATCTCTACTTACTGCAACCTCTGCCTCCCGGGTTCAAGTGATTCTCCTGTGTCAGCCTCCCGAGTGGGATTATAGGCACCCACCATCACACATATCTAATTTTTGTATTTTTAGTAAACATAGGGTTTTAGACCTGGCGCGGTGGCTTATGCCTGTAATCCCAGCACTTTGGGAGGCCAAGGTGGGCGGATCACGAGGTCAGGAGTTCCAGAGCAGCCTGGCCAACATGGCGAAAAACTGTCTCTACCACAAATACAAAAAAATTAGCTGAGTCTGGTGGCAGGCACTTGTAATCCTAGCTACTCGGGAGGCTGAGGCAAGAGAATTGCTTGAACCCGGGAGGTGAAGTTTGCAGTGAGCCAACATCTTGCCACTGCATCCCAGCCCAAGCGACAATGCAAGACTCCGTCTCAAAAAACAAACAAACAAACAAACAAACAGCAAAAAGGCGGGGTTTTGCCATGTTGGCCAGGCTGGTCTCAACCTCCTGACATCAGGTGATTGCCCGCCTCAGCCTCCCAAGGTGCTGGGATTACAGGCGTGGGCCAGCACACCCGGCCCACTCTATTTTCTTTTAATTCCCTAAATTTTAACATGTTAGAGTTTGTCTGTTCCTTTATTACTGTTTTCTTACATAAAAGAAATTCTGTCTAATCCTTCGTAAAAAAAAAAAAAAAAATCTTCCTGTAACTTCTGAAAGTGTTCTGGTTTTATCTTTCGTATTTGAATATCTAATACATTGATTATGGTTCATGGAATAGAGAAGAATGCAATGTATTTTCCCAAGTAGACGCCAGCCTGGTTTGCCTCATATTTTAAAGTGCATGTGATTTCTTTTTCTATTCTACGGTGCCTACTCTATCATTCGTCAACTTTCCACATAAATGCTGGGTCATTAAGACTTTTCTTCCCGTTGGTCTGCTTGCTCATCTCTCTGCTAATACTGAGCTGTCCTGAGTATTTTCGTTTGAAAATCTTAGAAGTATGTTAGACAAGCCATCACTCTTTTTTTAGATGACGAAAAAACATTAGTCATTTGTCATTTTTACTATGCATGAAAAAGTAATTTTTCCTGCCTAAAAACAACCTGATTTGGGAATTTATGTGATTTCATAGGAATAGCATCTGGAAGTGGTGACATTAATGTCATTTTAAAATGCCTTGACATTGTGCAATAGAAATTTTAAAAATTATTGTATTAGTATTGTTAAATATCAATTATTGGTTTTATTTACTACTCAATTAAATTTAATAATCCTACTCTCTCTTGGTATAATCACATGGAATGGGCTCAACTCCCCAGTTAATAAGTGACAGCACGTATAAAATATTGTCTACCAGGGAAACTCATTGAACACTTAGTGTTCAGACTGTGTTTTGGTGTCTGGTTTCCTAAGCACCACTGTAGTGAAAATAATAGACCTTCGGCAGAAAAAGTTTTGGTAAATATATTACATAAGCCATTTAAATGCAGTGAGTCATTCTTATTACTTGGTTTGGTGGAATCCCTTTCAAAATGTAAGTTACCAATACAAACAAAGATGGAATTTTGTGAGCAGGCATTTTTAAGAATAAGTAGTCTCAGGACTGATAATATTAACTCCCTTATGCACATCAGGTAGGACTTTATTATGACAGATACTAGAAATGTACAAAATGAAGTTAAAAGGTAACTCCCAGCAGCACATCTTACTCCCTGGATTCTCTAATGAGATGGGTGTTTCTACTTTGCTGTTGCCTTTTTGAATAGTTCAATTTTAGCAATAGTACTGCTGTGTGGGAGGGAGTATGTGTGAACAGAGTAAGAGTTGTGACAATCAAGTCACAGAATAAATGGTTGGAAATTTTAGAATTATGTAAACAGCTTTTGGATTGAGTATAGATTCCCAGTGCTGTCATTCTCACCCGTCCTTCTATCCACAAGTGTGGAATGTTCTAGGACTCCATGGCTTTTGAGGATGTGGCTCTGAACTTTACCCAGGAGGAATGGATTTTGATAGATTCTTCTCAAAGAACCTCTACAGAGAAGTGATGCAGGAAGCCTGCAGGAATCTGGCTTCTGTAGGTAAGAATGACAACACATTTCACTTAATTACAGAAGTATTTCCCTATCATCAGTGCTATTTGTGATTTGGAATGTGGCAAGGGAATGATTTGGTGAAGAAATCAGGCATGGGCACTGTGTACAATGAACATGAAATCTAGTAATGTTTCTGTAGTTTGTAATAATTCATGATAATTTTGTGGGTCTGCATTTTAGGAAACAAATGGAAAGACCAGAATATTGAAGATCACTTTGAAAAACCTGGGAAAGAGATAAAATAATTTGCACTGAGAAGAGGAAATAAAGTCCTCTGAAGGAATCTTAGCTTGTCATGAACTTAGAAACAAGCAACCAAAACAAATAAGAGTCACTTGAAATTTATTTTTTTTTTAGAAAAATTTCACCCAAAATGTAATATACTTCAGTGTAGCAGTCAGTGTTTGGAAAACAGTTTAATTGAAAGTAGCACTACAAAAATGTGTATATGAATGTTACTAATTTGGTCATAGCCATGCAGGTGGTAGCTGTGTTTTCAATAGTAACCCATTTACTTTCAAATAATTCAATCATGGCAAAAAAAATATAATAATAACAATGCATTTTCCTTGATATTGGGAGCAGTGTAAGCCCAAGACCTATTAATAAGTAGAAAGTTATTAAACCAACCAATAATAATGTGCTTTTCATATTTTTTACAGAAATCATGTGATACAGAGACTGTGTGAAAGCAAAGAAGGTAGACAGTATGGACAAGTTGTCAGCCAAGTTCCAAATCTTGATCTGAATGAGAACATTTCTACTGGATTAAAAAAATGTGAATGCAGTGTTTGTGGAAAAGTCTTTGTACATCATTCCCTCCTTAATAGGCATATCCTGGCTCACTCAGGATACAAACTATATGGAGAGAAGCAATATAAATGTGAACAATGTGGGAAATTCTTCGTTTCTGTTCCAGGTATTAGAAGACACATGATAATGCACAGTGGAAATCCAGTTATAAATGTACGATATATGGGAAAGTGTTTTATTTTCTCAATTCATTTGAAAGACATCAGAGAACTCACACAGGAGAAAAACCCTATAAATGTAAACAGTGTGGTAAAGCGTTCACTGTTTCCGGTTGTTGTCTAATACATGAACGAACTGACACTGGAGAGAAACCCTAGGAATGTAAGGAATGTGGGAAAGCATTCAGATTTTCTTGTTATTTTAAGATGCGTGAAAGGACTCACGCTGGAGAAAGACCCTATACATCTACCAAATGTGATAAAACCTTCAGCTGTTCCACTTCCCTTCGTTACCATGGAAGCATTCATACTGGAGAGAGACCCTTTGAAGGTAAACAATGTGGCAAAGCCTTTAGTCATTTGAGTTCCCTTTGTAACCATAGAAGTACTCATACTGGAGAGAAAGCCTATGAATGTAAACAATGTGACCAAGCCTTCAGTCGTCTCAGTTCCCTTCACCTCCACGAAAGAATTCATACTGGAGAAAAACCCTATGAATGTAAGAGATGCGGTAAAGCCTACATTCGTTCCAGCCATCTTACTCGCTATGAAAGAAGTCATGATATAGAGGCTGGGTGTAGTGACTCAGCCTATAATCCCAGCACTTTGGGAGGCCAAGGTGTGTGTATTGCTTGAGCCCAGGAGTTCATAACCAGCCCGGATTAAAACAATGTGAAACAACCTGGGCAACATGGTGAAACCCTGTCTCTAGAAAAAATAAAATAATGCCGGGCATGCTGGCTCAAGCCAGCTACTCAGGAGGTGGAGACAGGAGAAGGGTGTGAATCTGGGAGGCAGAGCTTGCAGTGAGCCGAGATCGCACCACTGCATGCCAGCCTGGGCGACAGAGCAAGACTCCATTTCAAAAAAAAAAAAAAAAAACAACAAAAAAAAAAACAAAATAATTAACTGGGCATGGTGGCACATTTCAGTTGTCTTAGTTCTTTTTCAAGGACATAAAAAGCCATGGGGTGTTGGGGGAAAGCCCTGTGCATGCAGATCACGAGGTCAGGAGATCGAGACCATCCTGGCCAACACGGTGAAACCCCGTCTCTACTAAAAATACAAAAATTAGCTGGGTGTGGTAGCATATGGTTGTAATCCCAGCTACTCAGGAGGCTGAGAGAGGAGAATCGCTTGAACCCAGGAGGCGGAGGTTGCAGGTAGCCGAGATTGTGCCACTGTGCTGCAGCCTGGTGGCAGAGTGAGACTCCATCTCAAAATTAGAGAAAATAACTAACTAACTAACTAAATAAATAAATAAAGACCCTTGAATGTAAAAAATGTGGTAAAACATATACTCTTTCCCATTCCCTCATAAACATGAAAAGGCTCACATTGCACAGAAACCTTAAGAATGTAGGAAATGTGGTCAAGCCTTCAGATTTTCCTGTTTTTGAAAATTTGGGAGGACTCAGAGTGGAGAAAAGCCTTTTGAATCTAAATTTGTGGTAAGGCCTTCAGTTGTTTTAGTTCCATTTGAAGACATCAGCTCATTCCTGAGAAAAACCCTATGAATGTCCAGAATGTGGGAATGTTTCATTTCTCTCATGCCCACTCAAGAACATATGAAAATGCACACTGTAGCTGGCTGGACCTTGTAAATACAAGAACGTACACAGGATTAAAACTCTAATAGTTTGGAAACTGCAAGAATATTTTCAGTTTTCACATTTACTTGAAAAGTCATGTGAAAACTCCCATGGGAAAGAAGTTCTATAAGTGAAGCTTTTCTAATTTGGAAAGCCTGATGTAAATTAATTATGGTGCAGTGTTTGAAAAAATGTATGAAATGTTACACAAGTTACAAGTATATTGTTTTTATCAGTGGCTCATTCTTAAAGAGTCTTGAGTAGGCATTTCATCTTGTTTTGCAGGGAAAGCTTGAGGTGAGAGTTCTGTAAATGCTCTTTAAGCAGTAGTACTTGAGTTTCATAGATAATGATATTAAGTTTGTTGGTAGAATTTTTGTCTATTCATTTGATAATGTGCTGGATTCACGGTTGAATTTTAATGTTTTCTAATATGAAGGTAAGTTTAATTTTTTAATTTCATTATTATCTTTTTTGGAGATGGAGTCTCACTCTGTTGGGCCCAGGCTGGAGTGCAGTGGTGAATCTCGGCTCACTGCAACCTCCGCCTCCTGGGTTTAAGTGATTCTCCTGCCTCAGCCTCCCGAGTAGCTGGGACTACAGGTTCCCGCCACTACGTCCTGGTAATTCTTTGTATTTTTAGTAGAGACAGGGTTTCACCATGTTGGCTAGGCTGGTCTTGAACTCCTGGCCTCATGATTTGCCCACCTTGGCCTCCCAACGTGCTGGGATTACAGACATGAGCCACTGCACCCGGTCAGGTAAGTTTCATTTGTGTGTATTGTCCTGTGATTAATGGACAAGTGAATAATGATTGTGAATTTTTGGGATTGTCTTACTAGCCTCATTTGGCAAATTTCGATTATCCCTTGTTCATTATACACATTCCACCTTTCTTTATTAAAGGAAAAACTACTCTTGATGTAAAGATGTTTATTTTTTCCTAATAATGAGTTGGTATTAATTCCTAAGTAAATAAATTTTACCATAGAGTATCATCTCATGAGTTCTTTGCATTTGTTGCCCTTTATTCTTTATTATTTCTGTCTATTATTTGGATCATTCACTTTGAATGAAGGAGAGAGGACTGTGATGGGACAATATGTTGTAACCAATCTGAGGGAGGAAGCATTCAATCTCTCAGTCACATATGATAGCGTTGGGCTTTTCATCGATGCCTTTCTTATTGTAGTAGATAGTATTGCACCATTATGATATGATAGTTTATATATTGTATTTTAGAGTATTACAGTCTTACCAGTCAGTGTGACATGATTCAGTTCTCTACCAGCCAATAGACAAACCAATCACATACTCCTGTATGAACAAAGGAACATCCTCGGCCGGGTGCAATGGATCACACCTGTAATCCCAGCACTTAGGGAGGCCGAGGCCAGTGAATCATGAGATCAGGAGATCAAGACCATCCTGGCTAACACAGTGAAACCCCGTCTCTACGAGAAATACAAAAAATTAGCCATGTGTGGTGGTGTGTGCCTGTAGTCCCAGCTTCTAGAGAGGTTGAGGCAGGAGAATGGCGTAAACCCAGGAGACGGAGCTTGCAGTGAGCTGAGATCACACCACTGCGCTCCAGCAAGGGTGACAGAGAGAGATTCTGTCTCAAAAAAAAAAAAAAAAAAAAGGAACATCCTCACTTTTTTCATGCTATACCACTCTCTGCTCCTAAGTTAATCCCTGTTTGGGCCTGTGGGAGCTTACACCATCCTCCTAAATGTAATTAATAACTGATGTCTGGCTTATCTGTTCAGTAATAGATGTTATGTGTTTAACGGTGCCAGTAAACGTAGGGTGCTCATTCCTTCCTCACCAGTGGGGTGCATGAGACGCTATTGAAACAATTGGCAACACAAACGAAATGGACCAGCCCTCATGCAGGACACCTGCTCAACTTGACCTACCTGCTGTCGGCTGACGGTTCCGTAACACATCATCAGTCACCTGAGTCAGACCGTGAGCTGACGATGGGCCTTCCCTTTGATCTGCACAGCATTTTGTGGTCTTCAGGTGTTGTCATCTTCTCCCACACTAAAATGCTCTGATCTCCTAGACATGAATGTTTAATTACACCCCAGCATGACATTTGGCCTGTGCTTAGCAGGCAGTTTTGAGGCCCTGGCTTGTTAATGCACAAAAGCCCAGCACATAAGCTGACACTTAAGTCGTAATTAGCAAGGATCAGGCTGTATCTCTGTAGTCCCTGCATCTACTCTGGTCACCATCTCTGTATGCTGAGGGCAGCCATGTGGACATTATTAATTATTGTATACTCCAAGACAATAGTTATTATGTAGGGAGAAGTAGTGGCCTTGTTTGTTTCTTGTGCTGCTGCTCCCCTTACCGCTGTCCCCTACACCCTCCTGATGAGGTGTATATCTAAGGTGCCTCATGGTTCAGTCACTGATGAGTAAAGAAAATGGGAAGAAAGAGTTTGATATTAGCCCCTATCGAAGCATATGAAGAAGAGTCTCAGCTGCTTTCATTGAAAAATTCCTAGCAAGTGTGTGGGCTTTTCTTATCACTGCTGCTTATCAGCATGCCAAAAGTTGAATCTTCGGACTGCAAGTCTTGCCGGCCTTAGACATAATGGCCTTACTGCATGTGGAGCTAACCCCAGGAAGATGGAGTGACAGTCTCTGGAGGATTAGGTGGTCTCCTCCAATATGGATTGATGGGCTCCTGAACTCTTTCCTGTAACCATGCAGAGAGTCTACACTGCCAGCGATCATGTGCCTCCACTCTGTAGATATAGAAACTCAAAATATTTAAAATATTCTGAAACAGTTTCCATTGAAAGGAAAGAGAAAGACAGTTAGGTGCCACGCTCCGGTCAAGAGAACTAGTACATGGCTCACAAGAACACTCTGTTGCTACTGTCTGTGCCTCTGTCACAACAAATATCCTGATCCTTCAGTTTTAAGGGTGTAGGGCCATTTTCCTTCCTTTCTTACTGGTAGTTCTCAAGATAACTGTATGATATGCTGGGAAGGCAATATGCTGATAATCAGGTGACATTGGTCAGAACAGCCCAGGCTCTGTTATAGTCCCTGCTCGAAACAGAATGGCCTTTAACGCTTGTGTCCAGCAAACCACATTGTGAGAGAAAACCCAAGGTAGGCTACTTTCTGGGGTCCCTCTGTTGTACTGCAAGTGAAGCACTTACAGTCAAAACTGCATCCATCTGCTCTGGGTAGCCTTCCTGATCTTGGGGTAGTGGTTCATATAGAATCCTAGACTTCTGTTGTCTTTTGTTTGCTATTTGTAAGTAATAAATTCACTTCGTGGAATTTATGTATGAATGTGTTTGGTCTCATTGTACTCAGAAAAGTTGGTAGCCATTGCAGAGTGAACCCGCTTCATAATTGGTAAAAACACCTATGCCACCCTTGTGCCACAGCAAGAAGGTTAATTCAGCCAAACATAAACTTCATGTTCATAAAACCCTGTAGCACAATTATTACCATGTGGGAGGCCTTTAACAATGGTGATGCTGATTCGAAGAACTCTGAAGGAAGAAATTTACACAAATGTGTTGGGTACTTGGGAGTCCCTCCTAACTTAAAGCAATCCTTGCTCCCCTCTGCCTAAAAAGAATGGAGAGGCCAGGCACGGTGGCTCAGGCCTGTAATCTGAGTACTCTGGGAGGCTCAGGTGGGCAGATCACAAGATCAGGAGTTCAAGACCAGCCTGACCAATGTGGGGAAGCCACATCTCTAGTAAAAATACAAAAATTAGCCGGGCGTGGTGGTGGGCACCTGTAATCCCAGCTACTTGGGAGGCTGAGGTGGGAGAATTGCTTGAACCTGGGAAGTGGAGGTTGAAGTGAGTCAAGACCATGTCACTGCACTCCAGCCTGGGTGATAGGGCAAGACTCCACGTCAGGGGGGGAAAAAAAAGTAGATAAGAACTGAAACAGGTTTAAAATTTCACCTAATTGGAAATGCAAACTTTACAAAAATAATATTTAAAATAAAATTCTAAATGAGTGCTCATTGAATTTTATGCCTCCACAAAGTAGATTGTGAACTAGCTTCCACATCTGTTGCAAGCCAGCAAAGTTGGGCAGCCTCTGTGTCTGAAATTCACATGTGGCTCAAATAAGAATTATACCTGGGGATACCCCAAAGTTTAAATATGGTATCCCCTGTGATATTATGAGGAATTACTGTACATAAAACTGGTTGTCTTCCCTTAAATCTGAAAATAATATTATCTTGCCTAAATTCTCCAAAATGCTTCGCTCTGCAGTATCCTATAGTGGACATAGGTTTCCTGACCAATGAGCACTAAAAGTAAGTGTGTGTGACTCACCTATGTTGTTATCAAAATGGAAATCCCTGAAGCCTACCAGTTAGAATAACATGTCAGAATGTCAGATTTTTGGAATATATAGGTTTTCTGTAAGGTTATTAGGCATTGATTCCATTTTAAAAATAGATATCAATATATTTAGATGACCTATTTCTCCTATATTTTAGTATTAATAGATTGTGTCTTTTAATTCATCCAGTTGGTCTAAGTTACCAAGTTTGTGGGTTATGGAGATTGTAATATTCTTTATTACTTTATCATCCATGGGCTCTCTAATATAAAGGCCTCTTTTAATTCTTCTATTATTAGGTTGGTGCCAAAGTAATTGTGGTTTTGGACCGTGAATTTTAAATTTTTATAATTAGGCTGCAACACATCTTTATTAATCAAAATAGAACCCATTACAATGGACTGAACACAGTGGCTCACGCCTGTAATCCCAGCACTTTGGGAGGCTGAGGCGGGCGGATCAGGAGGTCAGGAGTTTGAGACCAGCCTGACCAACATGGTGAAATCCCGTCTCTACTAAAAATACAAAAAGTAGCCGGGTGTGGTAGCATGTGCCTGTAATCCCAGCTACTCAAGAGGCTGAGGCAGGAGAATCTCTTGAGCCCAGGAGGCAGAGGTGGCAGTGAGCCGAGATTGCACCTTTGCACTCTGGCCTGGGCGACAGAGTGAGACTCGGTCTTAAAAAAAAAAAGGAAAAAAGAGAGAAACCATTACATTGAACACATTTTTGCCAATGAGAAATAAACTTGTTTATTCCCTGCTTTCAGGGTTCGATGAACTCTTGGAAAGCATTTTCTTCATCCTGCTGGTTGTGTAAGTGTTTTCCCTGCAAAAAGTTGTCAAGATGCTTAAAGAAGTGGTAGTTGTTTGGCAAGAGGTCAGATGAATATGGCAGATGAGACAAAACTTCATAGCCCAGTTTATTCAACTTTTGAAGCCCTGGTTGTATGACAGGTGGTCATGCATTGTGGAGAATTGGGCCCTTCATGTTGACCAGTGCCAGCTCCAGGTGCTGCAGTTTTCCATGCATCTCATCGATTAACTTGGCATACTCCTCAGATGTAATGATTTCACCAGGATTCAAAAAGTGTAGTGGATCAGAAGACCGGCAGCTGACTACCAAACGGTGACCATGACCTTTTTTTGGTACAAGTTTGACTTTGGGAAGTGGTTTGGAGCTTCTTCTCAGTCCAACCAGTGAGCTGGCTGTTGTATGAAATCCACTTTTTGTGGCATGTAACAATCTGATCAAGAAATGTTTCAATGTTGTTTCATAGAACAAGAGAAGATGACACTTCAAAAGGATGATTTTTAAAATATTTGCTCAGCTGATGAGGCACCCACTTATCAAGATTTTTCAGCTTTCCAATTGGCTTCAAATGCTGGATGACCGTAGAATGGTCGACATTCAGTTCTTCGCCAACTTCTCGTGTATCTGTAAGAGGCTTGAATTCAGTGGTTGCTCTCAATTGGTCGTTATCAACTTCTGGCCCAGAGCCTGGGGCTGAGGCTGCCATGACCACCCTGTTCTCTTCCTTCTGGGGTCCCCAGGAAGCTCACAGGACTGAATGATTCCCACAAAATACAGTGGCCAGGATGGGAGGGCTGGAGGTCAACTACCCCTCACCCCTGTCACCACAACCAAGAGGCCCCCATGGAGGTTGGCCCTGAGCTGTGGGTCCCTGTGGGATGCAGGCTCCCACAGAAACTTCAGGGGATGAGCATGGGTCCTCCTGGCTGACAGAGCCTGGTGGGCACTGGGTGTGTGGGGCCTGTGTAGGTAGATTGGACAGTACTGGGCCTTGCCAGGGAGCCGGGGACTGGTGTGGCCAAAGTGGGCAACAATATGTTGCCAGAACCAAAACTACAGTGCAATCAGCCCAGCTGGTAGGGAGAAGGAGGCCTGCCTAGCAGGACCATCCACCACTGTCCTGGCCCCAAGTCCAGACTGCCTGCCTGTACTGGACATTGCCTGGTCCAGGAGGCCTGGGCATGATGGTCAGGTGGTGTGTCCCTGGGTTCCAGGCCTTGGTGGTCCCTTGGCAGCTGAGCATCCTCTGGGCAGGAGGAGGGCCCGCGGTCCACTGTTTGCATCGGCCCCTGGGGGTGTGCCCTCACCCCAGCTTCTCAGCGCACAAGGGGGCATGACCAGGGCTCCTCACCTGCTGTGTGGCTCTAGCTCTGAACAGTTCACTGGGTGACTCTGACAGCTTCCTCCCCAAAGCTTGGGTCCTCCTCTTTGGGAATGGGGTGTCCCAGGCCCCAGCAGGCAGGAATCAACCCCCAGCTCCTCTGGTGGGCCCTCCTGGGCTTTCTTACCTACTGGCTTGTGAGACCCGTTTGGCCAAACGTGGTGTCCTATTTTTATTTTGGCCTTTTTCTTAGTGTGTATTTTCTGTAACTACTGCTGTGTAGATCTTCTATTTGAGTTTTAGGTAGAGAATCTTGCCCACCCAGAGGTCCCCTACCCCAGAGAGCCTCCACTTCAGCCCCCCCGGGCTGGTCCTGCCTGTGCTCCGCTTGGTGTGAATGTTAAGTGTGATGGATCCACATGGCTGCTTGACCCTGCATCTCCTTCCTTCTTGTTGCTGAGGCCAGTTCTGTTCTCTCTTTCTCCACCTGAGCTGCACTTGAAGCCAAGATGAAGGATGGGAAGTGGTTGCTACGAAGGACCCTCCTGCAGCGAATCCGCTGTGAGGAGGCTGCGCTGGCCCGACCTGTCATTTACTTCTCTAAACTCATTCCAGAGGTCGGCAAGGGGCGGCCTGTCCCCGCCTGCTCTAGTCGCCCATGAATCAAGAATGGATTTTACATTTCCAAATGGTTGAACAAATAAAAAAATAACACTTCATGACACTGAGAAATTTCCATGTCCATAAGTAAAGTTTGATGGGGGTGCGGTCATGCCCATCTCTTCACAGGCCACCTGCAGAAGGCTGCTGTCGTGCAGCCATGGCAGAGTTGCATGCTTGAGGCAAAGATCAGTTGGCAAAGCTGAAAATACTGACTCCTGGCTCTTTAGGGAAACAGTTTCCAGTCCCTGGTATAAGGGCTGTGTGGCAGAACCCCAGGATCTTGGTCAGCTTGTTCCTCACTCAGGGCCTGCTGCGGCCTTCGCTAGTATGTCTGCAAAGTCTGCGTGCTATGGTGCCTCTCATGGGACTTTGAGCTCTGTCGCTAGATTTCAGGGTATCTGCCTCATGGTCATCTGTCTCACCAACAGAGACCCTGTGGCCAGATTCAAAGTAGCAGGAACAGTTGGTCTTTGGCAGCAAGGATACCTTAGAGCTGAGCTGCCACCCATCCTGAGGTGGTCCCATGACACCCACTGTCTGAGTCAAAGTTGGGGCAGAGCTGGTGTCCTGAACTGCCCTGCGATGTGGATCATAATAGCCAGTGGGGAGAGGGGTTGCTATTACTCCCCATATCACGGGGAGTGCCTCACCCCCTGAGATGTGGATCGTAATAGCCAATTACTCCCTCCTGCAATGTGTGTCCATTATTAGCAGTCTCTTTTGTTCAGGATATTAGGAACAATTTCACAGGTTGTGTGTACACAGCCTGCGATAGGAGAATGAATACCATCCTCTGCACCTCCGGATATTAGGAACCATATCACACAATGGGTGTACACTTTTTGGGAGATTTGGGATAATGTCGTCCTGTGTTTCCCTGAATATTCGGAGAAATATTACAGGGTGGCTGTACACCCACTACTCTCTTGGCAGGAACATCATACTTTACCTACTGGAAATTAGGAGCAGTATCACAGACTGGGTGTCAAGCCACTGTCATACTGGAAGCAATATCATGCTCTCTACCACAAGTAATGAGGAACAATATCACAGCGGGTGTGTACCTTCTCCGGTAGTGGGAGTAGTATCATCATCTCTTCCTTTAGATGAGAGAAACAATATCACAGGGTGGGTGTACAATCCGTGTGTTTTTGGAAGCAATGTCATTCTCTCTTCTTCTAGGTTTTACGACTCATATCACAGGTGGGGTGTATACCCCTTGTTATATTGGATGGAATCTCATTCTCTTTCAACATGTAACTTTAGAACAATATCCCACGGGGGGTGTCCATCCCTTCAATATTGGTACTAATACCATCTTCTCCTTTCCTAGATATGAGAAACAATATCACAGGAGGGTGTACACCCCTTGCAATGTTGGTAGTAATGTCATCTCTCCCCTCTGGTTATTAAGGACAAAATCCCAGGGTGGCTGTACGGTTCCTACTTTATTGGGAGTTATATCATCCACTCACCCCCTGGATATCAGGAACCATATCAGAGAAGAGGTGTCCACCCCCTTCGATATTGTCAGCCATATCATCTTCTTCCTGCTTGGATGTAAGGAATGATACCCCGGGGCTGGCTGCGGTGTACACCCACTGCGATATTGAAAGTAAAAACAGCCTCTTTCCCGCTAGATATTAGGAACTATATCACAGGTGTGTGTGCACCTTCTTGGATATTGGTAGTACTCTCAGCCTCCACCTCGCTGCATATTAGGAACAATATACGGGGGGCAGGGTGGTTACACGTCCTGCAATGTTGAGAGCAATATTCTTCTCTTTCCCCTGTACATTAGGAACCACATAGCAGGGGTCTGTATGCCTTCTGCGATATTAGGATTAATGTTATCCTCTCCCCCACTGAATGTCAAAAACAATATCACAAAAGGGTGTACACCCCCTGTGATATGGCCAGTAATATCATCGTATCTACCTTTGGATACTAGAAACAACATCACAGAGGGTGTGTATGCTCCCCTGCGATATTGGGCATAATGTTATCCTCTCTTCCCCTAGATATTAGGAATGATATCCCTGGTGGTGGGAGGTGGAGTACATTAAGAACAACATCATTGGGTGGGTGTACACCCCTTGCGATATTGGGTGTAGTATCATCCTCTCTTCCCTAGGATATTAAGAACAATAACACAGGAGGGGTGTACAGCCCCAGCCCCTGCGTTCTTGGGAGCAATAGCATCTTCTCCCCCTCTCGATATAAAGAACAATATCCCAAGGTAGGTGTACATCCCCTGGGACATTGGGCGTAATGTCATCATTTCCCAAAGTGGATATTGGGCATAGTGTCCCAGAGGGGTGTACACCTTCTTCGATATTGGGAGTAATATCATCTTCTCCCCTCAGGGTCGTAGGCAAAATATTGAAGGGGTTTTACAACTCGTGCGATATGGTCAGTAATATCATCCTCTCCTCACCTAGATGTTCAGAACTATATTACAGGCGGTTGCATACTTCTTGCAATATTGGGAGTCATATCATCCTCTCCCACTCTGGATATAAGGAACAACATGACCGAAGGGATGGACACACACTGCAAAAGTTTCAATAATGTCATCCTCTATCCCCTGGCTATTAGGAATAACATCATAGAGGGGTGTACACTTTCCTCGATATTGGGAGTAATATCATCCTCTCCCAGCTGGATATCAGGAACAAGTCTATTAATTATTAATATTAATAACTATAGTAAAAAATAATAACAATTGTCAATATTAATAATCACAATAAAGATAGTATAAATTAATATTGGTAAAAAATATTAACGATTAGTATAACAATTAATCATAATATCAATATTAACAATAAAATAATGATATCAGCAATTAATGTTACTTATATCAATACTAAGTGATGTTGGTAATAAAATAATAATTAATATTAAGAACTAATAATATTGTTAAATGACATTAATATTACTAATTATTTTCAAGCGTGCATAATCATATATTTAAAATAATTATCCATAATTAATAATGATATCGTATTAATTGTGTGATTGATAATTATTAAAATCTACATAGATGTTTAATAATCATATTATTACTCCTAATACCACAGGGGGTGTACACCTACCTGTGATGTTGTTCCTAATATCCAGGGACAGAGAACATGATTTTAGTTTTAATATCATAGTAGGTGTGCAATCACCCTGTGCCACTGATGCTAATATCTAGTGGGTAGAGTATGACATGAATCCCAACATAGCAATGAATGGAAAGCCACCCAGTGATATTGCTCTTAATATTCACAGAAGAAGCGTATGATATTACTCCCAATATCGCAGGGAGGGTACAGCTCTTCTGTGATATGGTTCCTAGTATCCAGAAGGGGAGAGGATGTTAATAATTCCAGTATCACAGGCTGTGTTCACCCGTCCTGTGATATTGTTATTTATATCCTGGAAGGGAGAGGATGATATTACTCCCCATAGAGCAGGAGGCATACACCTAGCCTGGGATATTGTTCCTAATATCCATGGAGAGGAGGGGCTGATATTACTTCCAATATGGCAGGGGGTGTACATCCACCCTGTGATATTCTTCTTAATATTCCAAGGCCAAGAGGTTGATATTACTCCCAGTATCACAGACACTGTACACCCCCGTTTGATACTCTTCCTGATATCCAGAATGGGAGAAGATGGTTTTAATCCCCATATCACAGGAGGTGAACACACACTCTGTGATATTTTTCCTAATATGCAAGGGGAGAGAGGATAATATTATTCCCAATATTGCAGAAGGTGTACACATGTCCCCGCGTGATATTGTCCTTAATAATCCAAGGCACAGAAGATGATGTTACTCCCAATATCACAGAAAGTGTACATCCACCAGTGATGTTGTTCCCATGATCCAGGAGGGGAGAGGATGATATTACTTTCAATATTGCAGGGGGTGTATACGCCCCCAGTGATACTGTTCCTAATTTCCACCGGGGAGAGGATGATACTAATCTCAATATCGCAGGGATTAAAAACATGGGGGTGTACAGTGTCTGTGATACTAGGAGTAATATCAACCTCTCGGCCTTGAAATATAAAGAAGAATATCACAGGGTGGATGTACACCCCCTGCCACATTGGGAGTAATATCCTCTCCCTTCCCAGATATTAATAACAATGTCACAGGGCCGGTAAACACAGCCTGTGACATTGGAATTATTATCATCCTCTCCTCTTCCGGATATTAGGAATCATAACACAGAAGAGCTGTACCCTCCCTGCGATATTGGGAGTAATATAATACACATCTTCCGTGAATATTAAGAGCAATATCACCGGGTGGCTATCTATTCATTGCTATGTTGGGAGTCATGTCATACTCCACTACACTGAATATTAGGATCTGTGTCACAGGGTGAGCGTACACTTATTGTGATATCAAAACTAAAACCATGCTCTCCCTCCCTGGATATTAGGAATGACATCACAGGTAGCTGTATACACACTGCAGTATTAGGAGTAATAATATGATTAATTATTAAACATCAATGACCGATTTTAAAAATTATCGATTATACTAATAATTAATAGGATACCATAATTAATTATGGATAATTATTTTAAATATATGATTATGTATGCTTAAAATTAATTATCAATATTAATGACATTTAGCAATGCTAGCAGTTCATAATATTAATCATTATTTTATAACCAACATCACTTAGTATTAAGTAACAATAATTGCTGATATCATTTCATTACTAATAGTGATATTGCTATTAATTGTTACTACTAATTGTTAAAACATTTTTAAACAGTATTAATTTTTACTATCTTTATTGTGATTATTATTGTCAATGATTACTATTAATTTATATTATATTTAATAATAATAATAATTAACAGACTTGTTCCTGATATCGAGCTGGGGGAGGACGATGTCAGGTGGGGAAGCTTCGTGCAGGTTCCCCATGACAGGGGGAAAAGCAATGGAATCCAAATACTGGTCCTTACTTGGGAAGCTTAGAAGATCACTGTGAGGACGGGAAGGTTGGCACATGAGGGAAGGTGCAGAGGTGGAAAGGGCACAAGAGTTCCACTTATTTATCACAAAACACAGAATGGGAATGGGCCAGAGACTGAACTCTTCCTGTCTCCTAGGGAAAACTGGATGCATGGCCTGAACTTTTTCTCTTCTGCAGGCAACAAGACCCACAGAGGAAGGCTCAATTCCAGACCTTTTCTGGGAAACCTTTGGAGAAGCCGCTGCCAGATCGAAAAGAATCCACGGAATCTTGGATTTATCTGAGAGTGAGTGTCACTCTGGGTCCCTGTTCTTTGCTCCACTAGGTCACTCTGGTTGATTTCCTTTCAGGTTCCTGTGTGCGTGAGGGGATCGGGGAACCCCTCTTCCCTGCCTTCTTGGGGTCAGGGACTCCACGATCCTCCCAGGTCCATTTGATTCCAGGTGAAGGCATCTGAAGGTGCCGTATTTGCTGTTGCTTTCTGTCTGTGCAATGATGGCAAGCCTGCCAACAACATCTTCCTAGCGGCATGAGGAAATTAGTCTCTCAGAGGCCCCAAACATGGAGGAGGCTCACCCCAGGAACATGCATGTTTTCAAAAAAGACGTCCTGGGAACCTTTGAGCCACCAACCTGCCTTCAGAAGGGCATTAGTCCGTCCCACTTCACGGAAGGCTGAGTGGAGGCGCTTTGATCCAGAGAATGCCCAAGACACAGTCTTCAGAAAAATGGTATTCTTAGACCATAGCTCGAGAGTGCATTTTTCATGGGTCTTGTCCCGATCAGCACTCACGTTGAGGATCTGTCTCTACTTCCAAGGACCGCCTGTCCATACCGTACTAAGAATTTCCTGCTGGGTGCACCTTGTCATTGGATGTGGTTGATTTCCATGTTGGCTCCATGCCGAGGAACCTCTAACGTGTGTGGTCTCCTTTCTTTCAGGTTGCAAGCAGGCCAATGCCGGTGCACACAGCCAATAAGAGGCCACGCGTGGACCCTGCCCTCACTGATGGCTCAGCTACCAAAATGTCTGACACGGTATCCGTCTTGGCTTCGCTGTCTCCCCTCAGAAAAGCCAGTCCGAGCTCCTCGTCAAGTCTCCGACCGAAGGAACGAGAGACAGGGGCTGTGGCCGACATCCCTCAGCCGGGAGTCAGGCAGCAGGGCCCGGAGCCTCTCGTCGTGGTGAAGCCGACACACAGCAGGCCTCAGGGTGGCCGCCGAGAAGTTCCCCAGGCTGCCTCCAAGCCCCACGGCCTGATCCGGGTCATCAGCCCCCAGGCACAAGACAAACGTCCTGCGGTGACCTCACAGCCCTGCCCACCAGCCGACACACACAGCTTGGGCCTCGGCTCCAATCTCAGTTTCAGGCCAGGAGCCAAGAGACCTGCCCAGGCTCCGACTCAGGCTTGCCTGAACTTCCCCAAGAAACCGAGAACGGGTCCCTTCCAGATGCCCGAAAATGCCTTCCAGGGAGGTGAGCTGGGGGCCCCGGAGACTCTCCAACCTCCGCCAGCTGCAACCGAACTCAGACCAAGTCCGTCGCCCCAGATGAGCAGGGGGACACCCGCCCAGGTGCCCAGCAGCGACCGGCAGCCTCCGCACAGCAGACCTTACCTGCCTACTGCCCAGGCCTGCACCATGTCCCATCACCCAGCGGCCAGCCACGATGGGGCCCAGCCTCTCAGAATGCTCTTCCGGAGACTGGAAAACGGATGGTGGAGCTCCAGCCTCCTGACAGCTCCCTCGTTTCCCTCTCCTGAGGAGCCGGGAGACTTCCTCTCTCACAGCCCTCACGTCTCAGAGAAGTCTGAGGCTCCCTGTGTTCCTGTCCCGCTGAGTGTCCTCTATGAGGACCTTCAGGTTTCCTCCTCCTCAGAGGACAGCGATTCTGACCTGGAGTGAGACTACAGGTGGCCGGGGCTCCATTGCACCCAGCTCCCGTGACTTGGAGGGGTCTGTGGGACTGAGGAGCACAGAGCAGAGAGCAGACTGTGTGTGGTGACTCCCAAGCTCCCCGGCTGTGGTGCTTCTGTGGATGTTGGAGCCCAGGCCAGGCAGGGACCACATGCAGAGACTCTGCCTCATCGAATTCTGGTGAAGGACATTGTAGTTCGCAGGGCTCTCCGGAAACCCGCCACCAGAAGCTTCTGTGCCAGTGATTCGTTGCCTCAGAAACTGGGTGACGGCGACGCGCGGGAGTCAGACTTCCGCTGTGATGTCAGTAGGAAACTGGGGAATGACTGTGTGTTTGCTCTCTAGATGGCTGAATCAGGGAACAGTTAGGGAACCCTGAGAGATGCAGGCCTTCAGCTGTGCCCCGCCCTGACAGCAGTGTTTTGGACGCTGTGAAGCGTTCTGCGCATAGCGTTCTTGGGGTGTTTCCTCAGCCTGGAAAACTGGGCTCTGGAATGCTGTTGGAAATAGGTGTGTTTAATTTGTTTTGAAGTGAATAAAATTCTCAAAAAGATGACGTACTCTCTTTTGACTCTCATTCCGTGTTTGTGTGTAACTGATTTTCCAAGGGCTTGAAAATGTCTTGACTTGTCAGTAATCCAAGTCATTATGTCTCCGAAACAGAGTTGACTGAGGGGACCGCAGGTCTTCTCAGGACCTGTGACTTCTTAAACATCCACAGGGGCAAGAGAACCTCAGCCCCACTCTACCAACACGCACCTAGTCAAATTCCACCAAGTGAATCTCACGCACGCTAACACGTGGGGAGCGTTGCTTGCACCACGAGTCCCCATTTGGCTCAACGTGATGCCACGTGTGGGGTTCAAATTGTGACGGCCCCCATGAAGTGGTTTCCGGATGTGCGTATGAACGAGGCACACTTTCATTCGCCAAGTAGAACCCAGTAAAGCTGAAGTAAACTCCCAGATTTGGGATGTACTTCAGAGGTAGAATATTCGTCCCGTCTTCTTTCCGGATGCCTGAGCACCAGGCCTTTCCATGCTTCTCCCCCGATCCTAAGAGTAGCTGAGGTCGAGACTCACTGAAAGCTCTAGGTAAAGATATCCCACCATGCACAGGCTATCTCCGTTCTCTGACCTGGGAACAACTCTGACCAGGATTCCACATCTAGGAGGCCTGGGAACTGAGTGGGATTTTCTGAGCAATGCCAAATGGCTGCTCCCTTTCCGCCGCCGTTGAGGGTCATTACCTTGGTTGTCCAGATCACCTAGAAACTATCAGTATCCAGAATCAACAAGATCAACTCTCTGCTCCTCTGACAGCAGAAGGAGCATGACCAAAATGAACCAAAGAGCGTGGCAGGAAAGGATGTGACCGGAAAGCTCCGAGAACAGCCACAGGGGGATGTAAGCAGGCGTTCCCACCTGATCATGAATAATTAATGAAGCGCAAATCCAGGGGGAATCGAGTTTCAGCAGGTGCAACTCATCCAACGGGAGATCGCCGGAGGGCCAACAAGATTCAGCAACTGAGAGTCGGGTGTAGTGTCAAGTGGGACGCGACTGGTTCCAAAGCTCTAGAAGACCATGGGGTCACTTGGACCACGTGAGAAAATGCCCCCAGTGTGCTGGTTCAGCATTCTGACTCCTGCCTGTCTCTTCCCGCCCAGGGAACGTGGACCCTAACTTGTGCAGGTGCAGATGACGAAGAGCAGAATGAGGGGACGCGGCACCCAAGTTCCCCGACAAGAGAGTTCCACAGAAAGTCCGCTGGATCTTCGCAAATCCAGAGAAATGGCAACGGGACCCAAGGAAATAGAGCCCCACCGGTGTCCTGGAGACTCTTCAGGCATAACGCCTGGAGCCGCAGGACGAGCTGAAAAAGGAGCCAGGCACCGAAGGACAAAGCGGTGTTGACGTTCTTCATCTGGGTTTCCCAGTGCAGTCCAATTCACGGTGGTTTCCAAGGGCCTCCTGGAGGAGAAAACACGTGAGGGTGTGGTCAGGGTTTTCTGCTGACACACTTACCGTGGGGAAGAAGGAGAAGCTCTGAAGATGGATAACGACCGAGATTGCATGTCAAGGTGTACCTCCTTGATGACACTGAGGCCTACGTTGAAATAGAGTGAATATGGTCCAATTACACTGTGTCTATTTTAGCACCTTGTTTAAAAAAAAAAAAAAAAAGATGTAAAACAAGACAGGGGTACGTGCACCAGTAGTACATACCTGACGGGAAACATCTATTCTTCAAAGCTTGCGGCTGTACAGGTAGGTTTTAGAATGTCTGTCCGTAGTGAACATCGTCTTAGAGGGGGCTGGGCAAACAGAGCTTTCCAGGTCATGTAATGGGATTCAGTTGATTAGGTTAGGGTCCGTTTCGCGTCAGGGGTCCAGAGGCAGTATAAAAGGCAGCCTGGAAAGCAAAGGTCCCTCTCTGCCCCTTCCTCCGGCTTCCTGAAGGCTGCACCGCTTCCAGCAGGGCTGTTCCAGCACCTGCCCATCTGAGCGCCAGCGCACCTGTTCATCTGAGCGCCAGCCGAGGAAAGAAAGTAGACCTGTAATTTCAGGTAAGTTTCCCTGAACGACTGTTTGTTTCGCCTAATCCCTGAGGAGTTGGGGGAAAAGAGACAAAGGAGAGTGAAAGAAACAGATCACACTGGGGCTCCTGATGGGGTAGGATGTGTTCTCCTTATCCGTAATTCTTGGAACAGAAAGCGAGAAAACATTTCCATCTCCGTGCCCGGGATAAGAGCCAGATGGAAATGCAAAAAGAAATGCACTCCAGCACGCTGAATTGGTGGGTAAATGGAAAAAGAACTTTGGAAAAGGGGTGGTTTGCCCTTTAGCCATGCAAGAGATTCATATGCCACTCGTTCAGCGTTTGTTTAGATGAATTCCTATGGCGTGTGTAAAATACCAGAAAAATAAATAAAGAGGGGCTGGAACTAAAGCCAAAAAGACAGAGCAGGAAAGACCATCACCTGCTAGTGTGGTAGAGAGGGAGATAACTTCTCTCGATGAATTTGTGTTTGGAAGTTGCCTAGTGAAACGGCAAGAGTAGCGATTTGAGTTATGATAGGAAGCATCCCTTATCCCTGACTTCAAGCAGACCTGCCAAGGGGTGACATCGGCCATGCCCTGTAGCTTCGATGCTTTTGTCCCTCAGGGGAGAGAGAATCATTGTGTCTTCTACTGGAGTGAATGGTGAGAGACCTAAGTCCAGTCTCCAGAATCAGTTGTTTGGGTGGGATTGAAATCTCAACTCCAACTCCACATACCTAGGCCGTGGGCCGTGTGGCAGGCCAGGTTTACTCTTGGACCAGGTGGTCACGGCAGAGGAACACACAATATCTGAGGATGCACACACCACATTGTGATCCACAGATTTGACCGACGGGTGGTGAGGTCTCCTCATGACCACACCGTCATGGAATTAGCTGGGGGTTTCTTGTGGGTGTGTGAATATCCAGTGTGCCTAACCATCGCTTTTCGTGTGTTTGTGTGTGATTCAGGTGACCCAACCATCAACCCCGGAAAAAGGCGGCCATAAAACGCCCAGGAGACGAAGATGATGGCACGTCGTGACCCCAAAAGTGGGGCAAACAGACTCGTGAGAGCCCAGACCCTCCAGAAGCAGCAGAGGGCCCCAGTTGGGCCAAGGGCTCCCCCACCCGATGAAGAGGATCCCAGGGTACGTCTGGCCCTGGAATCTTTTGGGTATCGAGGGGGGAGGAGCGGGCGAGTGTCACACGGTCCTCAGAGACTGGGTTGGATTCCAAAGAGTTCTGCCAGCACCACCCGGGTTGCTTTTCCCATCCAAGGTGGGCCTGGCTTGGAACCTCCTCCCCGGCCCGACAGGTCCCTGGAGAGACTCTTGGGAGCAACCTCCCTTTCCACTCAGAATCCTGTGTAGCCAGGTTGGGCTGTGCTGTGGACATCGGGTTCACGATCGTCCCCGCTAGAACCCTGAGTCCTTCCTTTGAGAGTTCCTCCGTCACATGGGCTTTGGGAGGGAACATCGTAACCGAACCCTCCCTCCACTTCAGGGCCCCCATGCCGGTGTCCCCTCTTTGGAATCCTCACTCAGTTCTGAATTCACAGTCCGTCTCAATGTTGACATTGGATCACTGCCTGTGGCTTCAGCTCATTCACTGACATCACTTCCTTTCCACCCACAGATCAAGTGCAAAAACTGCGGGGCCTTTGGGCACACGGCCAGAAGTACCAGGTGCCCCATGAAGTGCTGGAACGGAGCCCTGGTTCCCCAGACCTTTGGGAGAAAGGAAGGGAAGGAAAACCTGAAACCATGGAAGCCCCAGGTTCGAGGGAACCCTGGGCCCTTGAACAAGGAAAAGGGAGAGAAGGAAGAGAGACCGAGGTGAGCAGTGGGAGGGGTTTTCACCATCCTTAGGGTACTGCCACCTAAGGACACGGTGTCTCTGCACCTGCACACCGTGTGCCTTTCCGTCTCCGGGACAGGGAAGGAACGCTGCAGAGAAACAGACCAGAGCTCCGTGTCCTCCTGGGTTCCCCACCCAGGAGCTCCTTTGGCTCTGGGAGTTTCAGGGACGGGGGAGAGGCGGGGGCGCTTCGTGCAGGTTCCCCATGACAGGGGGAAAAGCAACGGAATCCAAATGACAGTCCTTACTTGGGAAGCCTAGAGGGCCACCGGCAGGATGGGAAGGTTGGCACATGAGGGAAGGTGCAGAGGCGGAAAGGGCACAAAAGTTCCATTTATGTATCACAAAACACAGAACGGGACTGGGCCCCAGACAGGGTTCTCCCTGTCTCCTGGGGAGAACCGGGGGGCAGGGCCTGAACTTTTTCTCTTCTGCAGGCAACAAGACCCGCAGAGGAAGGCTCTCCTCCAGATCTTTTCCGGGGCACCTCCGGAGAAGCAGCCGCCAAATCGAAAAGCATCCATGGAATCTTGTGATTATCTGAGGGTGAGTGTCACCCTGGGCCCCTGGTCTTTTTCTCCTCTAGGTCACCCTGGTTGATTTCCTTTCAGGTTCCCGTGTGCGTGAGGGGATCGGGGAACCCCTCTTCCCTGCCTTCTTGGGGTCAGGGACTCCACGATCCTTCCAGGTCCATTTGATTCCAGGTGAAGGCATCTGAAGGTGCCGTATTTGCTGTTGCTTTCTTTCCGTGCAATGATGGCAAGCCTGCCAACAACATCTTCCTAGTGGCCTGAGGAAATTAGTCCCTCAGGGGCCCCAAACATGGAGGAGGCTCACCCCAGGAACATGCATGTTTTCAGAAAAGACGTCCTGGGAACCCTTGAGCCACCAACCTGCCTTCAGAAGGGCATTAGTCCGTCCCACTTCACGGAAGGCTGAGTGGAGGCGCTTTGATCCAGTGAATGCCCAAGACACAGTCTTCAGAAAAATGGTATTCTTAGACCATAGCTCGAGAGTGCATTTTTCATGGGTCTTGTCCCGATCAGCACTCACGTTGAGGATCTGTCCCTACTTCCAAGGACCGCCTGTCCATACCGTATTAAGAATTTCCTGCTGGGTGCACCTTGTCATTGGATGTGGTTGATTTCCATGTTGGCTCCATGCCGAGGAACCTCTAACGTGTGTGGTCTCCTTTCTTTCAGGTTGCAAGCAGGCCAATGCCGGTGCACACAGTCAACAAGAGGCCACGCGTGGACCCTGCCCTCACTGATGGCTCAGCTACCAAAATGTCTGACACGGTATCCGTCTTGGCTTCGCTGTCTCCCCTCAGAAAAGCCAGTCCGAGCTCCTCGTCAAGTCTCCGACCGAAGGAACGAGAGACAGGGGCTGTGGCCGACATCCCTCAGCCGGGAGTCAGGCAGCAGGGCCCGGAGCCTCTCGTCGTGGTGAAGCCGACACACAGCAGGCCTCAGGGTGGCCGCCGAGAAGTTCCCCAGGCTGCCTCCAAGCCCCACGGCCTGATCCGGGTCATCAGCCCCCAGGCACAAGACAAACGTCCTGCGGTGACCTCACAGCCCTGCCCACCAGCCGACACACACAGCTTGGGCCTCGGCTCCAATCTCAGTTTCAGGCCAGGAGCCAAGAGACCTGCCCAGGCTCCGACTCAGGCTTGCCTGAACTTCCCCAAGAAACCGAGAACGGGTCCCTTCCAGATGCCCGAAAATGCCATCCAGGGAGGTGAGCTGGGGGCCCCGGAGACTCTCCAACCTCCGCCAGCTGCAACCGAACTCAGACCAAGTCCGTCGCCCCAGATGAGCAGGGGGACACCCGCCCAGGTGCCCAGCAGCGACCGGCAGCCTCCGCGCAGCAGACCTTACCTGCCTACTGCCCAGGCCTGCACCATGTCCCATCACCCAGCGGCCAGCCACGATGGGGCCCAGCCTCTCAGAATGCTCTTCCGGAGACTGGAAAACGGATGGTGGAGCTCCAGCCTCCTGACAGCTCCCTCGTTTCCCTCTCCTGAGGAGCCGGGAGACTTCCTCGCTCACAGCCCTCACGTCTCAGAGAAGTCTGAGGCTCCCTGTGTTCCTGTCCCGCTGAGTGTCCTCTATGAGGACCTTCAGGTTTCCTCCTCCTCAGAGGACAGCGATTCTGACCTGGAGTGAGACTACAGGTGGCCGGGGCTCCATTGCACCCAGCTCCCGTGACTTGGAGGGGTCTGTGGGACTGAGGAGCACAGAGCAGAGAGCAGACTGTGTGTGGTGACTCCCAAGCTCCCCGGCTGTGGTGCTTCTGTGGATGTTGGAGCCCAGGCCAGGCAGGGACCACATGCAGAGACTCTGCCTCATCGAATTCTGGTGAGGGACATTGTAGTTCGCAGGGCTCTCCGGAAACCCGCCACCAGAAGCTTCTGTGCCAGTGATTCGTTGCCTCAGAAACTGGGTGACGGCGACGCGCGGGAGTCAGACTTCCGCTGTGATGTCAGTAGGAAACTGGGGAATGACTGTGTGTTTGCTCTCTAGATGGCTGAATCAGGGAACAGTTAGGGAACCCTGAGAGATGCAGGCCTTCAGCTGTGCCCCGCCCTGACAGCAGTGTTTTGGACGCTGTGAAGCGTTCTGCGCATAGCGTTCTTGGGGTGTTTCCTCAGCCTGGAAAACTGGGCTCTGGAATGCCGTTGGAAATAGGTGTGTTTAATTTGTTTTGAAGTGAATAAAATTCTCAAAAAGATGACGTACTCTCTTTTGACTTTCATTCCGTGTTTGTGTGTAACTGATTTTCCAAGGGCTTGAAAATGTCTTGACTTGTCAGTAATCCAAGTCATTATGTCTCCGAAACAGAGTTGACTGAGGGGACCGCAGGTCTTCTCAGGACCTGTGACTTCTTAAACATCCACAGGGGCAAGAGAACCTCAGCCCCACTCTACCAACACGCACCTAGTCAAATTCCACCAAGTGAATCTCACGCACGCTAACACGTGGGGAGCGTTGCTTGCACCACGAGTCCCCATTTGGCTCAACGTGATGCCACGTGTGGGGTTCAAATTGTGACGGCCCCCATGAAGTGGTTTCCGGATGTGCGTATGAACGAGGCACACTTTCATTCGCCAAGTAGAACCCAGTAAAGCTGAAGTAAACTCCCAGATTTGGGATGTACTTCAGAGGTAGAATATTCGTCCCGTCTTCTTTCCGGATGCCTGAGCACCAGGCCTTTCCATGCTTCTCCCCCGATCCTAAGAGTAGCTGAGGTCGAGACTCACTGAAAGCTCTAGGTAAAGATATCCCACCATGCACAGGCTATCTCCGTTCTCTGACCTGGGAACAACTCTGACCAGGATTCCACGTCTAGGAGGCCTGGGAACTGAGTGGGATTTTCTGAGCAATGCCAAATGGCTGCTCCCTTTCCGCCGCCGTTGAGGGTCATTACCTTGGTTGTCCAGATCACCTAGAAACTATCAGTATCCAGAATCAACAAGATCAACTCTCTGCTCCTCTGACAGCAGAAGGAGCATGACCAAAATGAACCAAAGAGCGTGGCAGGAAAGGATGTGACCGGAAAGCTCCGAGAACAGCCACAGGGGGATGTAAGCAGGCGTTCCCACCTGATCATGAATAATTAATGAAGCGCCAATCCAGGGGGAATCGAGTTTCAGCAGGTGCAACTCATCCAACGGGAGATCGCCGGAGGGCCAACAAGATTCAGCAACTGAGAGTCGGGTGTAGTGTCAAGTGGGACGCGACTGGTTCCAAAGCTCTAGAAGACCATGGGGTCACTTGGACCACGTGAGAAAATGCCCCCAGTGTGCTGGTTCAGCATTCTGACTCCTGCCTGTCTCTTCCCGCCCAGGGAACGTGGACCCTAACTTGTGCAGGTGCAGATGACGAAGAGCAGAATGAGGGGACGCGGCACCCAAGTTCCCCGACAAGAGAGTTCCACAGAAAGTCCGCTGGATCTTCGCAAATCCAGAGAAATGGCAACGGGACCCAAGGAAATAGAGCCCCACCGGTGTCCTGGAGACTCTTCAGGCATAACGCCTGGAGCCGCAGGACGAGCTGAAAAAGGAGCCAGGCACCGAAGGACAAAGCGGTGTTGACGTTCTTCATCTGGGTTTCCCAGTGCAGTCCAATTCACGGTGGTTTCCAAGGGCCTCCTGGAGGAGAAAACACGTGAGGGTGTGGTCAGGGTTTTCTGCTGACACACTTACCGTGGGGAAGAAGGAGAAGCTCTGAAGATGGATAACGACCGAGATTGCATGTCAAGGTGTACCTCCTTGATGACACTGAGGCCTACGTTGAAATAGAGTGAATATGGTCCAATTACACTGTGTCTATTTTAGCACCTTATTTAAAAAAAAAAAAAAAAGATGTAAAACAAGACAGGGGTACGTGCACCAGTAGTACATACCTGACGGGAAACATCTATTCTTCAAAGCTTGCGGCTGTACAGGTAGGTTTTAGAATGTCTGTCCGTAGTGAACATCGTCTTAGAGGGGGCTGGGCAAACAGAGCTTTCCAGGTCATGTAATGGGATTCAGTTGATTAGGTTAGGGTCCGTTTCGCGTCAGGGGTCCAGAGGCAGTATAAAAGGCAGCCTGGAAAGCAAAGGTCCCTCTCTGCCCCTTCCTCCGGCTTCCTGAAGGCTGCACCGCTTCCAGCAGGGCTGCTCCAGCACCTGCCCATCTGAGCGCCAGCGCACCTGTTCATCTGAGCGCCAGCCGAGGAAAGAAAGTAGACCTGTAATTTCAGGTAAGTTTCCCTGAACGACTGTTTGTTTCGCCTAATCCCTGAGGAGTTGGGGAAAAAGAGACAAAGGAGAGTGAAAGAAACAGATCACACTGGGGCTCGCTGATGGGGTAGGATGTGTTCTCCTTATCCGTAATTCTTGGAACAGAAAGCGAGAAAACATTTCCATCTCCGTGCCCGGGATAAGAGCCAGATGGAAATGCAAAAAGAAATGTACTCCAGCACGCTGAATTGGTGGGTAAATGGAAAAAGAACTTTGGAAAAGGGGTGGTTTGCCCTTTAGCCATGCAAGAGATTCATATGCCACTTGCTCAGCGTTTGTTTAGATGAATTCGTATGGCGTGTGTAAAATACCAGAAAAATAAATAAAGAGGGGCTGGAGCTAAAGCCAAAAAGACAGAGCAGGAAAGACCATCACCTGCTAGTGTGGTAGAGAGGGAGATAACTTCTCTCGATGAATTTGTGTTTGGAAGTTGCCTAGTGAAACGGCAAGAGTAGCGATTTGAGTTATGATAGGAAGCATCCCTTATCCCTGACTTCAAGCAGACCTGCCAAGGGGTGACATCGGCCATGCCCTGTAGCTTCGATGCTTTTGTCCCTCAGGGGAGAGAGAATCATTGTGTCTTCTACTGGAGTGAATGGTGAGAGACCTAAGTCCAGTCTCCAGAATCAGTTGTTTGGGTGGGATTGAAATCTCAACTCCAACTCCACATACCTAGGCCGTGGGCCGTGTGGCAGGCCAGGTTTACTCTTGGACCAGGTGGTCACGGCAGAGGAACACACAATATCTGAGGATGCACACACCACATTGTGATCCACAGATTTGACCGACGGGTGGTGAGGTCTCCTCATGACCACACCGTCATGGAATTAGCTGGGGGTTTCTTGTGGGTGTGTGAATATCCAGTGTGCCTAACCATCGCTTTTCGTGTGTTTGTGTGTGATTCAGGTGACCCAACCATCAACCCCGGAAAAAGGCGGCCATAAAACGCCCAGGAGACGAAGATGATGGCACGTCGTGACCCCAAAAGTGGGGCAAACAGACTCGTGAGAGCCCAGACCCTCCAGAAGCAGCAGAGGGCCCCAGTTGGGCCAAGGGCTCCCCCACCCGATGAAGAGGATCCCAGGGTACGTCTGGCCCTGGAATCTTTTGGGTATCGAGGGGGGAGGAGCGGGCGAGTGTCACACGGTCCTCAGAGACTGGGTTGGATTCCAAAGAGTTCTGCCAGCACCACCCGGGTTGCTTTTCCCATCCAAGGTGGGCCTGGCTTGGAACCTCCTCCCCGGCCCGACAGGTCCCTGGAGAGACTCTTGGGAGCAACCTCCCTTTCCACTCAGAATCCTGTGTAGCCAGGTTGGGCTGTGCTGTGGACATCGGGTTCACGATCGTCCCCGCTAGAACCCTGAGTCCTTCCTTTGAGAGTTCCTCCGTCACATGGGCTTTGGGAGGGAACATCGTAACCGAACCCTCCCTCCACTTCAGGGCCCCCATGCCGGTGTCCCCTCTTTGGAATCCTCACTCAGTTCTGAATTCACAGTCCGTCTCAATGTTGACATTGGATCACTGCCTGTGGCTTCAGCTCATTCACTGACATCACTTCCTTTCCACCCACAGATCAAGTGCAAAAACTGCGGGGCCTTTGGGCACACGGCCAGAAGTACCAGGTGCCCCATGAAGTGCTGGAACGGAGCCCTGGTTCCCCAGACCTTTGGGAGAAAGGAAGGGAAGGAAAACCTGAAACCATGGAAGCCCCAGGTTCGAGGGAACCCTGGGCCCTTGAACAAGGAAAAGGGAGAGAAGGAAGAGAGACCGAGGTGAGCAGTGGGAGGGGTTTTCACCATCCTTAGGGTACTGCCACCTAAGGACACGGTGTCTCTGCACCTGCACACCGTGTGCCTTTCCGTCTCCGGGACAGGGAAGGAACGCTGCAGAGAAACAGACCAGAGCTCCGTGTCCTCCTGGGTTCCCCACCCAGGAGCTCCTTTGGCTCTGGGAGTTTCAGGGACGGGGGAGAGGCGGGGGCGCTTCGTGCAGGTTCCCCATGACAGGGGGAAAAGCAACGGAATCCAAATGACAGTCCTTACTTGGGAAGCCTAGAGGGCCACCGGCAGGATGGGAAGGTTGGCACATGAGGGAAGGTGCAGAGGCGGAAAGGGCACAAAAGTTCCATTTATGTATCACAAAACACAGAACGGGACTGGGCCCCAGACAGGGTTCTCCCTGTCTCCTGGGGAGAACCGGGGGGCAGGGCCTGAACTTTTTCTCTTCTGCAGGCAACAAGACCCGCAGAGGAAGGCTCTCCTCCAGATCTTTTCCGGGGCACCTCCGGAGAAGCAGCCGCCAAATCGAAAAGCATCCATGGAATCTTGTGATTATCTGAGGGTGAGTGTCACCCTGGGCCCCTGGTCTTTTTCTCCTCTAGGTCACCCTGGTTGATTTCCTTTCAGGTTCCCGTGTGCGTGAGGGGATCGGGGAACCCCTCTTCCCTGCCTTCTTGGGGTCAGGGACTCCACGATCCTTCCAGGTCCATTTGATTCCAGGTGAAGGCATCTGAAGGTGCCGTATTTGCTGTTGCTTTCTTTCCGTGCAATGATGGCAAGCCTGCCAACAACATCTTCCTAGTGGCCTGAGGAAATTAGTCCCTCAGGGGCCCCAAACATGGAGGAGGCTCACCCCAGGAACATGCATGTTTTCAGAAAAGACGTCCTGGGAACCCTTGAGCCACCAACCTGCCTTCAGAAGGGCATTAGTCCGTCCCACTTCACGGAAGGCTGAGTGGAGGCGCTTTGATCCAGTGAATGCCCAAGACACAGTCTTCAGAAAAATGGTATTCTTAGACCATAGCTCGAGAGTGCATTTTTCATGGGTCTTGTCCCGATCAGCACTCACGTTGAGGATCTGTCCCTACTTCCAAGGACCGCCTGTCCATACCGTACTAAGAATTTCCTGCTGTGTGCACCTCGTCATTGGATGTGGTTGATTTCCATGTTGGCTCCATGCCGAGGAACCTCTAACGTGTGTGGTCTCCTTTCTTTCAGGTTGCAAGCAGGCCAATGCCGGTGCACACAGCCAATAAGAGGCCACGCGTGGACCCTGCCCTCACTGATGGCTCAGCTACCAAAATGTCTGACACGGTATCCTTCTTGGCTTCGCTGTCTCCCCTCAGAAAAGCCAGTCCGAGCTCCTCGTCAAGTCTTCGACCGAAGGAACGAGAGACAGGGGCTGTGGCCGACATCCCTCAGCCGGGAGTCAGGCAGCAGGGCCCGGAGCCTCTCGTCGTGGTGAAGCCGACACACAGCAGGCCTCAGGGTGGCCGCCGAGAAGTTCCCCAGGCTGCCTCCAAGCCCCACGGCCTGATCCGGGTCATCAGCCCCCAGGCACAAGACAAACGTCCTGCGGTGACCTCACAGCCCTGCCCACCAGCCGACACACACAGCTTGGGCCTCGGCTCCAATCTCAGTTTCAGGCCAGGAGCCAAGAGACCTGCCCAGGCTCCGACTCAGGCTTGCCTGAACTTCCCCAAGAAACCGAGAACGGGTCCCTTCCAGATGCCCGAAAATGCCATCCAGGGAGGTGAGCTGGGGGCCCCGGAGACTCTCCAACCTCCGCCAGCTGCAACCGAACTCAGACCAAGTCCGTCGCCCCAGATGAGCAGGGGGACACCCGCCCAGGTGCCCAGCAGCGACCGGCAGCCTCCGCGCAGCAGACCTTACCTGCCTACTGCCCAGGCCTGCACCATGTCCCATCACCCAGCGGCCAGCCACGATGGGGCCCAGCCTCTCAGAATGCTCTTCCGGAGACTGGAAAACGGATGGTGGAGCTCCAGCCTCCTGACAGCTCCCTCGTTTCCCTCTCCTGAGGAGCCGGGAGACTTCCTCGCTCACAGCCCTCACGTCTCAGAGAAGTCTGAGGCTCCCTGTGTTCCTGTCCCGCTGAGTGTCCTCTATGAGGACCTTCAGGTTTCCTCCTCCTCAGAGGACAGCGATTCTGACCTGGAGTGAGACTACAGGTGGCCGGGGCTCCATTGCACCCAGCTCCCGTGACTTGGAGGGGTCTGTGGGACTGAGGAGCACAGAGCAGAGAGCAGACTGTGTGTGGTGACTCCCAAGCTCCCCGGCTGTGGTGCTTCTGTGGATGTTGGAGCCCAGGCCAGGCAGGGACCACATGCAGAGACTCTGCCTCATCGAATTCTGGTGAGGGACATTGTAGTTCGCAGGGCTCTCCGGAAACCCGCCACCAGAAGCTTCTGTGCCAGTGATTCGTTGCCTCAGAAACTGGGTGACGGCGACGCGCGGGAGTCAGACTTCCGCTGTGATGTCAGTAGGAAACTGGGGAATGACTGTGTGTTTGCTCTCTAGATGGCTGAATCAGGGAACAGTTAGGGAACCCTGAGAGATGCAGGCCTTCAGCTGTGCCCCGCCCTGACAGCAGTGTTTTGGACGCTGTGAAGCGTTCTGCGCATAGCGTTCTTGGGGTGTTTCCTCAGCCTGGAAAACTGGGCTCTGGAATGCTGTTGGAAATAGGTGTGTTTAATTTGTTTTGAAGTGAATAAAATTCTCAAAAAGATGACGTACTCTCTTTTGACTTTCATTCCGTGTTTGTGTGTAACTGATTTTCCAAGGGCTTGAAAATGTCTTGACTTGTCAGTAATCCAAGTCATTATGTCTCCGAAACAGAGTTGACTGAGGGGACCGCAGGTCTTCTCAGGACCTGTGACTTCTTAAACATCCACAGGGGCAAGAGAACCTCAGCCCCACTCTACCAACACGCACCTAGTCAAATTCCACCAAGTGAATCTCACGCACGCTAACACGTGGGGAGCGTTGCTTGCACCACGAGTCCCCATTTGGCTCAACGCGATGCCACATGTGGGGTTTCCCACGGATATGTTGCACCGCAGTCCATTTCACAAAGGTAGAATAAACGTATTGGCTTTCTGTCGGTTTTTTGGATGCAAAAACCTGTAATGTTGTTGTTTTTTGGTGGGAGAATTTCACTCTGGAAAAGAAATTATTCTGAAAATGGAGGTTGTCCTAGATTGTATTTCAAGGTGAGTCTACTTGATGCTAGTGTAGCATATTTTGGCATATAATACATATGGTTATATTATATTTTGTCTATATTACTTCATTTTAAAAAACCTTTTTGTGAAAAATGTCAGAGTTAGATATACCAATGTTAAATTTCTGATCACGTGTCCAGAAGCACTGTAAAATGCAGCCTAGAATGCAAAATTCCCAGCCACGTCTTTGTTGAAATCTCTGCAGAGCGACATTGCATCCAGGGGTTTTCAAGGTGCACTAGTGTGGCATGAGCTGGTCTTTGGCTTCCTGCTGAAGTTGGAATCGTGCAGATTGTTTAGGGGTGGTGTCTGCTTGTCCCATCTTTCCAGGTCATCATTAACCTTTCCTCGGCACCCACGTGGACTCAGAACTTACCTAGAGTCACAGGCAGGTCTGGGAAGCTGCCCTTGAGCCTTTGTTCAGTCCATGATGGTTCCATGCCTCTGATCTGCTAGGGCACATTCTGCAGAGGGATGGGCTGGCATAAGCTGCCCCTGCCCTTCTGAAAATCACGGAGATTCCTGGTACCTGAAGCCACATAGAAATATCTGTGGAGTCTCAGGCAGGACAGGGATGTCATTCACAGGCTCCTGTTCTTCCACTTAATGGCCACAAGAGTGATTCCTAGGTTTCCTAATTAACTTCAAAACAATTTTGGTGACTTTGTTGTGTCAATGACCACTCCCGTTTCTGTGGCATCCAGTTTACCTGTAAGGTTTTTTGGGGATTATGTGGAAACTTGTGCATTTTTCCAGAGCCTCACTTCATCCTGGATGCTCTCAGCATGCACAAGCGGATCCATGCCTTGGTGGCATCTTGGAGCATCGCCGGACACCCATTAGGTCTAGGAGGCACTAGGAGGTCCATCAGGAATTGGGCGGGCATGTGTCTGCCCATCTGTAGTGTGAACTTCTATTCACCTTCAGAATGCAGATTCTTCCTGAACTAATAAGTTATCTTCATCTTGGTGTAAGTAGCCACAAAAGAATAATTCATATTAACTACATTAATAAAAATAACTGAAAATCAACAATGAAGATAATAACGACAATGTGATTTATTATAATATTGATAGTAATAATAAAACAAAGGCATTAGAGATTAGAGATTCCCTTAAGTGAAGGACAATGTGAAGATATAGGGATACATGAGTTGTTTGGACTCAGAGTCCAATGAGACCTGTTCCTCAAAGGCAAAGACAAGAAGCATAAGGAAAATACAAAGTTCATGGGTGACCACCTGGGCTACCTTGGAACTCATGTGGGAACACTGCAGGCAAAGTGTACCTTGTCTTGGGACTGCCCACCACCCAGCCCCCACTCACCTTCATGAGGTAGGACAGCAGGATAATGGAGAAGGAGTCCATGCAAGGGATGCAAGACTTGTGTCACACCAGATTCAAAGAAGCACTGCTTATGACAGATGTTTCTCTCCTAACACTGTGTCACTTCTAACTGCCTGGCTGCATGTCTGCCCTCTGTTCTTCTTAGGTCACAGAAGGGACAGACATTACTGTCCACCCATCTGCATACAGAGCCATTGGAGGACGTTACCCTTGTTGCTTCCTCCTTGGAAAGGGGCAACATACATGGCAGATGCCATTCTCTGTCTCTTTGGAAAACTTTGCCAGCACATTTAAGGTTTTCTTCAGCCACAGAAAGCCACCTGCTTCAAAGTCTCACCCTCCACAAGTGGCAAGCACACAATAATTAATGGAGGCACGGGTGCATAGGCTTTGCCATTTGATTCCGTTGGGACAAATGGGGAGGTCTTCTTAGCTGAACAGCTCTGTCTGTGCGGCCACTTGACAAAGTCAGGCTGCATTGCCATTAGACTTGTCCCTTTGCACGTAAGGCTTCCCTCCAATCCTTTCCACAGATGTGAATCCTGACATTACTTCCTAATAAACATCCTGCACACTAAACTTCATCTATATCCAGCTCCCTGGGAACCAAACCTGTGACAAAAGTGAAAAGTTTCTAGGGAAAATATGGTTTCCTTATCAGACAGGGATCAAATTCTCTGAGCTAGAAAATAAGGTAAAGTCTGATGCCATCTCATGATTTTTTTTATTAGGACATTACCACTGCCAGCAAGAATTATGTGCATCAATTCATGGGGACAAAAATCATATTGGAGTGGGATGAGGTTGTTGTGAGTTGAGGAGAAATTTTGATGAATGAACTTTACCCACAACTTGAGTTCAGGAGAGGAGATGAAGATGAAAACAGCTGGAAATAAAAGGTGTCCAAAAACATTTTTCTGGTTGTTCAAAAATCAAATTTCAGGTTGGGAGACACTATGTTTAAATTCTAAAAGGATGTAGCATACTGAGAGGAAATAACTATAGATAAATTGTCCTTTTTGTAAATAATACACTTTATAGTATGACGGTAGACCAAGGGACACAACACAAATTTGGAGTTAAAGAAACTAACAGACATTCTCGATACTCAGCTGTTATGGCAGAGATGCCAGAATGATGGATGTCCATGTAGCAGTACTGTTTTTTTGTTTTTGTTTTTGTTTTTTGAGACAGAATCTTGATCTGTAACCAGGCTGGGGTGCAATAGTGTGATCTCAGCTCACTGCAATCTCCACCTTCTTGGTTCAAGAAATCCTCCTGCCTCAGCCTCCCAAGTAGCTGGGACTACTTGCGCACCACCACACTCAGCTAATTTTTGTATTTTTAGTAGAGATGTGGTTTCACCATGTTGGCTAGGATGGTCTCAATCTCCTGATCTTGTGATCTGCCCCCCTTGGCCTCCCGAAGGGTTGGGATTAGAGGTATGAGCCACTATGCCCGGCCCATGTAGCAGTACTTTTGAACTTAATGGCTGAAAGCATCCACCTCCAAACTTATGTATTATATTTGCAAAAGAGTACAAACCATGTAATGAATTTTAAAGGGAAGACAAGCCTGTGGGAATTCAACAGCCATGGCAACGTTTTGAACTTCTTTTTACTAAACATGTAGGAAGTAAGTGAAGTTCAAGACCTAACAGAATTGCCAGGAATTATTTGAAGAGTTACCAAGATGACTTAGACACTATGAAATCCTTACGATGCCTTCAGGTGGAGTTTCCTCCGTTAGCCAGTGATTTTAAGCCAGAGGCAAATGTCTCTGCAGGCATAAGAATTCGACCCAAATGTACTATTCAATTTTAAATGAGATGACAATAAAATTGTCGACTATATAGTAACAACTTTTTTTTTTTCTTTCAGACAGATTCTTTCTCTGTTGCCTAGGATGGAGTGCAGTGGGGCACTCTTGGCTCACTGCAATCTCTGCCTCCTGGGTTCAAGTGATTTTCCCATCTCATCCTCCTAAGTAGCTGGGATTATAAGCATGTGCCACCATGTCTGACTGATTTTTGTATCAGCAAAATTATTTCTGGGGTGGAGAGTTAGGGATTTTTATTCTCCCACATCCAAAAATATATTCTCCAAATGATCTGTCAATAGAAATAACTGATACCTATATTTGCTAACCTATCTTTTTCTTTCTTTAAATTCAGAACTAGAGTGTGGAAAAGTTATATTAAGAAGGTTCTCTCAATTTTCAACACGAGTGATGGGCTAGGCACTATTCTAGGTGCTACAGATACACATTAACATACCCACAATAGTTTTGCCTTATTACCTCCTACATTCTAATAATGCACCAAAAGAAAAGTATAGACTAGCTTTTTACTTTTTTGAGATGAAGGTTAATTCTGTCACCCAGGATGGAATGCAGAGGCAGGATCTCAGCTCACTGCAACCTCTGCCTCCCGGGTTCAAGCGATTCTCCTGCCTCAGCCTCCTGAGTAGCTGGGATTACAGGCATGTGCCACCATGCCCAGAAAATTTTTGTATTTTTCAGAAAGAATGCTTTCATTATGTTGGCCAGGCTGGTCTAAACCCCTGGCCTCAAGTGATCCATGCACCTCGACCTTCCAAAGTGCTGGGATTATAAGCACGAGCCATAGTGCCCAGTCAAAGAGAATAGGTTTAAATAGAAAGCATGAAAACAAAAGAAATGTATGCCCATCAATTTTATACTGTATTTAGCCAGGTGCAGAAGATCGACTTGTAGTATTGTAAGGGAATAAGGTCAGTTCACATCTAATTGTTAGGACAAGTCACCAGAAACCAAAAGTTGGAGGAGTTGTATCTTTTGAGGTGGGTTGCATAGGCAAGCAACAAGTTGCTATCTCTCCAAAGTCCCAAATTGTTCTATTTCTCCTACTGTGGAAAAATGCATCTTCTACTTGATTTCAGTTTATATAGGAAAATGCTTAATAAAACTAATAGGGGTTCCTTCTAGGGACACAGCTAGACCACACATATACTGAATCTTGATTCTGGAAACACGTCTTGTTCAATGTAATTGGATTTTCATGACAACAAAAATGTAACCCTGACACAATATTGGAGAGTCAAAAGGAAAGGACATTTTGGATTGAAATTTTTTATTTTAAAAATATGTCCTTGAGTTCTATTAACAATAGCTAAAACCTGGGAACAACTCAAACGTCTACGAGAGGAAATCGATAAACAAATTATATGCATATTATAGAGCAATATTGGGCAATAACGGGGGATGATCCACTCTATTAATCAACATCTTGGATCAATATAATCTTTCTCATCCTGAGTAGGGAAAGCTAAGCTAAAAAGTGTCCTATAATATAAATAAATGTACACAAAATTCTAGAACAGACAAACCTAATATAAGCTAAAAAAATTTCAGAAAAGCCAGGTGCAGTGGCTCATGCCTGTTACGCCAGCACTTTGTGAGGTGGGTGGATCACATGAGCTCAGGATTTTGAGACCAGCCTGGCCAACATGCTGAAGCTACTCCGTCTTTACCAAAAATACAAAAATTATCCCAGTGTGGTATTGTGCGCAGGAACAGAAAACCAAATACTACATATTCTCCATTATAAGCGAGAGCTAAACATTGGGTTATACATTGTTTAGCTCTCACTTATATGGAAACAATAGACACTGGAGATTCTTAGAGGGAGGAGGGAGGGTTGGGTACAAGGCCTTAAAAACTGTCTATTGGGTATTATGTTCACTATGTGTGTGATGAGATCATTCATACTCTAAACCTCAGCGTCACACAATACATCCATGGAACAAACCTGCACATGTATCCTCTGTGTATAAAATTAAAATTAAAAAACTAAAATGAACAAACAGATATGAGAAAGAATTTCTCAAAAGAGGAGATACAAATGGACGATATATATATAAACAATTCTTACCCTCTCTAGTCACCACGGGAATGCAAATGAAAACTACCATGAAATATCACCTCACACCTGTTAGAATAGCTATTATCAAAAAGATGGATGATAACAAGTGTTGGTAAGGATGTGGAGAAAAGGGAACCTTTGTATACTGGTGGTGGGAATGTAAATTAGTATGGCCATCTTGGAAAATAGTATGGAGGTTTCTCAAAAACTTAACAATAAAAATACTATTTTGTTCCAGCAATCCCACTTATTTTATATATATATAATATATAATGTATATGAAATCATTGAAATCATTATGTGAAAGAGATATCTGCACTCATATGTTCCTTTCAGCACTGTTCACAATAGTCAAGATATATGAAGAAGACACACATGTTATCATTCATTCACGGATGGATGAATTAACGTTTTATATATATATGTATGCACAATGCAAAATTATTCAGTATTATAAAATAATGAAACCCTGTCATTTCTGACAGCGTCGATGGATCTGAAGGGCATGAAGTCATGTGAAATAAACCAAACACAGAATGACAAACATTGTATGATTTCACTTGTATTTGAAATCTCAAATACACTCAGAAGCAGAGAGTAGACTGGAGGTTGCCAGGAGCTGTGGTGTAGGTAAATGAGTAGGTGTGATTATAGTACAAAGTTTTAGATATACAAACATTAAATTCAGGAGGTCTAATCTACAGCATAGTGCTTATAGCCATGAATGCTGTGTTGCATACTTAAAATATAATAGGAGGGTGAATTTTATGTTAATTGTTCTTACTAATAGAAATAATAATTAGAATGGGAGGGAGAACTTCAGGAGGTGATGATTGTGTTTACAATCTTGATAGTAGTGATGCTTTCACAATGTATCCTTATCCTCAAACTCACTGAGATATACACATTAAATAGGTACAGCTTTTTGAATGTAATCGTATCTCAACAAAGTGTTTTTAAGGGGGGTTGGTTAAAAAATTTAAAAAGGAAGGGTAGATGTTCCTTTGCCCTTCTCCCACGCTTTTTTTCTCCCTGCTGTCTAGAATTCAGAAATAGTAGGTGGGAATTTAG